>NC_064633.1:614157353-614462899 GCF_023864275.1 Schistocerca cancellata | reverse complement strand
GTTTCACAGCCGCATTTATGTTTCTCAATTTGTCCTTAAAATTCTTTCGAGATTCAGGACTCAACGTTTGTTACAGTGAATCTCGTGTTACCATGACTTGCTTGTTCACTCGCTTGGTGCACCTATTATTCCTCGTGCAGGTCTAACCCTCCGTAATGCCACGGGTAACACAGTTCTCTCACTTATGGGCGACTCAGTTGCGATCTCTGGAAGTGTTGAATCTTTTGCACTGTGTTTCCCAGTAGCTTCCGGGCCCACCATACGTACATTATTTGTCAGTGAGACGGTTTCATACTTCCAGTATTTCTTGTTATTTTTGAAGAAAGACGTTCGCCGTGCTTAGCTTTTCGCGTGTGTATAAATCTTTATGAAATAAATTTAGAATAATCGACTTAGTCTTGATATCATTTCGGTAGTTAGTTAATCCCATGTCACTTGAATGAATATTAACCAAGGCCATTAGGCATATTTACATGTGAAGCACATTGTTAAGACAATTCCGTGTTGTAAATCTGCTTTTACCAAATAGTTTCCGGTCGGTCCACAGACCATGAGACGTAATCCTCTATTTTGTATTCATTGTTGATGCTCAGACATCTCGCTGCCTTGTATTGAATCATTAGCAGAAAACGGCAACAGCTTACTTACTTCCTCCTCACATATTCGTCATTAATAGTAGACCTTTCTATGAGCTTGCTTAGTTCCTACCGCGCGGGATTAGCCGAGCGGTCTGGGCGCCGCAGTCATGGACTGTGTGGCTGGTCCCGGCGGAGGTTCGAGTACTCCCTCGGGCATGGGTGTGTGTGTTTGTCCTTGCTTGAGAGTGATGGTTCTAGTACACGTCTGCGACGATGGGAGAGCTCCAGCCACAAAATAAAACCTTATTCAAACACTAGGACGCTAGAAGGCGGCCCTCTCACTAGTATAATCTAATACTGTCTTCTCCTCTCTGTGTTCTACAGACGAGAAACTCGAACTCCCAGCGACAAGCACGGAGTTCAGATAACTTCACAACTTGAGTATAGGCAGAAGTAGTGCTCTCAATCACTGAACGCTGCATACTGAACAACTCCCTACCCGGAGACGTAGTCCAGAAGTTCGCAACAGTACGGTGCCTAACCATTCTAACTATGAAATCTCCTGAGAGCAAAGACAGCGAGTCCACCTGTACCAGCAAAAGCTGATACTGAGCGACCATCAAACTCAGGCGCTCAAAACGGAAGAATCTTCTCTCCACCGCTGGTTTCCCAGAAAAGCTTGGCTCCCCTCCCTCGTAAAAGCAGAAGGCAAAAAATACTCTTGAATCCACGGAATATTATCCGCCTCTACAGATTCTTCCATACGCCAACCGACCATATTTTAGACTTTTGTCGTCCAGCGTGGAAAGTCTGCGAGGAAATACCTATCCCCGTCTGTTTCGAATTCATACAATGGTACGATTCTCAGAGTAAAAATCCAGACTGCGTGATTTCCAAGGTAACGCTTCCTCGCTTCTCTCTGCAGTGTCCAAGATTTTCAGAGTTTCTGAAGTATTATCTGGTTATCCCTCCGGCCCCGCCGCTGTACTGTACTTCAGCACTCAGGTGCCCCGACCGTCCGTCTTGGGATACTTCCTGTGTTGAGCAGACCGACACACCTGTGCGGGCTTTTCCACCCAGGGCCTGAGTTACGCCTGCCGTCTCATTTCCACTCGCGTTCCAACCTCTACTGGTGCAGGCAATCATTCATGAGGCCATTTGGATAATAAAGACACTCCATCACCTTTCATCCAATAAGCGTTAACAACTATTTACAAGGTTTACGTGAAAATGTCAGTCTTCTTTAAATATTCATATATACTATGTACAACCTATCAAATAATGCCTAATTCCGGTTGTAAATCACGGCAAAGTTTGTAGATGAGTGCTTGTTAGGTGCGAAATTACAGCCACCTTACAACGTATTTTTATATTTTGGCAATTATATTCAAAATGTAGCCCTACAATGTAAAAGTTTATGTTAATAATTGAACCTAGCAGTTTATAGGCCCGAACTGTTTTTCCCATACCTGAGGAATTCTCAGACACAATCAGTGCACTTCATAATTTTTCAGTTTCAGTTGTTAGGGGAAAATATGTTTGATACACAGTGATTATAGAGTTTAAGATCATATTTAGTTTTCAGTTCAAGTGTGTATGAAAGTCCCATTCACATATTTACGTCAGATTTTCTGTCTTTCAGCTGCCATCAACAGAAAGTGAATGGAAACGTATATCAAAACAGTTCCAAGACATGTGGAACTTTCCAAATTGTCTTGTGCTTTAGGTGACAGCATTGTGTTACTGCCACCTGTTGATGTACAGTATAAATTTTCATGTGTGGACGTAGGTTGTAATGGAAGGGTTGGTGATGGAGAAGTGTTACAGAACAGTCCACTCAGTGAAATTCGTACTGCTGCTTAAAATTTAGTGAACCTTCCCCCACCGCAGATGTTTTCAGGAACTCTAACTGTACTGCAAGATATAGTTGTAGCTGATGATACTTTTCCCTTGCCAGAGCATATAATGAATCCATATAAGCCAAATCTCATGCATTAAAAGAAAATACTGAATTTCTGTTTGACCAGGGCAAGAAGAGCTTCTGAAAACGCTTTTGGAAAACTGAGCAATAGGTTCAGAATTCTCCTTAAGAAACTGGAGCTACCTGTTGAAACTGCGTAGAAAATCCCACTGTCAACTTGTGTGCTGCATAAATTTTTACTGGTCACGTCTGGCAAGAGTTACGCTGGATAATCAGAAAAGAATGTGGGCACAAATCTGTGAGTCATGTTTCCAGGAGAATGGCAGCACAATAGTCAGAGGGGCATAGGAAGATAAGGTCGACACAAACCATCTGAAGAAGCTAGAAAAGTGAGAGACACTCTTCAGTAATATTTCAGCTCTACTGGGTATGTACAGTCGCAGTGGAAGTCTGTAAAAAATTGTCATTATTGAAAATAATTAATGTGAATTATGATTGAAAAGTTAATATGGTATGCAGCAGAATGTATGATATTTGGTAAATTAACTCAGTTGGTATTAGCAATTAATTTTGTGATTTGAATTTGCTGTAATTGCATTTCACATTGAAGATAATGCACTGCATTCAACTTGTATTCTATAAATATTAAGAAACCAAATTTTAATGAAAATAAAGAAATAAACAGACTTATTACTCAAAATAAACAAATAAACAGCCTTGTTACGCATTTTGTCCAAGTCTTCCTCTTGTGCATTACAAAGTATGTTAAATATCTCTCTCTTATCTTTCATCATCAGAACTTTATTTTTTTATTATTTTTATTTATTTATTTATTTTTTGCTGTAGAGAAGCTCTCACATATGAACCAGATACTTAAACATGAATTGAAGCAGTTTTTGGTTTATTTTGTCAGCTCTTTTCAAAACAGCATTTTTTTTTCTTCCGTCTAAGCACTCTTCCTTTTTGTCACCTTGACTATACCACTCCCACATGGACTACTATATGATGATGACAATGAGGCGGTTTGATATGGCTGGCCATTTTGTGAAACATCACGTTCCTCTATAATTATGAAAGCTTCACTAACATCAACGGAAGAGCTTGGGATCTCACTGACGAGGCAGGCATCATGAAAGATAATGATAACAATTGTACACAGGTTGTAGCATGCACTTTATACTTTTTGTGATTGGATGTTTATAGCCAACACGAGACACCGTGCAAGATCATTGATCAGGAACTCAGCATCACAAAGTATTTTATTTTAATGTACAAACGAAATAAAGCGATACTAGTTGGGTTCGAAACCACGGTCTCCAAATCAAAAATCGAGACGCGGCAAAGAACCGAGGTATTTTGACACACGCTGCATATGATATTGTATAATCTGCCTCGTATGGTTGAGAGGTGGCATGAGCCCCCTCTCATATTTCTATCTTACGATTTTCCTCTCTAATTGCATGCAGTGAAAAGTCGCTATTCCTTCACACGCGGACTTCCCTCGTCACCCGGGTGGTCCGGTGACAGGCGGGCTCTGCTGATCTGGAAAGCGTTAAGCCGACGGGTGTGAGGAAGTCGAGTGAATGCTTTGCAGACGCCGACATTGTCAAAAGAAGACACGCCCGGAGGAGTCTGAAGTAGCGGCTGGGCTAGAGGTTCCGTTACTTTGCAGAAACTTAGCGAAAACACTTTCTGGCGGGCTACCAGCGAGGCGTGGGAATGACTTGTGTACCCAGGCAGTTGTGGCGGGAAAATTCCCGCGCTTTCTGCAAAATAGTAACTGTGATTGGCTTGCTCAGGGCATAGCTCCGTGACGTAGCAAAATCAGCGCAGAAATTGGCGCCAAGAATCTCCATTGGTGGAATGGTAGTGCTCCGGCAATAGAGGCGAATTTTCCGCCGGTTTTCGAGTTGCTGATTGGAACGTTTAACCACGGCCACTGTCGTGGGGGCGGGAATGTTGTGTGTTCGGCCTGTACGGGTGCTCTAGGTAGTCGGCTCTCGCCTTTCGGTCGAGGACGTCGGAGCAACCAGCCATCGCCTCCGGTACGCCAGATCATGTTCTGGCAGTTAAGAAGACAGTTTGGTAATGTATGTCCGCAGCACCGGCAGATAGGGATTTTCCTAGGTGATAATCAAAGCTCAGCAGAGCGCGCCTGTTCGTCTTTTTCTAACTTTGTTCTGTCTTGAGTAGTAGCAATTAATGTTGGGTTAGCTGTGTGTCAAGATTTGAGTGGCAAGGAATTGGCTCCACATACCACTTCGTCTTAAACCTCACAATCTAGTTTAGGGACAACTTCACCTTCATAGCGTTTGTTTGAGTATCCAATTTGAGCCAGTTTGATGTATTGTAAATGTTTCATGTGTTTTTGTTCATTATTTTGTGTTTAGTCTTAATAAATCATATTGTTATTTTGGACAGAACTTTCATTCTGTTAATCGGTAGAGCAACCCTATCATTCCTCACTATGTTAATGAAACCTTCGTTTATTTAACTTATTTATCAAATTAAATTATTGCAGGTGCCAAACTCTCTTCTACTCCACTGGCAGGGTTGATTAGAGTCAGTTCGCGTATTTTTTTTTAATCCTTGTGCAACAGCAAAAGGCGGAGTTAGAATAGGGGGGGCTTAGAGCATCATTTACATATGTAGATTCTAGAAGAATTTAGTGTTAAATACACTACTAGCCCCGGCACCTCGCACGGTCCGCCAAGACAAACCTGTTATCAGCTTAGATTTATTCACCTACTGTACAGTCTACAGGGGAAGGCTGAAAATTTACATACTTCGAACTTTCTTCTTGTGCAACATCTGAAGTGCCACTCCCTTTCTTTGCCTGAACGCGGTCTCGCAAACACAAATGTTTCTGAAAATACCACACCGTGGGTTCATACTGTTCCGCACATCCCGTACCACTCTTCGTCAAAGCTTTTACTTTATTAGGTTCCGACACGAACGTCGTTCGTAAACTTTTTATCTTCGCTACAGTTTCGGAATGATATGAAAGCCTAATCTCCTTCAGTAAATCAACTATTTTGTCGAAAGAGTATTTCCTGTCGTGTTTGTTATGATATATGAGTGATTTTGTGTCGTAAAGACAGGTCTGTATGCTTCAACAAGTATTTCTATAGCTTCTTTAGATCAGCCTCATACAGCGCACTACCGGCGACAAAAAACAAAAAGGTGTACGCACTCAGATGGTAGCTATATGGCGTGACAGCTTCATTCGATTGCATGCTATTTACTGGCAATGCGATTACAGCCACCAGATGGCACGTTAGGTAACTGTTCACGCGAAGCAATTTTCTCGCTAAGCCAGTCATGGCGCATGGAATGTCTGCGTCTGTACGGGTCTTCTTAACGGTAGTGCCAGGTGGCTGTCCGGCGCCCAGTCTTCTTGCGACCGTACATTCTCGTGAGCACCGCTATCACCAATCATGCACATTGGCTACACTCCAGCCGAGTATCGCAGAAGGAACATCCAGCTTCTCCAAGCCGTATTACACGACCTCCGTGAGAGGCTGGTAATGGCGGTTTTGTCGCCTTAAAGGCATTCTTAACTAACATCAACTCACGCAACCCACTCTCAAACGTAACTAAAGCTCACCACCATTACAGCGTGCATTTACAGAATAAATTATGTGCATCTTTATAGTGCGACTAGTCTGACCTTTGACTGGACATCGTCTTTCAGATGTAGGAAAACGCCTACCAACTTTCGTTTATGTCGCTCAATGCCTTCTTGGTGCTGCGACTTTTTCCCCGTCAGTGTATTTGTGGTCGGAAACATTTCGTTGGCGTCGCAAAGCGTGCGTTCGGGACGCCCACGATACCTTTACACGTGTTGGGGAAAGAGCTCAAATGGAAGAAAATGTTCTGGGGTTTGCAACCGCGTCAATTGCTTGAAACTACACGAGCTTTCGGCCAAGCACTCCGTGGCCATTGTCAGGTGTTATGACTGCCAGTGGGCTGTTGGTGCGCCCTTATATACGCTAGCTGCCGGCTGTGACGTCACTGGTGCCTGTGACATTGCCATATATGGGCATGTTTTTCTTAATTTTTTTTATTTGGCCTTTGAGTGTGTACTCAGTTTAGCCATCGGCAACACATAGTGACAATGTACACATAATTGAATAAACAAATACAGAAATGCATATTTACAAGAATAAAAAGCTTAACTGTTACAGTTTTGTACATAATGTTTTAAAAATTGAATTGAATTGAATTGGAAAATAATTAAAAGTGTCTTGCCTTACAATTTACACCAATTCTGAAATATCTTCATCAGCAAGATATATTTATAATTTACGTACACCATTAAAACCTACAGATTGTAACCAATACTCTTGATGAAGTTAACTATCACTTTATATAGACGAACGTCTTTAGTACACAAAAGAGAAGAAGCTGACTGAGGAAGATGGTAGCCCATACTCAGCAATGTCTTCAGAAAGACCAACCGTTCACGGTCAAATGTGGGGCACATAAATAAGATGTGGTTGACATCAGCTTCCGACTCAGGATCACACTCACATGCTGGTGAACTGTAAACGTTGATCCGATCTAGATGTTGTGGGAAAGAGGCACGATTGAAGCGGAGTCTTATGATGGTAGAACTCGTGGATCGGTCCAGATGTGTCCTCATGAACCACGGCTGTGAAGGAATCCGAGGTTGGAGCACTGCGTAATAACCGCTTTTTGTCTGTTGAGAAACGTTCCACATTTCCTGCCATTGTTGTCTTGCGTGATCCTTGACTTCACGTAAGTAGTCTGTATAAGGAAGGTGCAGATCCAGGATGGTGCCTAAGGTTGCCGCTTGTTTGGCTAATGCATCAACTTCATCATTACAGAGGACACCAGAGTGGGAAATGGGCATGTTTTGAGTCGGCGTTCGACGTGCCCTCTTCAACTGCGCAGTCGGTGGATCCCACGCAGCGCTGAGCTGCAAGCCACCGTCTCTATTCAGGGTGTTTGCGGTAATTTTTATTTCAATAGCTTCCTTTATTAAACTGTCACAGAAGCCGTTAGTGCGAGCCACGACAGAGGTATCGTCAAATTTTATGTGGTGACCGTTTTCTAACGCATGCGCAGCTAACGCAGATTTCTCTGGATAGCGTAGGCGATAATACCTCTCATGTTCTTTCCTGCGTTGTTCCACAGTGCGCACTGTTTGTCCGATGTACTTCTGGCTACACTCACAAGGCATTTCGTAGACTCCAGGTGTTCTGAGACCTACTGCGTCTTTAACTGGTCTCAGTAACTGAGGGATTTCCTTTGGAGGCCTGAAGATTGAGTTGATCTTGTGTCTTTTCAACAGGCGGCTTATCTTGCCCGACACAGAGCCACAGTCTCTTTTCCTGCTCTTCGTCGGTGGTATTTTTCTAATATTTCCCAGAAACCACTTCGTTCACTTGATGGGCGCTGTAGGCGTTATTCCTGAAAACCCTGCGTAGGTGGCTCAGTTCGTGGGGCAGGTTATCGTCGTCTGATATTACTCTTGCACGATGTGTAAGTAGGCTGTTTAGGTTTTCGTATTGGTAACGCCACGTAGCGCTCTGTATGAAAATCACTGGCTGTGCTGTGTGCAGCGTGTGTCTGGTTTGCATTGTTGTTGGCTATTGTAGTGTTGGGCAGTTAGCTGTTAACAGCGCGTAGCGTTGCGCAGTTGGAGGTGAGCCGCCAGCAGTGGTGGATGTGGGGAAGTGAGATGGCGGATTTTTGAGAGCGGATGATCTGGACGTGTGTCCATCAGAAACAGTATATTTGTAAGAATGGATGTCATGAACTGCTATATATATTATGACTTTTTAACAGTATTAAGGTAAATACATTGTTTGTTTTCTATCAAAATCTTTCATTTGCTAACTATGCCTATTAGTAGTTAGTGCCTTCAGTAGTTTGAATCTTTTATTTAGCTGGCAGTAGTGGCGCTCGCTGTATTGTAGTAGTTCGAGTAACGAAGATTTTTGTGAGGTAAGTGATTTGTGAAACGTATAGGTTAATGTTAGTCAGGGCCATTCTTTTGTAGGGATTTTTGAAAGTCAGATTGCGTTGCGCTAAAAAATATTGTGTGTCAGTTTAGTGATGATCAGAATAAGTAAAGAGAGAAATGTCTGAGTACGTTCAGTTTTGCTCAGCTGTTTGAAAATCAACTAATGTAAGAGATTTATCAGCACAGTAATTCACTAATTTTTCTATGGGGACGTTTCAGATGCACCAATGTTTGTAATACTGTGCGCTTCTGTGCTCGATGATGATGGCTGGTGGCGTGCAGGTACAGGTCTGTGTGGGTGGGTTTCCTGCTGACGCTGTGGCCAAGGCAACCATTTACGGTGGACAAGGACTTCGAGGAAGCGCAATGCATTATCTTTATCCACCTCCATGGTCAACTGGATATTACTGTTGATGCCATTGAGGTGTTCCAAAAACTCGTCTAGTTTCTCGCGTCCGTGTGGCCAAATGACGAACGTGTCGTCAACGTATCGAAAGAAACACTTCGCCTTCAATGGCGCAGTATCTATGGCAATATCCTCAAAATTCTCGACGAAGAGGTTTGCAACAGCTGGAGCCAACGGGCTGCCCATTGCTACGCCGTCTGTCTGATCGTAATTAGGAGGACTTAAGTGTTTTGTTGGCAGAAGAGCCAACGCCGTGTTACTAGTGGGGGCCGAAATGCACGCGTTTTAACTCACGCAGGGTGGCGTGAGGAGGGAAGGACTCTACTGACGTGAGGTCTGGAACATGACAATGAATTAGAGTTCAGAAAGCGGACGTTATTAGTTTGATACTTAACTTTAATCTATTAATGATAAACGTTGCTCTTGACGGTAGATGATTCACAATATTATCTGTTCAGAATAGTAACTGAATATGGCGCCTTGCTAGGTCGTAGCAAATGACGTAGCTGAAGGCTACGTTAAACTGTCGTCTCTGCAAATGAGAGCGTACGTAGACAGTGAGCCATCTCTAGCAAAGTCGGCTGTACAACTGGGAGAGTGCTAGGGAGTCTCTCTAGACTAGACCTTCCGTGTGGCGGCGCTCGGTCTGCAATCTCTGATAGTGGCGACACGCGGGTCCGACGTATATTAACGGACCGCGGCCGATTTAAAGGCTCCACCTAGCAAGTGTGGTGTCTGGCGGTGACACCACAGTAAGAGTGTGCCTAAATAGCTCGACCAGGTCACTTATAAAAGTACCGAGAAATTGTTAGCACGGCAGAGGAGTGGCGGCGGGTGTAAGCACTGGCTGTCAAGTTCAGTGGATGACGCGGCACGCAGGGAGGGAATGAGACACGGCCGGCGGGGCGTGGCGGTCAGTGGGTAGCGGGGGGTGGGGCTCTGTCCGGCGCTGTACTCTGGGAGTCTCCGGTGACCGCGCAGGCCGGCAGCGGCTGGGCGGCGCCGCCCGCCGTGTCAACACGCCGCCGCGCCCGGCCGCTCTCTAAACAGGCCGCCGGCGCAGGCGCTTTGTTTAACGTGCAGTCCAGGGCTGTCCTGCGTGGCCTGCGCGTCCCGAGTCCAAAGAATTTTGCTCCGGGCCTCATTGCTGGGGAGCAACTAGGCACAGCCTGCACCAACTTTCATCCCCCTCCCCCCACGCACCAGTTTCTTCGGTGGCGCGCGTAACCGTTGGCTAGCAGGCACAGTCGACTTCTTCCACCAGCCGAAGTTGTTACCCTGCCTACAAGTGAATCTTCGTTGATCCATTATGGGCCGTGGGACAACGGCTGGCATGTACTTCTTGATGCAATAATTTACCAACAGCCGTATGTGTTGTAGAAATTTATTTTATGACTGTCCTCAGTCTGTGTCGCCTGGCCACCGAGAGCTGTTGCATAACGATTTGATTCACGGGTCCAGTTATATGGCTCGTTACGTGTACAGCGTTTTTACGAATATGACATGTGGGGCCTGAAGATGGCATCAGTGTAATGCCGAAACTGGTAGCACATAAGAAGTTCATAAAATAAATTTCTACAACACATACGGCTGTTGGTAAATTATTGCATCAAGAGGCTGCCTACTAGTGCGTTCGCGCTGGCAGTGTGTATAGTGGCGATTGGCGATAGTGGGCACACCGGGCAAAAATGTTAGTTGCTCTCGGGATGCATCATACTACTATCGAGTAACATGGCATCTACCCTCGAAAATGGTGAATAAGAGAGTCATCACGTTTCTACGGGTGTATCATATCCAGCACCAGCCACTCATTAATTTTAGGTGCTGTAATGAGAAGTAGCAGAAATGAGAATAGCTAGTAACTTAACGTCAGAGATCGCGATCACGGAAGTTGATGGAATTATGGAGTTCTACTAGCTAGACAGCAAAGTAATCCATGGCGGACGGAGCAAGGAGGACATAACAAGCAGACTAGCACTGGCAAAAAGGGTATTCCTGGCCAAGGGACGCCGACTAGTATCAAAGATAACGCTTAACTTGAGGAAGAAATTTCTGAGAATCTACGTTTGGTTCAAATGGTTCAAATGGCTCTGAGCACTATGGGACTTAACATCTATGGTCATCAGTCCCCTAGAACTTAGAATTACTTAAACCTAACTAACCTAAGGACAGCACACAACACCCATTCATCACGAGGCAGAGAAAATCCCTGACCCCGCCGGGAATCGAAGCCGGGAACCCGGGCGTGGGAAGCGAGAACGCTACCGCACGACCACGAGCTGCGGACTGTACGTTTGGAGCACAGCATTGTGTGGTAGTGATACATGGACTGTGGGAAAACCGGAAGCGAAGAGAGTTGATGCCTTTGAGAGGTGAGTGCTACAGAGGAATGCTGAAATGTACTGGTAAGGTAAGGAATGAGGTGGTTCTGCGCACAATCGGACAGGAAAGGAATATACGGGAAACAGTGACAAGTAACAAGAAGAAGGGACGTGATGGTGGGACATTTGTTCAGACATCGCGGAATAACTCCCTGGTACTACAGGGACCTGCAGAGGGTAAAAACTTACAGGAAAACAAAGATTGGAATACATCTGGCAAATAACTGAGGACGTAGGTTGGGTTGCAAGCACTACTCCTTTAAAAAAAAAAAAAAAAAAAAAAAAAACACCAGAGTGGTACGTTCCCCCCCTCTGTCCGAAACGGTCGCACCATTTTCTATAGGATTAAGATCAAGATCGGTAGATGTAGATGACCAGCAGAGGTACGGTAGGGTGCTCGAGTGCTCATCCAGCCAGGAACGTATGCATGCTGCGCTGTTGACACAGTTGTTGTCATCTTGGAAGTCAGTGGTGCCCTCAGCACACAAATCGCGAAGATTCAGAAGAAAGGGAATTACGTAGAATTCTGCTATAAATATTTTGGTTCATTTTCACGCTAACACGCTAACCTGAACGAGTGGACACAAGTCATGGTACAAAAAACAGTCCCAAAACTCTTGGAAATGCCTACAGTCCGGACTACACTCTCGAGCCTTAGCGTGTAGGTTAAATGCACGCGACGCCTCGGGTCATTTGATGGTTCAAATGGCTCTGAGAATTATGGGACTTAACATCTGAGGTCATCAGTCCCCTAGACTTAGAACTACTTAAACCTAACTAACCTAAGCCCGCCCGGTTGGCCGTGCGGTCTAACGCACGGCTTTCCGGGCGGGAAGGAGCACCTGGTCGCCGGCACGAATCCGCCCGGCGGATTTGTGTCGAGGTCCGGTGAACCGGCCAGTCTGTGGATGGTTTTTAGGTGGTTTTCCATCTGCCTCGGCGAATGCGGGATGGTTTCCCTTATTCCGCCTCAGTTACACTTTGTCGACGATTGCTGCCCAAACAAGGTCTTCACGTACGCGTACACCACCATTACTCAACATGGATTCCGGAAACAACGATCGTGTGAGACCCAACTCGCTTTATTTGTTCATGAGACCCAGAAAATATTAGATACAGACTCCCAGGTAAATGCTATTTTCCTTGACTTCCGGAAGGCGTTCGATACAGTTCCGCACTGTCGCTGATAAACAAAGTAAGAGCCTACGGAATATCAGACCAGCTGTGTGGCTGGATTGAAGAGTTTTTAGCAAACAGAACACAGCATGTTGTTATCAATGGACAGACGTCTACAGATGTTAAGGTAACCTCTGGCGTGCTACAGGGGAGTGTTATGGGACCATTGATTTTTACAAGATATATAAATGACCTAGTAGATAGTGTCGGAAGTTCCATGCGGCTTTTCGCGGATGATGCTGTAGTATACAGAGAAGTTGCAGCATTAGAAAATTGTAGCGAAATGGAGGAAGATCTGCAGCGGATAGGCACTTGATGCAGGAAGTGGCAACTGACCCTTAACATAGACAAATGTAATGTATTACGAATACATCGAAAGAAGGATCCTTTATTGTATGATTATATGATAGCGGAACAAACACTGGTAGCAGTTACTTCTGTTAAATATCTGGGAGTATGCGTGCGGAATGATTTGAAGTGGAATGATCACATAAAATTAATTGTTGGTAAGGCGGGTACCAGGATGAGATTCATTGGGAGAGTCCTTAGAAAATGTACTCCATCAACAAAGGAGGTGGCTTAAAAAACACTCGTTCGATCTATACTTGAGTATCGGTCATGAGTGTGGGATCCGTACCAGGTCGGGTTGACGGAGGAGATAGAGAAGATTCAAAGAAGAGCGGCGCGTTTCGTCACAGGGTTATTTGGTAAGCGTGATAGCGTTACGGAGATGTTTAGCAAACTCAAGTGGCAGACTCTACAAGAGAGGCGCTCTGCATTACGGTGTAGCTTGCTCGCCAGGTTTCGAGAGGGTGCGTTTCTGGATGAGGTATCGAATATATTGCTTCCCCCCACTTATACCTCCCGAGAAGATCACGAATGTAAAATTAGAGAGATTAGAGCGCGCACGGAGGCTTTCAGACAGTCGTTCTTCCCGCGACCTTACGCGACTGGAACAGAAAAGGGAGGTAATGACAGTGGCACGTAAAGTGCTCTCCGCCACACACCGTTGAGCGGCTTGCGGAGTATAAATGTAGATGTAGATGTAGATGTGTACTCTACCACGGATGCATAGGGGCTACACTCGTCTGGTGTGAGACGTTCCCTGGGGGTTCCACCGGGGGCCGAACCGCACAGTAACCCTGGGTGTGGGGCGGCGGGGGGGTGAAGTGGACTGCGGTAGTCGTCGTGGGGCTGTGGACCACTGCGGCTGCGGCGGGGACGGAGCCTCTCCGTCGTTTCTAGGTCCCCGGTTAACATACAATACAATACAATAACTAACCTAAGGACATCATACACATCCATGCCCGAGGCAGGATTCGAACCTGCGACCGCAGCAGCAGCGCGGTTCCGGACTGAAGCGCCTAGAACCTCGCGGCCGGCGTGTCATTTGACAAGAAGCAAAGCGAGGACTTGTCGAATACAGTACACGCCTCCAGGCAGCTACTGTATTGTTTTGTGTCGTTCGGCCCATTCTTTGCGAGTTGTCCTCTGGTGTAGATCCTTCTTTGCTTGTGCATTTTGACTACGTCTGTAGCAATGAACTTCTGGGTTCCTACACAGCGGTGTCCGCTGAAGAACGGCTGTTTAAGGAATAGTGTAATCATCTGGACAAGCAAGTGCCAGTGCAGGTGTTCGCAGCTTGTTGACATCGGCAGTGGACCTGTGGCCGCCTGACCTGCCCTGCGCTCTCTGTTCTACAGTGTGAGCGTTAGTAAAACCGACACACTGCAGCGGCAGATTCCTGACCGGAAATGGAGGAAGAATGGTCCTGTGAAACTGTGCCCGGAATTGGGCGGCGTGCGTGCAACCACAATAATTCGTTCCGGAACGCAGTACAGAGCTGTACTACATCCACCTCACAAAAGATGTTCGCAGTGGCCTCCATGGGATGCAATGCACGCTTTCACACGTCGCGTCATGAACTGCCGCACACTTTGGCACATTTCGGGCTGTCTGCGTATAGCGTCACACGCTGTTGAAGGATCTGCTTATCAGGAACTGGTTCAGCATACACAACGCTTTTCAGGTACCCACAGAGGTAAAAGTGTAGGCAGTCTAAGTCCGGTGATCTAGCAGGCTACGCTGCAGGCCTTTTCAACGTCGGGGAAGACGTTGCTGAGGTGTCGGCGAACTGTAATGAGGAAGCGGGGTGGTGCTCCGTCATGCAGAAACCACATAACGTGTCGTATCGCCAAGCCGATTTCTCAAGCTGCCCAGGTAGAGTATTCCGCAGGAAGCCCGTATTCAGTCCTCCGTCGAGGCGTTTAGGAATAATAACCGGTGCAAGTATATGGTCGCCAAGAATCCCTGTTCAGACATTGATGCTGAAACAATGCCGACGGGACACCTCAACCATTCCATGAGGACTGTCTGTAGCCCACAGAGGGCGATTATGCAAATTGATGATGCCGTAGCGGTAAAGGTTGCTTTGTCAGTAGAGAGGACTAGTGAGTGAAATCCAATAACTGTGACGGTCTGGTGCATAGACCATCGACAAAATCCTTCCTGTAGAAGGAAATCCGCTGCTGACAATCCTTGCAGTCATTGCTGGTGACACACATACAGGTCACACATAATCATACTTTGGCTTACACCGTGTTGTCAGGCCACTTGCCTGGAGCTTGTACTACGGTCCGTCTCAACATCCTGTAGGACCCGGTCATCGAAAACTTGTGTGCACGCAGTCCGTCGCCACTCTGCACGTTCGTCTGTCTGAAAGGATCCGTGATCACACAAACGCGTAGAAAGGCCTCGAGACGAAGCGTGGTGTGGTTGGTGTCTGTAAGGGAACTTGTTTCCAGCTGCTAGGCCCTACACAAACACCATGTCGGCTTGTTCGCGACATCAATAGCGGACCACTCTGCCAGTTAGAGTACGCTTTGTGGATCACACAGCCTGTGACACCCAAGGAGCAACTGTCATTCGTCAGCGCCATCTACCGTGGCAACGATGCATTTCCAGACACACATTCATGGCATCATGGTATCTTTTTCCGTCAATTTCCTCTCGGAAATCCGTCCCTGAAGCTTGTCGGTTTTGTTATTTTTCACCCTGTATTTAACTGTGAATGTTCCTTAATCGAGTTTAGTCCAAATGTAATGACCTTGCGTTTTTGAGTGGGAAAAGCGTGTATAAAATATTGTCTGTTTAATTGTATATTTTCGATTGTATCCCTGATCAGAAAAAATTGTTAAATAAACTTTTGATTGCATTATGGGAACAGCAGTGATCAATGTCTTGTAAATAATTACTATTAAAAACAGTCTTGATCACGATATATTTAACAAGGTGACCGGTTTCGACCACTACTGTGGTCATCTTCAGACCATTGAGTAGGAACCTCTTTCTATTGGAGAATCACACCAACAGAAAGAGGTTCCTACTCAATGGTCTGAAGATGACCACAGTAGTGGTCGAAACCGGTCACCTTGTTAAATATATCGTGATCAAGACTGTTTTTAATAGTAATTTGTTAAATAAACGTTATTTGATGGGATTATTTTTTGTAATTTTGACTGGGTTCGACTCAAAACCACATCCAGACGTGCAGCTGTATGTCGCTTCTTGAGCAGTGGTCTTTTGCAAGGTACGCCGCTATGTCCATTACAAGCAGCGCAGTACCCTTCAAGATTTTCTGTGAAAAAAATAGTTCTAGTCGTTCTCTGGAAAACAAACCCAATGGAGCTTGAAAGCGACTGCCATAGGCTACGGTCGCGGGTTCGAATCCTGCCTCGGGCATGGATGTGTGTGATGTCCTTAGGTTAGTTAGGTTTAACTAGTTCTAAGTTCTAGGGACTGATGACCACAGATGTTAAGTCCCATAGTGCTCAGAGCCATTTGAACCATTTTTGATTGCCATAGACAAGGCATCACATTCGTCTCTAGTCTCTGTCGTTTAGGATCTTTTTAGGGGCATCCTTCTTAAACCGTGTTACACAGTTGATAGTGGTAGACCATTCCCAGTAGACGCCCAGGAAAGTGAGCGTTGATGCAGCAATAAACCGGGCAACTTCATTCACGGGTTCGTCACGAGCAAGTCCATAGAGCAGTTTCTTCCTAGCGTCATGTCACGTCTCTAGGTGGGCGCACTGTACCGCGCTGATGCCATACAACCAGCCAGCAAGTATGTCACGTGACCACCTGGTGGCAGTCCAGTCCTGTACCCTCTACAGAACCCCACACCGGCCAGGGTGCTTTTTTAAAGGGGTAACTAAAGTTTTTCTGATGAGCTTATGTGCTCTATAGTTGTCATAACTGCAGGCATAGTTCACTAAGCAAAAACATGAAGTTGGTACCTTTAAATCTCAAATACAAGACTAAAAATACTCCGCGAAATACAGGATGTTCGGAAATTCCCGTTACATACTTTTAGGTCTTATAGAGGGGAATGAGTACGTAATATTTTGAACAGGAACACACATCCGGAAACGTACTGTTTCATTTCAGATCTGTAACGCGTTTACGTCAGCTTGAAGAACTGAATTAGGATCAAATGGCTCTGAGCAGTATGAGACCTAACATTTGAGGTCATCAGTCCCCTAAAATTTAGAACTACTTAAACCAAACTAACCTAAGGACATCACACACATCCATGCCCGAGGCAGGATTCGAACCTGCGACCGAAGCAGTCCCGCGGTTCCGGACTGCAGCGCCAGAACCGCTAGACCACCGCGGCCGGCTGCTTTGTACACATCACTGAGTGAGGTACTCTTTAAATTAAAAAAAAAGACTTGGATCGAGGATGTGGACAATGCTCTTAGGTGAAATATTCCTTTAATAAACCATTTTTAAGTTATCTGATGTATTATTACTTGTTTGCAATTCATGTTCCAACATTCATTAACACTGATGAAGTGCAACGTTGCTGCCAAACTCTTACTGGTTTTATGGGGGTTGAAGGGACAAGACTACAAAGGCCATCTGTGAAACTCTTACTCTTAAAAAAAGCCAGGTAAATAATTGATATACATAAAAAATACCTTACAATGAAAATTACGCAATCTTTAATGAAAAATCTTAAGTTTCCTGATACAAATGTCTCATTCAACAATGAGTCCTAACTACGGGCTACTGCAGTAGAACCAAATAAAAAATATTACCTTCATTTCTCTTCATAATTTTTTTTTAAATCCTTACATCTCATTCCAGTCCAAATCACTAATTAAATCCTTCTCCGTTCCACAGTATTCAAACACAAATCATTTTACTCAAACGCAGGTGCACTCAACTGTTATGTCTACACTGCCACGACTTCTGCTCGGCGCCTGCCTCACCAGTACTGCAGCAACAGAACTCCCGCGGTCCTCGCAGCCCAGCAGCGATGACTAAACCCAGCACGTCTTCCAGCGA
Source organism: Schistocerca cancellata (assembly GCF_023864275.1). Classification (NCBI taxonomy): domain Eukaryota; kingdom Metazoa; phylum Arthropoda; class Insecta; order Orthoptera; family Acrididae; genus Schistocerca; species Schistocerca cancellata. The sequence continues at coordinate 614,445,093 of NC_064633.1, read as the reverse complement.
CACAGCTGCTCTGATCAACGACTGCGCGCGAATAATAAGCGATTCAAAATTGTCGCTTAACGTCTGAGACATCCATAGTACAAATTCCAAAAATGCAAATAACAGGCTCCCAATAGACCTGTTTCAACAGTTCATCCATTCCGGAAATCTAGGACATCGACGATTTTTCCCTGTTATCGACACTGATACTGGCAAGATATCCGTCCCCGACGATTCCAAGACTTTAGGGAATGTTTTAATTTCAAGTTTGAAATCGCAAAACAAAAGAAAAAAATATATTTTTTTAGTGTTATGAAATTATAAAGTTCTAACTGTCTCTTTTTTTCCTTTACATTTCCTGTGAAACCTTTCTTCTAGCCAAATTTCATGACTCTCCGTCAAGGGGAAAGATTTTATTGAGTGAATTTGAGAGTATCAAAAGATGTGACATAAATGGCCGTATATTTCGACTGCACTGACAGAAGTTTAACATTTTAGCACTATAGACCTCAGAGTGTGACATGAATTTCAACTTGATTCGTCTACGTGTACCTGAGAAAAAGTGTTCTTAACAGGCGGACAGAGAGACAGTCTGTCTGATAACAATTTTTTTCGTGTGATACAAGCAGAAATAAACAATTTTCGAATTTTTTTCCTTTAGTTGTGTGAAACCTTGCATCTTGGCAAATTCCACGATTGTACGTCAATGGGAAGTATCCCGTAGGTTTTAATGACTGAGTTTTCTAATATCGAAACATGTGAAACACACTACTGGCCATTAAAATGGCTACACCACGAAGATGACGTGCTACAGACGTGAAATTTAACCGACAGGGAGAAGATGCTGTGATATGCAAATAATTAGCTTTTCAGAGCATTCACACAAGGCTGGCGACGGTGGCGACACCTACAACGTCCTGACATGAGGAAAGTTTCCAACCGATTTCTCATACACAAACAGCAGTTGACCGGCGTTGCCTGGCGAATCGTTGTTGTGATGCCTCGTGTAAGGAGGAGAAATGCGTACCATCACGTTTCAAATGGTTCAAATGGCTCTGAGCACTATGGGACTCAACTGCCGAGGTCATTAGTCCCCTAGAACTTAGAACTAGTTAAACCTAAGTAACCTAAGCACATCACAAACAGCCATGCCCGAGGCAGGATTCGAACCTGCGACCGTAGCGGTCTTGCGGTTCCAGACTGCAGCGCCTTTAACCGCACGGCCACTTCGGCCGGCCCCCCATCACGTTTCCGACTGTCATAAAGGTCGGATTGTAGCCTACCGCGATTGCGGTTTATCGTATCGCGACATTGCTGCTCACGTTGGTCTAGATCCAATGACTGTTAGCAGAATATGGAATCGGTGGGTTCAGGAGTGTAATACGGAACGCCGTGCTGGATCCCAACGGCCTCGTATCACTAGCAGTTGAGATGACAGGCATCTTATCCGCATGGCTGCAACGGATCGTGCAGCCACGTCTCGATCCCTGAGTCAACAGATGTGGGCGTTTGCAAGACAACAACCATCTGCACGTACAGTTAGTCGACGTTTGCAGCAGCACGGACTATCAGCTCGGAGACCATGGCTGCGGTTACCCTTGACGCTGCATCACAGACAGGAGTGCCTGCGATAGTGTACTCAACGACGAACTTGGGTGCATGAATGGCAAAACGTTATTTTTTCGGATGAATCCAGGTTCTGTTTACAGCATCATAATGGTCGCATCCGTGTTTGGCGACATCGCAGTGAACGCACATTGGAAGCGTGTATTCGCCATCGCAATATTGGCGCATCACCCGGCGTGATGGTATGGGGTGCCATTGGTAACACGTTTCGGTCACCTCTTGTTCGTATTGACGGCACTTTGAACAGTGGACGTTACGTTTTAGATGTGTTACGACCCGTGGTTCTACTCTTCATTCGATCCCTGCGAAATCCTACATTTCATCAGGATAATGCACGACCGCATGTTGCAGGTCCTGTACGGGTCTTTCTGGATACAGAAAATGTTCGACTGCCGCCCTGGCCAGCACATTCTCCACATCTCTCACCAATTGAAAACATCTGGTCATTGGTGGCCGAGAAACTGGCTCGTCATAATAAGCCAGTCACTACTCTTGATGAACTGTGGTATCGTGTTGAAGCTGCATTGGCAGCTGTACCTGTACACGCCATCCGAGCTGTGTTTGACCCAATGCCCAAGCGTATCAAGGCCGTTATTACGGCCACAGGTGGTTGTTCTGGGTACTGATTTCTCAGGATCTATGCACCCAAATTGCGTGGAAATGTTATCACATGTCAGTTCTGGTAAAATATATTTGTCCAATGAATACCCGTTTATCATCTGCATTTCTTCTTGGTGTAGCAATTTTAATGGCGAGTAGTAAAAATAGTTTCATCTTTTGACTGCACTGACTTAAAAGCTCCACTTTTTTTACATCGCCAAGGAGCGGTAGACCTTAATATGTGACATAAATATCAACTTGATACTTCTCAGAAAAAGGGTTTTAAACAGGCAGATGAAAAAGGAAGTGATGCTAACGAGTGTTACGATTTTACCAGTTTGGTACAGAAACCTGACTAGTATAAATTTATGTATCTGCTAGTATAGGTGTCTACTTCCGGATCTCAGTTGTCAGTGCGGCTCACTGCCATGCGGAGGACCTGGGTTCGATTCCAGCTACAGCCAGAGATTTGTCCCTTGGTGGGAGGACTGGTGTGGATGCACTCAGTTGAGGAGCCGCTTGACCTGGCAACAGCGCCTCCAGCTTTCGAAAACTGATAAAGGCTAGGAGGGCGGTGTGCTGGTCCCATGCCCCTTCATACTGCCTCCAATGACACTATTGGCCGAGGATGACGCGGCGGTCGGTGGGTACCTGTGGGCACTCCAGGGCCTGTGAACAGACTGCGTAAGGGTAGACGGACGTATGCTGTAGGGAAGCTGGTTAAAAGACTCCCCACCTGCAGACGTAATCCGCGAATGGTGGACTGGTCACCAACAGTCAAAGTATTCACTACTCAGCCAGCATGAAACAGCCCCAAAATCGAGCTACTGTTATTTGTTTAACATACGTACTTCGGTGCTTCAATGGTAAAGTGTCACACTACAGTTGTACATGTTATGGGTTCGTTTCCCAGTGACTGCCAAGAGTTTGTCACTTACCACTTAACTCACAAGCAGGATAGGAGCAAAGAGGAAGACAGCATGAGGTAGAAAGGGTAAGGGAAACAGTGATAGTGGAACCCTTGCAGAGCAAGATAGAAACATCAAGGATAGGATGGTATGGACACTTAAAAAGAATGGAAAGCGAGTATTACGAAGAAGATACATGAAATCGAGATGCGAAGGAAACTAACAAGACGAAGAACAAAGGATGGAAGGTTGAAAGGTGTGGAGTAGAGTGTTGAAGAAAGGGGCGAGGACTGGTACAGAGAGAACACAGGAAGATGGTGGGAAAACAGTAAGGACTGGATGGCGGGGCATATGTTCCAAACAGAACCATACTGGGGCTAAATTATTTAGGATGATGATGATGGCTTACCATTTCTTTCACATCTAAAAATGTCTGTACGAAAAAGGCCAAGTTGCAGCACGGCTGTGAGTCCACCCTGACCTGTGGGCAGCCGTATACCTGGCTGGCAGCTCAGTTGCAAAGCTGGAGGCAACAGCACTACCCTAAATAAGACGATGTTTGTTAAAGCACTGTGGTGCCCAAGTCAAGCTTCGGGTTCATGACACACTTAATTATTATCCGTTTACAGAATGAAATTTTCACTCTGAAGCTGAGTGTGCGCTGATTTGAAACTTACTGGCAGATTAAAACTATGTACCGGGCCGAGACTCGAACTCGGGACCTTGGCCTTTCGCAGACATGTGCGGTAGCGCACTTGCCTGCGAAAGGTACAGGTCCCGAGTTCAGGCCTCGGTCCGGCACACAGTTTTAATCAGCCAGGAAGTTTGATTAATCGTTTACATCACGGTCAGAAGTAAGACTTCTATTTTGTTCATTCAACACATCGAAGAGGACTCGTTAACAGCGGTGCTGAACACAGAGAGACGCAGAAGAAATCGTGCCAAGGAGTATTGGCTGCGAGGTGTGTTGTCTTACTGAAGATCAGGCACCCCTATGTGAACTGCCCCCACCTCCTCTCGTGTAAAACGCCACATATGTCGTCGTGTGTACGCTGGCCGCTACACGTTAAATATCCCGCTATTAATTCCATTGTATCATTCCGCCGCTATGTCCCAGGTTCGCTGCGATGTGTTTCATCGTGTTACTGAATATAAATTCAAATTTATATACGACCGCCGCAAATGCTGCGAAATCATGCAATTATTGGAAAATTTATCAGCGCGATAATGTCAGCCTGAGAGTGAGATACACGCCGCTTTAATTCAAAACACGCAGCGGGCAGTTCAAACAGTTTATGCTTTACGACTGCGTTTTTCGCACACCGCCAGCCGGCCCATCACATAATTCTACTTCTGTGGATTTTGTCTTATCAGTGTAAACGAGTTACGCGCGCTAACGAGTCCGACAATACAGGGCGATTGCTTGTTCCAAATTGGTCTCTGCGACGAAACCGATTTAGCCTTCGAGTGTTGATGTAGCACGAATATATCCCTCGCATATAAATGGCATTCGTCCTTTCGTTCAGCTAACTTTATTCTCGACATAGAGCAATTTTAGGGAGTGAATCATCTAAACGGGTAGTAACGTTACAACGTTACAATACTGTTTTGGACACGGCAGAAGCATGGATTAATTACCCTTTCCTATGGGATCCAGGTTGCAATATTACAAAATCGTGAAGACCAGACAGAAATTAATAACTGACGTTTACAGGCGGTCTTTTTTGGTCTGCAAAAAATGCCAAGTAAATACAGTTACAATATGTCACTATATCTGAATGAAATACTTATTAACTGATACCACAGCAATAGACATTTCAGAGTATCGGCATTAAAAGTCCAAACGAACACATAACACACAACAACGCGCTTTCCCTGACTCTTTGTGGTTGATGGTTACATTACTACAACCAAGCCCATTACAATATCAATTTTTTAGAATTATTTACTTAGCCGAACCGCGCAATAACCCTCGGTTCGGTGTGGGGCGGCGGTGGGGTGAGTGGACTACTGCAGCCTGTTGTGGGCTTGTGTACCACTGAGGGCTACGGCGGGGACGAAACTTCTCCGTCGTTTCTAGGTTCCCAGTTCAATGTAATACAACACAAGGTTAATAAAACTATAATATGATGAGTATCACACATCTGTCAAAATCAAAAACGTTTCCCCTAACATATTTATTAACTTAACACACTGGACAGGTCGTGGTAAGCTATTCTTTTTGCTAACCTGATGACTGACAATGCACAACTGCTGAGCATAAAATAATCTACGCGAGAATTTGCTCAGATGTGAAGGAACAGGCAAATAAAAAAAGCGCCAGCAGGCAACACAGATATGTATAAGCACTTCAAATAAAAATAAAGATTGAGTAGTTTTAACCTCACTGATTGTAATAGCAGTTATCTGTAGTAATAAATACTGTGTCAGAAGAAAGGAAAGCTGTGGTTGCCAAGAAATAACGTCGGTAAAACCAATTGATTTACCGAACAAAAGTGAATTTAATCTTTAATTTTGAGTTAATTAGTTAGTTTCATATCCCGTGTATCATTTCGCACGATAAATCGTAATGGTGCGGAACGAGTCAGTTTACATTCACATCGGTGATTAATTTGTCCGTGAGTTTATAAGCTGAACATTTTTAAGTCTTTATATATATATATATATATATATATATATATATATATATATATATATATATATATATATATATATATATATATATATAGGGTGTTACAAAAAGGTACGACCAAACTTTCAGGAAACATTCCTCACACACAAAGAAAGAAAATATGTTATGTGGATATGTGTCCGGAAACGCTTACTTTCCATGTTAGAGCTCATTTTATTACTTCTCTTCAAATCACATTAATCATGGAATGGAAACACACAGCAACAGAACGTACCAGCGTGACTTCAAACACTTTGTTACAGGAAATGTTCAAAATGTCCTCCGTTAGCGAGGATACATGCATCCACCCTCCGTCGCATGGAATCCCTGATGCGCTGATGCAGCCCTCGAGAATGGCGTATTGTATCACAGCCGTCCACAATACAAGCACGAAGAGTCTCTACATTTGGTACGGGGGTTGCGTAGACAAGAGCTTACAAATGCCCCCATAAATGAAAGTCAAGAGGGTTGAGGTCAGGAGAGCGTGGAGGCCATGGAATTGGTCCGCCTCTACCAATACATCGGTCACCGAGTCTGTTGTTGAGAAGCGTAAGAACACTTCGACTGAAATGTGCAGGAGCTCCATTGTGCATAAACCACATGTTGTGTCGTACTTGTAAAGGCACATGTTCTAGCAGCACAGGTAGAGTATCACGTATGAAATCATGATAACGTGCTCCACTGAGCGTAGGTGGAAGAACAAACTGAAATGAGCTCTAACATGGAAATTAAGCGTTTCCGGAGCCATGTCCACATAACATCTTTTCTTTATTTGTGTGTGAGGAATGTTTCCTGAAAGTTGGGCCGTACCTTTTTGTAACACCCTGTATATATACATACACTCCTGGAAATTGAAATAAGAACACCGTGAATTCATTGTCCCAGGAAGGGGAAACTTTATTGACACATTCCTGGGGTCAGATACATCACATGATCACACTGACAGAACCACAGGCACATAGACACAGGCAACAGAGCATGCACAATGTCGGCACTAGTACAGTGTATATCCACCTTTCGCAGCAATGCAGGCTGCTATTCTCCCATGGAGACGATCGTAGAGATGCTGGATGTAGTCCTGTGGAACGGCTTGCCATGCCATTTCCACCTGGCGCCTCAGTTAGAACAGCGTTCGTGCTGGACGTGCAGACCGCGTGAGACGACGCTTCATCCAGTCCCAAACATGCTCAATGGGGGACAGATCCGGAGATCTTGCTGGCCAGGGTAGTTGACTTACACCTTCTAGAGCACGTTGGGTGGCACGGGATACATGCGGACGTGCATTGTCCTGTTGGAACAGCAAGTTCCCTTGCCGGTCTAGGAATGGTAGAACGATGGGTTCGATGACGGTTTGGATGTACCGTGCACTATTCAGTGTCCCCTCGACGATCACCAGTGGTGTACGGCCAGTGTAGGAGATCGCTCCCCACACCATGATGCCGGGTGTTGGCCCTGTGTGCCTCGGTCGTATGCAGTCCTGATTGTGGCGCTCACCTGCACGGCGCCAAACACGCATACGACCATCATTGGCACCAAGGCAGAAGCGACTCTCATCGCTGAAGACGACACGTCTCCATTCGTCCCTCCATTCACGCCTGTCGCGACACCACTGGAGGCGGGCTGCACGATGTTGGGGCGTGAGCGGAAGACGGCCTAACGGTGTGCGGGAGCGTAGCCCAGCTTCATGGAGACGGTTGCGAATGGTCCTCGCCGATACCCCAGGAGCAACAGTGTCCCTAATTTTCCCACGTGTTGAGCAATTCGGCGGTACGTCCACCCGGCCTCCCGCATGCCCACTATACGCCCTCGCTCAAAGTCCGTCAACTGCACATACGGTTCACGTCCACGCTGTCGCGGCATGCTACCAGTGTTAAAGACTGCGATGGAGCTCCGTATGCCACGGCAAACTGGCTGACACTGACGGCGGCGGGGCACAAATGCTGCGCAGCTAGCGCCATTCGACGGCCAACACCGCGGTTCCTGGTGTGTCCGCTGTGCCGTGCGTGTGATCATTGCTTGTACAGCCCTCTCGCAGTGTCCGGAGCAAGTATGGTGGGTCTGACACACCGGTGTCAATGTGTTCTTTTTTCCATTTCCAGGAGTGTATATACATATATATATATATGTGTGTGTGTGTGTGTGTGTGTGTGTGTTTTACCCACTACCTATTACACATTAGAATAATAGAAATTCTGCTACGGAATGGAAGAAGTTGTCAAGGAGAAACTTTCTCAGTTTGCTTTCAAATTTTACTTTGCTGTCTGTCAGACATTTTATATCACCGGGTAAGTGATGAAAATTTTTCTTACAGCATTGTACTCTCCATTTTGAGCTAAAGACAGTCTTAATGTTGAGTAAAGAAGGTCATATTTCCTTCTGGTATTGTGATTATGTACATCGTTGGTCCTTTTCAACTATAGTGGTTTACCTACAACAAACTTCGCGAGGGAATAAATGTATTGTGAAGCAGGAGTCAGAATGCCCAAATCCTTAAACAGATGTCTGTAAAACGACCGTGTGTGAGCACGACATATTATTCTCACAGTACGTTGTTGAACAACGAGACTTCTTTTCTTAAAGAAAGTTACTGAAAAAATGCAGTTTAGTGTTAACTGCTACCTCAGTTACCGAAAGACACTGACCATGAAAAGGTAACATAACTTTCACACAATTCATAAGCTGAATATAAAGTTATTTTCAGCAACACCTTTTGTATTATGAGTGAGTCTTCACGTACCTGGTGCTGTCGGCGAGTCGTCGATGTCCGTGTTCTTGGTGCGCAATCCTTGAACAAGTAGTCCAGTAATTAACGGCATCTTGCTGATCCTCTTGATTGTGGCCGTCCGTTGCGCATGTAACGGGAACGCATCATGTTTGTAGAATTGTCGTAATCAGCACATCTACATGCAACGACGAAAGGAAGAACCGCTTCCTTCAGTTAATACGTGAAGTATCTGGAGGTCATAATGTTTGTTTCAAATTTACGGTTTTCCTTCGATCGCGGCTCGGTACATTTCACAGTTCAGCCGTCCACAATCGGAAAGTACATTTAGTTACTTGTAACCTGACAGTCCGCGGTGAACATCAAACAACCCGTACTGTGCTCAGTAGTAACAGAAGTCACATCAGATGCGCAGAGATCGGCACACCGTGCATTCGAGAGTAATGTTCTTCATATCAGTTGACGACAAGGAAATGAGTTACCATATTTCTGTTTACTTTTAGTGTCCGATTTTGTATTAAACCTTCTGTGTTGCCTCGAATCAAAACAGTGCACTTACAGCGTTCACGCAGCTTAGCGATCTACACATAACCGTTTATAAGCTTAATGTGCGATTAGCAGATCTGAATAATAAGCAACGCGACACGTAACTAATTCTTTCTCCGCGGACACACCGAAATCACAAAATCTGACACCGTTTAAACAGTTATTTTACATCGGCCACGGACAGAGTACAACGCTATAGACTGTTTATCATAGGAATAAAACTGATGTAAACAAATGATTGGTCAGAAGCCGTAGTACACGTACACTGTGTTGTTACGCTCTTGGAAGTAGGCCCTACTTATGTATTAGATATCTTATTACTAAGTTGTGTTAAACGAAGCCTTAAGATATTCTAATGTACAACAGCCGTCAACGTTCGTTTTTCTTAGTCACTCTTTGGCTCTGTGTAGTTTTCACTTCAGAAATCGTGTACAGTCACAGAGTCTGTACTGTTGCGCTCTGACTGTCGCACTGTCAATACGCAGTATGGAGATGACTGAGGCTGCTTGCTACTCTGTAGTGAAACACGTGTGTGAAACACGGTTAAAAAGTGCAGATAAATTGGTTGTTCTTATTGTTTTTCATAAATTTGTCGAAAAAAATCGGCATTGAAATTTTGCAAGGGACTATATTTAATACAGGTGAGGTAGACATACTCACAGGAATAATTAAGAAAAACCCTCCTCGATTGCACAAACTACCTATTGTTTACCTAGGTTTCAGCGTGGGTAACCACGCCTTCTTCAGAACAAAATATAAAACAGCTTGCCTAATTAGGCATAGTCGAAGGCTAAAATCAGCACCTACAGCGGCAAGACCCCATATTACCTATCTTAAAAACCTGGTTAGTAAGCTTCTTTTTAAGGGTTGGCATTTTATCCATAAAATGGATGGCCATACTTGCTTTCGCCCTTTTAAACGTAACATCTAACTATCTCCTAGCTGCATCAGACACCTCGGCTGGTAAGAATTTAAGAACTTTAAGCATTTCAGCGCGTCAGCAATCGTTAAGTATCGAAATCATGGATTTTTAGGTAAATCATGCCATAAATTGCCAATCCTTTAAAAGAAGATTACTAACCAGGTTTTCAAGATAAGTAATATGGGGTCTTGCCGCTTTAGGTGTTGATTTTATCCTTTGACTATGCCTATGTAGGTAAGCTGTTTTATACTTAGTTCTGAAGAAGGCGTGGTTACCCAAGCTGCAACCTAGGTAAACACCAGCTGGTTTGTGCAGTCGAGGCGGGTTTTTCATGATTATTTCGATACTTACGATTGCTGACATGCTGCAATGCTGAGAGTTCTTACACTCACCGGACGTTTAGCGGAGTTGGCAGAGCAGAAAACTGATAGTATCCCGCAGTTCCTGGATCACTGGTTCGAGTCTCGCTTTGTTCGTTGTTTTTTTCCGTTCAATTTCAAATACCTCATCTCGTAATTGTAAAATTCATCGTCTTCTTTATGAATAATGCACGCCTTCTTGTTTTGAATTACATATTGCACACGAAATTCTTGTTTTAATTTGAAATATAGATTCTTAATAATCGATATTTTATGAAACATTGTTTATTAACGTTGCTTAAATTAAGAAGACATAACAATTTTTTAGGGCAAAAATGAAAAACGAAATACTCTTTATATGGACTATGTCCATTGATTTATACCACAGATGTAGTCTCACGCGAACCAAAGTGATAAGTGTTGTAGAAACATGAAAAACAATCGTTTTTACAGCATCGAGCACACCATACAAATGCTGCATTTTTGCATTTGCCATTACAATATGAACCCAATAGAACTGATCTGGAGTCAAGTTAAGTGATACATCGCGAGAAATAACAAGAGTGTGAAGGTTCCAGTCGTACTGGAACTAACGCGCGCAGCTTCTTCACGTGTCGCTGCCGGACGCTGGCGAGATATAGAACGGCACATAAAAAAAAAAGAGGACAAAATGCGGCGACTGGGTAGCTTCGTGAATTCTGTTCTTCATTGATTCGTTATCAACGTAGTGGATGACAGTTCCAGAACTGAAATGAATTTCTCGGTTTCGGATAAGAAAGAAGCTAAGAGATTACCAGATCACTGAATCCTGTTAATACCTTCAGTGGCTTCAGTATTCAACAACACGGTGAAGTCCCTGCATTACGCTTTGGCTTCGTACATAGCTCGCTCAGAAAAATTACCCTGTCTTTAGGTAAGGAATTTTCATCACTCTCGTTTGTAATCAGAAAACTATGTTAGGTGAGAACGACAGCATTTTACGTTTGCCGTCTGGTCACCTAAGAAGCGTGCGGTAGTGCTGGAATTTTGCTGAATATTATTTCTTTCGCTGTAAAAATTAAATGACATTCGAAGAGGTATTGTTTCCCTGCTCGTCTCTTTTTACGTCTGAACTGCAGCTGCTCACATCATAGCAGGTTAGTTGGACCAGCTGGATAGGCAAGGCTGTCCAACTTAAATGCGCCCGAAGAACTGCGTCGCATTATCAGTCTAAGTGAGTGTAACACAGCATAAAACGTATCCTTATGATCGTAACTGACCGAACTGGTTACAGCGCTGCTTTCTCTCCGCCTGAAACGAAATCCTATGAGATTCAAACAAATGCGGAGGAACACTTAGTGTAACATTTACATCAGGTCTATTGGTATGGTGAACACTCAGTATAGTTCTCGCTCCCGGCTCTTTATGCGGGCTTCTCCGTCGACCAATCGGTAGGTCATGTTGTAAGCGTGTTGTCATATCGCTGGCTTAGTTGTGGAGTATCTTTGCGCGCAGCCGCGTCTGTAGCGTCGAGCACGTGACACGGAACTGTTATGTCGTGTAGTGTGTAGCTCTGCACGTGACAGGCATTGTTAGAATGGAAGTTGAAGTGTTGCTACAAGTGCTATTACAGTAAAGTGATAAAATAAGCAAATGATTCAGAGGAAAGTGCGTCAAGAAGTAATTTAAAATTGAGCAGTGCTGCTGATAACGTATTTGCGTGTCGTACCGTACTGTATCAATCATCCGCGCCGTGTTCGGTCTCCAAGAATGGAGTAATGTGAATCAGTAATACTATTTACCAGAAAAGAGAGCATTTAAGTGCCAGTGCCTTGTAGCGAGCGTGAGGACGCGCGTTCGATCATCACGTTCCGCATCATCAACAATCAACCACGCCGCGACGGTTACGCGCACGCTCGTACAAGTGAGAACTGAGAACTGAAAAATTAACTTTACGGACAGTGTTACATCATTACTTGTCTCAAGGAGGACTGGTATCAAAAGAAATCTGTGTATGCGTCGCGAGCGTAAGAACTTTCGTGCGACCATTCGGCTTCCGCATCATCAACAATCATCCGCGTCGTGTCGGTTACACGTACGCTCGTCTGAGTGATGTGGTGGACTGGTAATCATCCATTAATTGTTATAAAGACTTATGAATTAGAATGTAAACACTGCAACCAGCGATTTTTTTAATCGTCTCAGAATATAGTTGTTCATACCAGACGCTTGCATATTTCGATAGATAATTTCAGGCAAGCCAGCAGCAGTGTGGAGCAGAACAGCACGACCGACGCTGGATTTTCAGGTACGTGGCGTGGACAGGGCGCACGGTCTAGAAAACCAGAAGCGACAACCAGTTTAAAGGGACCCCACCCATTTGTACTCCCGGGCATGTTACAATGTTTCTACCCAGCTCAGCTCATATCGTTACACATTACGCTTTCATTAAATTCTAGCTAGATCAATTTACGGTTTCATGCAAAATTACAACTTCATATTATTCTGTTCATGTTAATAAACGTGAAAACATACGGCGTCAGAACAAATAAAAATAGCATTCATGACCACTGCATGACCTAAAAAGAAACGTAGATGTACACAGAAATAACTTTAGAAAACTTATTCTGAAATAATTCTTTCGCCGTATCACGAAAATAAAGTGAAAAAAAAGAAAAAGCAAGTACAGGAAATGGGGGAGGGGGAGGGAATCTATATCGTTCTCTAGTGTTATCTCCACAAAGCGTGAATGGGACTTGGGCTCTGTTGGTTCCGCACAAATGTAATTATGTATACAGGGTGAACATTAATGAAACCGAGAAACTGCAGAGGCGGAGCGCTGACTGGAAGTGGAGGAATGAACGTGTCTCCGGAAATGCACCGTTGCAAAGGCAGATGGCGCTGGCGAATTACATGACCACGTTCCGTGCGCTCCTTGTGTGTTGCAGGTGACAGAGACAGTAGCGGTTGTCTCGCAGAGCGCACATAATCATACTTTGGCTTACACCGTGTTGGAGGGCCGGCCACTTGGCTGGAGCTTGTACTACGGTTCAGCACAATATCCGGTAGAACCAGTCCTCCCAAACCTGTGTTCGCACGGTCCGCCACCTCCCTGCACGTTGATCACACAAACACCCCAAGAGGGCTTCAAATGTTGCATGGGGGGGTTGGTGTCTGTAAGGACCCTTGTTTTGGTATAGCCATGCTCCCTCTCGACCGTTTACATCTGCTTCACCGTACACAAACACAATATCGGTTTGTTCCCGACGTGAATGCCGGACCATTCGGCTGCATTCTTTAGTGCCATATACCGTGACATTGCTGCATTTCCGGGCAAATATTCATAGGACCTTTTTATCTCCGTTTCCAGTCAGTAAACCGCCCCAGCAGTTTGTGTAGCTAGTTCGTCTTTTGGTTTTGATCAGTAAGTTGGCGATTATCACATGTGCCGTAAATGGCCGTATCTTTTGACTCCATTGACTTAGAAGCTTAAATTTTTTACACCGCCTCAGTATTTGAGGCACATTTGAACTTGATGCCTCTATCTGATCCTGAAAAAAGGGGTCCTAACAGACGGACAATAAAGTGATCGTGTAAGGGTTCCGTTTTTACCGATTGAGGTACGGGAAAGAAAAGATGAGAAGACACGAGTACAGGAGAAGCTCGTTTACAAATTAATTGAGGCTGATCAGGCATAATTAGCTATTCTTACTGGACTTTGTGACTTGTTCATTTTGGTGAGAAAAGCAATTACTTCTTCTGGGGAGATATCGACTACTCTAAAGACTTCATGGCACTGGTGAATCAACATTTGTAAAAAAATAAACTTTTGATAAGTAAACCCTCTCACTGACAGTACTGCTTCTCTTTCAGATCTCATTAACATGCCTTTCGGGTCAGCATTGTGATCATAGAGTTTTTATTTCAATTTCCTCTACCGCCATCTGCGGCCAATAATTTTTAACGTACGGCGTATTTCGTTCAACGCTGCCTATGTTTTTCCCATGTGTGATAATATTTCTGATGATATGACGACACGGCTTCAGTTCATATTGTTCCGTTAGAGCCTGGGTTGATCTAATTTAACCCGACCCAAAAAAATTCCTGTTGAGTTAAAAAAAATTAAAAAACAGCCAAAACTAATAATATTTAATTATGAAAATTTAATTAACATACAAAATGATTCATAATTAGCCCTATACGTACTTAAAAGAGCCATCATATTTACTGAAGGAAAATTCTTACTGTTACAATAATGTATTTTATTAATATTGTGTTTTAATGTTTCTTGCAATGTGAGAAACGCAGTTAAATAACATTCACAATTATAGAAAAAATCTTTAAGTTTATATAGAATCGGGAGGATTGTAAAGAACAGTTTAGTTTGAATGCAGAAATATATAGAACTTCACTAATTTATCGGTCTTTTCCCTCGTACATTACTTCTTAATTTTGACCGAACAAGCCTGTAGGCGTAGCAAATTCTCTCAGTGGAAGCAGGGCAAGAAATGAGTCACTAATAAGGAAGATGATGATGTTGTTGTTGATGTTGTGGTCTGCAGTCCGAAGACTGCTTGATGCAGCTCTCCATGCTACTCTATCATGTGCAAGCCTCTTCATCTCCGAGAAACTACTGCAACCTACATCCTTCTGAATCTGCTTGGCCTCCCTCTACGATTTTTACCCCCCCCCCCCCTCCACGCTGCCCTCTAAACTGTTGATTCCTTGGTATCTCAAATGTGTCCTACCAAAAGATTCCTACTTCTAGTCACCTTGTGCCACAAATATTTCTCCCCAGTTCTATTCAGTATCTCCTCATTAGTTACGTGATCGACACATCTAATCTTCAGCGTTATTCTGTAGCTCCAAATTTCAACCAAATTTCAAAAGCTTCTTTCTCTTCTTGTCTAAACTGTTTGCCGTCCATGTTTCACTTCCATTCGTGGATACACTCCATGCACATACTAAGACTTCCTGACATTTAAATCTATATTTGATGTTAAGAAATTTCTCTTCTTCAGGAACGCTTTTCTTTCCACTGCCAGTCTACATTTTATGTTCTTTCTACTTTGGCCATCATCGGTTATTTTGCTGCCCAAAAAGCAAAACTCATCTACTATTCTAAGTGTATCGTTTCCTAATCTGATTCCCTCAGCGTCCCCTGATTTAATTCGACGACATTCCATTATGCTTGTGGTGCTTTTGTTGATGTTCATCTTATATCCTCCTTTCAAGACACATTCCGACCAACTGCTCTTCGAAGTACTTTGCTGTGTCTGACAGAATTACAGTGTCACCGGCAAAACTCAGAGTTTTTATTTCTTCTCCCTCGATTTTTAATTGCTACTCCAAAATTTTCTTTGATTTCCTTTAGTACTTGCTCAGTGCACAAAATGAATAACATCGGGAATAGGCTACAACCCTCTTTCACTCCCTTCTCAAACACTGCTTGCCTCCCATGCCTATCGACTCCTGTAACTGACGTCTGGTTTCTGTAGATGTGGTAAACAGCTTTTCGCTCCTTGAATTTTACGCCTGCTACCTTCAGAATTTCAAAGAATGTACTCCTATCAACACTATAAAAAGCTTGCTCTACATCTACTAATTCTATAAATGCGGAATTGCCTTTCCTTAACCTATCTTCTAAGTCCTCTGGTGAGTATAGTCTCGCGCTTTCCTTCATTTCTCCAGAATTCAAACTGATCTTCCCTCAGGTCGTCTTCAAGCAGTTTTTCCATTCTTCTCTAAAGAATTCGTGTTATTATTTTGCAATCATGACTTATTAAACTGCACCTGCTTTCTTTGTAATTGGAATTATTATATTATTTTTGAAGTCTGAGGGTATTTAGTCTGTCTCATACATCGTGCACACCAGATGGAAGAGACTCGCCATGACTAGTTCTCCCAAGACTATCAATAGTTCTGATGGAATATCTTCTACTCCGGGTCCTTGTTTCGACATAGGTCTTCCAGTGCCCTGTCAAATTCTTCTCGCAATAATCACGTGTCCCGTCCCATCTTCATCTACGTCCTCTTCAGTTTCTATAATAATGCCTGCTTGTTCATCTCCCTCTTATAGACCGTCTATATACTTTTTCCAACTTTGCCTTCTTTGCTTAGGACTGGTTTTTCATCTGAAATCTTCATATTCATACAGCCGCTTCTCTTTTCTCGAAAGGCCTCTTTGATTTTCATGTAGCGGTATCCACCTTTCCCCTAGTGATATAAGCTTCTAAATCCTTACATTTGTCCTCTAGCCATTCCTGCTGAGGCATTTTGCACTTCCTGTCAGTTTCATTTTTAAGACGCTTGTATTCCCTTTCTCCTGGTTCAATTGCTGCGTTTTTATATTTTCTTCTTTCGGCAATTAAATGCATTATATTCTGTGTTATCCAAGGATTTCTTCTTGCACTTGGCATTTTCCCTATTTGATCCTCTGCTCCTTCACTATCTCATTTCTCAAAGCTACCCATTCTTCTTCTACTGTATTCCTTTCTCCAGTTCTTATCAGTTATTGCTTAATGCTTACTCTGAAACTCCCAGCAGCCTCATATCTGTCTCACCATTACATAATCAGCCTGAAACCTTGCATCAGACGGTAGAACTGCATGTCCTCGGGAAAATTTATGGCTGTAATTTCACCTCGCTTTCAGTCGTTCAAAGAACCAGCACAGCTGTTTTGGTTGATGTTAAAAGGCCAGATCAGTCAATCATCCAGACTATTGCCCTTGAAACCACTGAAAATTCTGCTGCCCCTCTTCACGAACCATATGTTGTCCGGCCTCTCAACAGATACCCCTCCATTGTGGTTGCACCTGCGGCACGGCTATCTGTATCGCTGAGGCATGCAAGACTCCCCACCAACGACAAGGTCCATGGCTCATGGGGATTAATTTAAATTGATCTACTCAATCTTCAATACGAAAGAAAAAATCCAAGAAAGCCAATAAAACCCTTTAAAACCCAATTTTACCCACTGGGTTTCTTTTTTTTTAATATCAGGGTTTTTCTCAACCCTAATTAAATCACTCGAGTTTTCTTGGCTCTGAACTGTTATATTAAACTTCCTTTCTCCTCGAAATCATATTATTAGTGTTCCGATAGCGCTGTGGAGTATACAGGCGAAGATGTCTTCACTACTGGAAAGTAGACTTGTACATCTATTCATCGAATTCTATTACTGTCATTCGTTCAGCATTCACGGGTGGAACAAACAAGGAGCGAGTTGTGTGGTACCCTCCGCCATGCGCCGTGAAGTGGTTTGTGGAGCGTAAATGTAGATGTAGAATCACACCGCACAAGACGATCAACAAAGCAACCCGTTTTCCCTAACAGACGCGGCCGGGAACCCGCCGCCAAAGAGTACTAGTGCGACTCACTCCTCAAAGAAAATCGTATACCTGAGCGACTAACAACAATACAAATTTTAAGGCTTTCGTGGCCACTTGTTGCCGTATTGCCTGTTGACTTCCGTCTCGGGTTCTTCGGCGGACCTTTGACTATTTTTTTGGAGTTCCGCCAACACCAGTGGCTGGCGTTTTTAAAGCTTCAGCCTCCACTGGTGCCAGCGGAATGGAGTCGGGTTCGCGGCCGCCGATTACACGCACCTGGTGCATCTACGATTGTCTGTCCGTCGTCATTAACATTGTGGCTGTATCTTTCCTACCTGCAAGGGTCGTTCGCTGCAGCAAGGGAATCTAGGATTCGTTTACCCTGAGGCATTCTTCTTTCTTGTTGAAGGTGTTGTATGTGTATTTTCATGAGTTCCCTGA
The DNA here is from genome assembly GCF_023864275.1 of Schistocerca cancellata. Classification (NCBI taxonomy): domain Eukaryota; kingdom Metazoa; phylum Arthropoda; class Insecta; order Orthoptera; family Acrididae; genus Schistocerca; species Schistocerca cancellata. The sequence goes on along the minus strand of NC_064633.1, from coordinate 614,427,009 downwards.
AGAAGTGGACGTAGTAACATTTCTCAGCAACAAGAACCATCGTTTCCACTAATTTTATGATAGCCTACTGTCGATCTCGTTCAGGGTCGATAACTCCACGTCACAACCTGCAGTACCAGTGATAGGTAATCCGCATATTGGTGGATCATCTGGTAATCCCAACATAGATTTTTTACACGTACACAATGTACGGCGTGTTTCCGACATTGCAGGTGGATGGAGGCAGCAGGCGGCATAGACAGGCAGCACCACAACTCGACGCCTGGATCCGCCCCCACGCCACCGCCTCCTCCAACCCCTTCCCCCACCGGCGGCCGCGACACCTCCTCCGCACACACCCGACTGGTCCACTCGTTGGACCCTCGGGAGGGGAATCTGCAGTCCAGTGGCTGTAAACGAACGAACTGAACCTGAATCCGAAACTTCTTCTGAGGACGACGAACAGGAAATCGCCGAGACGTTGCGCCACGACTCAGCTTATAACTCAAGAGATTTCATCGCTGGAAGTATTATATTTCGAAATCATGGGAAGGCCAGTTCAAAATACATGAATACACACACCTTATTCACATTTTCACCTCGGTGAACGTAAAGAAAACCGAGCGGTTCTAGGTGCTACAGTCTGGAACCCCACGACCAGAACCGTCGCAGGTTCGAATCCTGCCTCGGGCATGGATGCGTGTGATGTGCTTAGGTTACTTAGGTTTAATTAGTTCTAAGTTCTAGGGGACTGATGACCTCAGGAGATAAGTCCCATAGTGCTCAGAGCCATTTTGAACCAAATACTTCACGCCTGTGTTCGCGCCATCGTTTGCTCGCTCCGACTCGTGCTCGTTCACTCGATGAGCTGATCCCTCAGACCTGACTGCCTGTGCGCCGTTTCTACAGTGGCGGAAAAGCTCACCCCATTCCCTGTTCGAACTGGCATCCCGCGCCGTCTGTCATTTTGGGTTCAGCACAAATGGATGAGTTTGAGATTCGATACGTCGTTGCGCTATCGATATTTGTACCCGTGCGCGGTTGAGCAGCTGTGTATCGATTCTACAGTTAACAGGAACTACGCGTTACTGTTTCTGTTTCTTATTTCTACATCTGCACACATAATGTGCAGTCACTACAGTCTGGAACCCCACGACCGGTACGGTCGCAGGTTCGAATCCTGCCTCGGGCATGGATGCGTGTGATGCCCTTAGGTTACTTAGGTTTAATTAGTTCTAAGTTCTAGGGGACTGATGATCTCAGAAGTCACTATAGTCATAGTGAAGTCACTAAGCGGTGGATGACAGAGGAAACTGTGTACTATTGTTATTGCCTTTCATGTTCCTCTCACGGAAAAAACGATTGTCTATATGCTTCTCTACGAGCCCTGATTTCTCTCATCTCGACTTCGCGGTCCTTGGCGAGATGTATGTTTGTGGCAAATACTGCTTCTCTTAACTTCTCAACAGGTTCCAGAATGAGTTTTTGCTCTGAAGCAGTGTGCGCTGATTTTAAACTTCGTGGTGGATCAGAATTCTGAGCAAGCAAATTTTGATGCAGTAGGAAGATTTATTTTCAACAGTGTTTCTCGAAATAAACGTCTCCTTTCCTCCAGGGATTCCCATCTGAATTCAGGTGGCTTTTGCGTTTTACACGTATGTTGATGGCTCTACCGGTACCAGATCTAGCTGCACCCCTCTGAATTGCTTTGATGTCTTCCTTTAATCCGACATGACGGGAATTCCAGTCGAGCAGTATTGAAGTACATGCGATCTCCTTTATACGGGGCGATTTCTATCGCCGTGTAAAAACTTTAGGGATTGGTCGATGAGCGGAAACGGAAAAAAAAGATCTACTGAAGTTGTGTCTGGAAAGGCATGGTTTCCATGCTAGAGACCATTCATTGAATCACACATCGTTACAGAGACTACGGTCTAATACGCGCTGTACCATGCAACCACTGTTACAGCGTGTGTTGGAAATGGTTTCCATGTACGTCAACGTATGTGTACGCGCCGTAGCATGTTCTGTCTCACACGTTCACATCGGCCAGGCCGCATCCGAACAAAGGCAGCACGAACACGCTGCTTAACCGGAAATGGCTCAGGTTGAGATCCGGTGAACGAGCAGGCCACGCAACTGGACCGCCTCGTCCGATGTCGAGCAGTGAAGACACGATTGAGATGCGTCCGGACTAACGGAGGAGTGGTCTGAAGCACCATCATGTAGCAGCCACATAACCATTCGAATCATCGATGGCACTTCTTCCAGCAGCGGAGGCAAAGTCACTCGCCAGAAACGCCGGTAGTTGCGCCCTGTTAGGCGACGAGGAAGGAATTTTTTCTTTTTTTTTTTTTTTTGGTCATCAGTCTACTGACTGGTTTGATGCGGCCCGCCACGAATTCCTTTCCTATGCTAACCTCTTCATCTCAGAGTAGCACTTGCAACCTACGTCCTCAATTATTTGCTTGACGTATTCCAATCTCTGTCTTCCTCTACAGTTTTTGCCCTCTACAGCTCCCTCTAGTAACATGGAAGTCATTCCCTCATGTCTTAGCAGATGTCCTATCATCCTGTCCCTTCTTCGTATCAGTGTTTTCCACATATTCCTTTCCTCTCCAATTCTGCGTAGAACCTCCTTATTCCTTACCTTATCAGTCCACCTAATTTTCAACATTCGTCTATAGCACCACATCTCAAATGATTCGATTCTCTTCTGTTCCAGTTTTCCCACAGTCCATGTTTCACTACCATACAATGCTGTACTCCAGACGTACATCCTCAGAAATTTCTTCCTCAAATTAAGGCCGGTATTTGATATTAGTAGACATCTCTTGGCCAGAAATGCCTTTTTTGCCATAGCGAGTCTGCTTTTGATGTCCTTCTTGCTCCGTCCGTCATTGGTTATTTTACTGCCTAGGTAGCAGAATTCCTTAACTTCGTGGACTTCGTGACCATCAATCCTGATGTTAAGTTTCTTGCTGTTCTCATTTCTACTACTTCTCATTACCTTCGTCTTTCTCCGATTTACTCTCAAACCATACTGTGTACTCATTAGACTGTTCATTCCGTTCAGCAGATCATTTAATTCTTCTTCACTTTCACTCAGGATAGCAATGTCATCAGCGAATCGTATCATTGATATCCTTTCACCTTGTATTTGAATTCCACTCCTGAACCTTTCTTTTATTTCCATCATTGCTTCCTCGATGTACAGATTGAATGTCTTCACATTTTTCCTGCAGCCATTTCGTCTTAGCTTCCCTGCACTTCCTATTTATTTCATTCCTCAGCGATTTGTATTTCTGTATTCCTGATTTTCCCGGAACATGTTTGTACTTCCTCCTTTCATCAATCAACTGAAGTATTTCTTCTGTTACCCATGGTTTCTTCGCAGCTACCTTCTTTGAACCTATGTTTTCCTTCCCAACTTCTGTGATGGCCCTTTTTAGAGATGTCCATTCCTCTTCAACTGTAATGCCTACTGCGCTATTCCCTATTGGTGTATCTATAGCGTTAGAGAACTTCAAACTTATCTCGTCATTCCTTAGTACTTCCGTATCCCACTTCTTTGCGTATTGATTCTTCCTGACTGATGTCTTGAACTTCAGCCTACTCTTCATCACTACTATATTGTGATTTGAGTCTATATGTGCTCCTGGGTACGCCTTACAATCCAGTATCTGATTTCGGAATCTCTGTCTGACCATGATGTAATCTAATTGAAATCTTCCCGTATCTCCCGGCCTTTTCCAAGTATACCTCCTCCTCTTGTGATTCTTGAACAGGGTATTCGCTATTACTAGCTGAAACTTGTTACAGAACTCAATCAGTCTTTCTCCTCTTTCATTCCTTGTCCCAAGCCCATATTCTCCTGTAACCTTTTCTTCTGCTCCTTCCCCTACAACTGCATTCCAGTCACCCATGACTATTAGATTTTCGTCCCCCTTTACATACTGCATTACCCTTTCAATATCCTCATACACTTTCTCTATCTGTTCATCTTCAGCTTGCGACGTCGGCATGTATACCTGAACTATCGTTGTCGGTGTTGGTCTGCTGTCGATTCTGATTAGAACAACCCGGTCACTGAACTGTTCACAGTAACACAACCTCTGCCCTACCTTCCTATTCATAACGAATCCTACACCTGTTATACCATTTTCTGCTGCTGTTGATATTACCCGATACTCATCTGACCAGAAATCCTTGTCTTCCTTCCACTTCACTTCACTGACCCCTACTATATCTAGATTGAGCCTTTGCATTTCCCTTTTCAGATTGTCTAGTTTCCCTACCACGTTCAAGCTTCTGAAATTCCACGCCCCGACTTGTAGAACGTTATCCTTTCGAAGATTATTCAATCTTTTTCTCATGGTAACCTCCCCCTTGGCAGTCCCCTCCCGGAGATCCGAATGGGGGACTATTCCGGAATCTTTTGCCAATGGAGAAATCATCATGACACTTCTTCAATTACAGGTCTGTGGATACACGTTACGTGTCTTTAATGCAGTGGTTTCCATTGCCTTCTGCATCCTCATGTCGTTGATCATAGCTGATTCTTCCGCCTTTAGGGGCAATTTCCCACCCCTAGGACAAGAGAGTGCCCTGAACCTCTATCCGCTCCTCCGCCCTCTTTGAAAAGGCCGTTGGCAGAATGAGGCTGACTTCTTATGCCGGAAGTCTTCGGCCACCAATGCTGATTATTTATCAAAATTTAGGCAGTGGCGGGGATCGAACCCGGGACCGAAGACGTTTTGATTATGAATCAAAGACGCTACCCCCTTTTTTTACATTTGTATTGTATTTTACTAAAACATACATTTCAAGTTCAACAGTACAATTAATGATTAAACCATTGGCAACATTAAAAAAAAAGAACCAGTTTTAAACTATTTTTATGCTAAATATGACTTATACAGTAATAATGGTAAAACAAACTTTAATAGTGGGTTACAGTAAAAACTTTGCTCAAGATAACTGAGATTATTCTAAGGTGCAAACTATTGTCACCTAATCACTGGGTTTGTTTTCAAAGTTTAATTCACTGTTTAATTTGTAAACTGTCCATTGAATAAAAAATAATAGCATATTTAATACCAGTTTTCTTGACTATGAACCAGTTTAAATACAATCCAATTAAACACATACAACAACACACACACACACAAAAAAAAAAGTTCCGGAAGCAAGGTTAAAGTAAATAATAATAAGGAACCAAGTGACTTTTATTTTTCTTCTGTTCGTTCTCGTTCAAGGTGTTGTAGTGGTTTCACATATTTAACCAACATCCATTCTTTCAAAAATGATCTTCAGCATGTTGCCATAGTGCTTCTTGTGGTTGCGATACGTGCTGATTTTTGCATATTCACACTTCATGTAAACGCGGAATTCTATCTCGTTGTCCGACCCAAGTGAGTGGATGACATAACTAATATATTTTCCCAGTAACCAGCTAATGGCGTTGGTTTTTAATTTCGGAAAGTATGTCATGTCCGGTCTCAGGAGGAGCGACGGCGTTATACACTCCTGGAAATGGAAAAAAGAACACATTGACACCGGTGTGTCAGACCCACCATACTTGCTCCGGACACTGCGAGAGGGCTGTACAAGCAATGATCACACGCACGGCACAGCGGACACACCAGGAACCGCGGTGTTGGCCGTCGAATGGCGCTAGCTGCGCAGCATTTGTGCACCGCCGCCGTCAGTGTCAGCCAGTTTGCCGTGGCATACGGAGCTCCATCGCAGTCTTTAACATTGGTAGCATGCCGCGACAGCGTGGACGTGAACCGTATGTGCAGTTGACGGACTTTGAGCGAGGGCGTATAGTGGGCATGCGGGAGGCCGGGTGGACGTACCGCCGAATTGCTCAACACGTGGGGCGTGAGGTCTCCACAGTACATCGATGTTGTCGCCAGTGGTCGGCGGAAGGTGCACGTGCCCGTCGACCTGGGACCGGACCGCAGCGACGCACGGATGCACGCCAAGACCGTAGGATCCTACGCAGTGCCGTAGGGGACCGCGCCGCCACTTCCCAGCAAATTAGGGACACTGTTGCTCCTGGGGTATCGGCGAGGACCATTCGCAACCGTCTCCATGAAGCTGGGCTACGGTCCCGCACACCGTTAGGCCGTCTTCCGCTCACGCCCCAACATCGTGCAGCCCGCCTCCAGTGGTGTCGCGACAGGTGTGAATGGAGGGACGAATGGAGACGTGTCGTCTTCAGCGATGAGAGTCGCTTCTGCCTTGGTGCCAATGATGGTCGTATGCGTGTTTGGCGCCGTGCAGGTGAGCGCCACAATCAGGACTGCATATGACCGAGGCACACAGGGCCAACACCCGGCATCATGGTGTGGGGAGCGATCTCCTACACTGGCCGTACACCACTGGTGATCGTCGAGGGGACACTGAATAGTGCACGGTACATCCAAACTGTCATCGAACCCATCGTTCTACCATTCCTAGACCGGCAAGGGAACTTTCTGTTCCAACAGGACAATGCACGTCCGCATGTATCCCGTGCCACCCAACGTGCTCTAGAAGGTGTAAGTCAACTACCCTGGCCAGCAAGATCTCCGGATCTGTCCCCCATTGAGCATGTTTGGGACTGGATGAAGCGTCGTCTCACGCGGTCTGCACGTTCAGCACGAACGCTGGTCCAACTGAGGCGCCAGGTGGAAATGGCATGGCAAGCCGTTCCACAGGACTACATCCAGCATCTCTACGATCGTCTCCATGGGAGAATAGCAGCCTGCATTGCTGCGAAAGGTGGATATACACTGTACTAGTGCCGACATTGTGCATGCTCTGTTGCCTGTGTCTAAGTGCCTGTGGTTCTGTCAGTGTGATCATGTGATGTATCTGACCCCAGGAATGTGTCAATAAAGTTTCCCCTTCCTGGGACAATGAATTCACGGTGTTCTTATTTCAATTTCCAGGAGTGTATATTGCGTAGAGGATCTGGTGAGAAAGGCGATTTGTTGCCTGATCCAATTCCAGTTATGCACATTGCCACCACAGGTGAATCTGTGGCTGAGTGTATCCACCAGATTGCATTTTCCACAAAGGTGTGTCTGGTTTAAACCGATCCCATATAGTCTCTCGTTGGTGCTGATGACATTATTAACTGTTTTGTACCATGCGGAAATAGCGTCTGTAGATAGCCCGGCATAGTTGATGTTCCGCCATACAGCTTTCCAGTCACAATTTGGGAATTTCGTTTCAATTTTGTTTCTACCCTCATTTAACTTCCTTTCAAGTATGATGTCGCGCGCTGTGATACGTGCGTTGCTTCTGATTTCGTCACTAAGATAACTTGCTTCGAAGAAAAAGTTCCTCACATACTGCAGACGGGCATTAATCCTTCGCACATCAATCGGTGCTTGCAGGCTATGGGGTGTCACAGCCTCAAAGAGCTTCGCGGTTATACATTGTGGAAGTTCTCTGAGTATATGGAAAGTCCGTTTGAGTAAGAGAGCAGACGCTTTATTGCGAATATCCACCAAACCGAGGCCCCCCTTTCTGACATCCAGTATAACCGTAGTCGCACCAACCCTGAATATGTCTCCTCGCCATAAATAATTGGTAACAGTGGACATGATCCCTTTCGCTACTAGTTTAGGGATTGGAAATACCTGTGCAGTGAAATACGCTTTAGACAAAACGCAGGAGTTGATGAATCTGACTTTTTGTACCAGGTCCATAGTTCGATGGATGTTCTCCATTACAGCACCATGAACTTTCCTCCTAGTTTCCGTCCAGTTAAAAGCAGCCATCCGCATCGGACATGCCATTAAGGTGATTCCCAAAGTTTTATGTTTGTTGTCTTGTTTTGCCCATGCCAGTCGAAGGTGATCTAGGCCCCGTAGATTCAATATTTGACTTTTGTTTTCATTTGCTGTCGCTCCCGACGCTAGACAATATCTTTGGATTTCTCTTTCCAGTGTAACTGTCTCCTCCTTATTCCTTATTACAACGCCCACGTCATCAGCATAAGCTCGTATGACAGTTTTCTCACCACTCAATGTTATGCCTGTTAATCTTGCGTGGACAGTGCGGAGGAAGGGCTCTAATGATACTGAAAATAAAAACATTGATAAGGGACTGCCCTGTGGAACCCCTCGTCTTATCTGTATGGGTTTAGATGTTTGGCCGTTGATTGCAATTTTCGCATTTACACCTGTTGCAATATTCCTTAGCATGTTCACAATCTGGGGGTGGAAAGCCATTCTTGACAGCGTCGCAAAGAGGTATCTATGACTAACGCGGTCAAAAGCTTTGTTGAAATCGATAAAGATTAAAGCACATTTTATACTTGTCACTGAGGTAATTGCAATGACGTCTCTGTATGCAGATAGACTTTCGAATATCGTTCTGGTCGGAGAGCAAGATTGGTGATGACTCAATATTTTGTTGGAAAAGGCAGAGAGTCTTTTGTTGATAATACGCGAAATTATTTTGTAATCAGAATTTAGTAGCGAAAGAGGCCGAAAATTGTTTAAGTTGGTTTTGCCTTTACTCTTAGGAATCAGTACTATTTTACTTTCCTTAAACTCTGCAGGGCTTCAAGAAGGCCTATGATAGCATACACCGACAGACACTCTTAAACACCATGAAAGAATTTGAAATACCATTAAAATTAATCAAATTAGTTAAAATGTGTTTGGAAGAAACCATATGCAAAGTTAAGACACCTGCAGGAGAGACTGAAAATTTTAAGGTGTACACTGGACTGAGACAAGGGGATGCCATCTCACCTATTCTATTTAATATTATCTTAGAGAAGATTGATAGAGAATTCACCAAAACTAATCCACAAGGGATCCAACTGCAGGGACAGAACATTACTAGACTTGCTTATGCAGATGATGTAGCCTTAATAAGCACTTCAAAAGCTGAATTAATCAGGATGATGCAAAATTATTACAAAATAGCTGAAAAAGCTGGACTTCATGTGAATGAAGAAAAGACAGAATATCTAGTCATAAGTAAAAATCTCCAAAAGATTACACCACTGACCGTAAATGGTCTCACTTTCAAGGCAGTTGACCACTTCAAGTACTTAGGGAGTCTTTTTAGCAGAGACAATAGAGCAGAAATAGAAATAGACGCCCGTCTAGCAGCAGCTAATAGAACTTTTTACAGCTGTATCAAAATTTTAAGGATGAGATCACTTAGTACTGAATTCAAAATCCGTTTTTATCAGTCAACTATTGTACCAGTAGCATTATATGGATGTGAAGCTATTACATTCAGGAAAAAAGATGAAGAAAAACTGTTGATATTTGAAAGAAAAATACTAAGAAAAATATTTGGACCAATCTTCGATGAAAATGTCATGGAGTGGAGGATAAGGAAAAATGAAGAACTACGGGAGCTGTACAAACATAGTACCATTGTGGAAATGTTAAAGAAGAGAAGACTGAACTGGGCTGGTCATGTAGCAAGGATGCCGGAGAACAGACTACCCAAAATAGCATCCACTAAGAAATTAGAAGGAAAGAGAAGAAGAGGAAGACCTCGAATTAGGTGGATGGAGAATATCCGGGAAGATGCAGCTAGGATGGGCATCAACTCTGATTGGACAACAATTTCCCTGGATAGAAATAATTGGAAGAGGCTCGTAGAGCAGGTGTATGGTCGATAAGGCCTTAGCCACGTGTAAAGTAAAAAGTAAAGTAAAGTAAACTCTGCAGGGACCGTTTTTCCGTTCAGGACCGCATTTGCCATGGAAGTGATCTTATCCCCAATTATAGATCAGTAGCGGGCATAAAACTCCACAGGGAGGCCATCAAGTCCCGGAGATTTTTTGAGAGGTGAGTTACGCACTGCCTCATGCACTTCATCTTTAGTAATAAGTGACAGGATGTCAGCGTTGTCTGTTCCCGACAATTGTGGACCTAAAATAGTGAGAAAATCCGCGAGAGCTGCATCTTCCACTGTGGTAAGGGCATATAAGGTTTCATAGTACCTGTGGACTTCGTCCAGTATTTCTTTCTGGCATGTGAGCTTTGTACCAGTATGCGTCTGGACTTCATCAATAAAAGTTTGACGTCTATTTTTAGCATGCCGCACCAAGTGATACAGAGAAGCTGTTTCATCTGCTATGACTGATGTGGCTTTCGATTTAATTTTTAGTCCCTCCATCTGTTGCCGTTTAATGCTTAATAACTTGGCTTTTATTTTTTTGATATCATTCAGACGAATTACGTCATCATGTGCCTGTTTATATAAGTCTCTTAAAACCTTATAATAAAACTCCATTGTATTCCTCAACTCCCTGTGCCTCGCTGCACTATACTGCATGACAACTTTCCGCAGCCTTGGTTTAGCCCTCCTTGTCCACCAGTCAATGACTGTTGGGTGCTTGTCTACTGTGCGGAGGCACATAGTCCACGCAAACCTTACTTCCTGTTCCAGTTCTTCGTCAGTTAAAACAGAGATATTTAAGTTCCATTGGCCTCTGAAACGACGGGTTGGCTGTACACTTAGATTAAAGCAAGTTAAAAGTACTGTGATCGCTAAAATACACTGGAATAGTCTCAACGTTTAATAAATAATTTTGCAAATTTGATGACACGTAAATTCTATCTAGTCTGCTGCGAGAGTGGCTGGTTATATACGTGAACCCGACTGACGTCGGGTGCTGAAGTTCCCACACATCCTTAAGGTGTAGATCACCTACTAACTTTTTTAACTGTGGCGAGTAGTTGAAGTTGGGTTGTTGATCTTTCTGGTTTAAAACACAGTTAAAATCTCTACCTAGTATAAGAGAACACGGATTTTTCCTCAATAAATAAATCAGTTCATCTTGAAAAAACTTCGCACGATCCAATTTGTGGGAAGTTCCTGATGGGGCGTAAAGGTTAATTACTGTCACAACGAAAATTTTTATGCCTATTGCTCTTCCTGATTCTAGTCGTTCGATTTCAGTCACCGGAATGCCTTCCCTTATAAGAATGGCTGTACCGATATTGGCTTCCGTAGAAACATTAACAATTTCAAAAAAGCCTGGGATCCGAAATTCCGCTATCGCAACTTCTTGTAGCAACGCGATATCTGTTCCGGACTGGTACAAGAATTCTTTTAGTGCTGCCAATTTCAAGGGTGACTGTATTTTATTAATGTTAATAGTAGTAATGCTATAAGCTTGCAGCACAGACATACCGGAATAAGCTATTTGAGATGAGGTTCGGTATGATATAGCAGCAAACGTGCTTCCCTACAAGGCACGATCTTTACAAGCTGTGTGCCCATTACATGTACTAACTGCCTAGAAAAATTTGCACTGCTTTTAAACAAATAGCTTGAGAAGAAAAGTATCCTGAAATCCTGACAACGCATTGCTATAAGTCACTGTGGCCATTCTCTTTCTCCTCGTCAGTGTTGGCCCTGATGACTTCATATTTAATATTCTTTTTCTTGATGTCTTTCTTCTCTAATGTTACTTAAAATCCGTCTTGATTGCAAAAATTTTTTTATTATTCATATGACCGGTTTCGGTTCATTCAGAACCATCTTCAGATCTGATATTTCAGTTACAGGAGTAACCCGTCCAAATTCAGCACCTTTCACATGCTACGTTGATGTGACGTAGCATGTGAAAGGTGCTGAATTTGGACGGGTTACTCCTGTAACGTTGATGTGACGTAGCATGTGAAAGGTGCTGAATTTGGACGGGTTACTCCTGTAACTGAAATATCAGATCTGAAGATGGTTCTGAATGAACCGAAACCGGTCATATGAATAATAAAAAAAATTTTTGCAATCAAGACGGATTTTAAGTAACATTATAAAATCACTGATTGTTGTTGTCCCATAAGACATTATGTCTGTTTTTGCAAAATCTTTCTTCTCTGGTGTGCCTTTCGCTTGATGACGCGTGACAGCAAGACCCGGTGTCTGTCGCAGCCGCCGGCGGTGGCTGAATGGGGCAACGGCCGTGGCTTGCGAGTCGTCAATGTTTGGTTCCGGCGTGGTGTCTGTTGTGTTGTTTTGCTGGCGAGGCGGTGATGCTTGTGTATTTCCTCCTTCGGCGCGGCGTTGCGCTTCGGAGTCAGCAGGTTCTTTACCTGGTACTTCCTCGTACGGTTCGCACTGTATGGGTTGTGCACTTGATGCGGTTATTTCAGCCGTGACCTCAGTCTCAGGGTCACATTTCCGTGAAAAATCACTACCCGCTGCGTCACTATCTGTTCGTGGCGGTGTAAGTCCTTGGGCGGAAGTGGGAGCCACATCGACCTTCATTCCATCTCCTTTTTCCACTTCCAACAGATCTTCAGGACTGGGCTTCGGCCTCCTGGCAACGGGTGTTTCACAGGAAGAGTCCTCATCAACATTTCTTTCAGTGTCCTCTAGAGGACGCTTTTTTGTGGGAATCTCGCTGTTACGGGACGGAATTTCAGCAGTTACTGCAGGTTTTAAAGACGGAAAGTCATTAACATTAAGTGCAACATTTTCAGAGGTAGTAACAGGATCCACGACCGCCGCCGGCTCTGTTGTATTACTGGCTGGCAACAAATCGTTGAGTGTCAATTTCCGGCGTTGCGTAAGGTTATTTGTTAGCACAAATACACGGCGAGGGCAGTCCTGACGGAGGTGACCAGACTCGTTACATACATGGCATGTAGGGGTTTGCCCTGAGTACATAACATGCGCCTTGTGCCCGTCAACAAAGATGTGGGAGGGAATGTTTGCTTTCACTTCCATCTCCACGGAGCGAATGCCGTTAAAGCACTGCAGCTTGAAATGCGAAGCCCACCTTTCGTTGACTATTTGCCTGACAACCCCATACTTTGAAAGGACATCTTTAATTTTCGAATTGTCTACTTCTATGGGAATATTCAAAACCCTAACATTCCTAATTACAGACTCGGAATTCCGGAGTTTGACAGTACTTTTAGTACCATCACGGTGTATAAATTCCGTTTCATAACCAAATTTTGCCAGAAAGCGGTCTACACTCGCGGAATCGTTAAACTTTACAAAAATGCAGTATTCATCAGAGTCCAGCTGCATGGTATGAACAGATTCAGAATGAAGGCCAATTACCTCGGTAATCCAGTCGTGTATTTCAAGTGCAGAGGGCTGTACTCGACGGGTGTACTTGTCGAAGGTGAAAATCACGGTGTTTTTTCTCACGGAGTTTGCCATGGTGTTCTGCAGCGAAGAAATCTCGGACAACGCCGAAATCCCAACGGCACTTCGTAGAAAGATGACACGAAAGAAGACCAAATGCTCAATTGATAACGCTTAATTCACGTGCAAAACGTCAATAAACGAGCACAAAACACGAAAACACTGGCGTAAACACTGAACGTTCACGGAGCAAACTTGAGGAGCGTGCGACCGCTGCGGCAGCTAAAGCCAGACTGATGATTATGAATCAAAGACGCTACCCCTAGACCACGGTGTCGCAGAGAGGAAGGAATACTGGTCCCAAAATACGGTCGCCAATTATCCTGGGCCACACATTCCGGATGCACCGTTGCTGATGATTCGCTGTCACCATACCATGGGAGTTCTGCATACTATCCCACAGATGACTGTTGTGAAAGTTGAAGGTAGCACTCCGCGTAAAGGTGGCCTAATTTGTGAATAGGATGGATGACACAAATCCCGGTATCGTGGTTGCCTGGCGAAGAAACCAGTGACAAAACTGCCCCCCATGTGGAAAGTGTGTCGCTAGAGAGCCCTGCACACGCTATAAACGATAGTGTGGTGGTAACAGTGTAAGTAGGCTGTTCCACACGATCCTCTGGCTTAGCCTGTTCTGGCGGGCCAACTGTCTGCTACTGACGCGGCAATCGCCTTCCACAACGTTAATCACATTGTCCTCCAAGTCTGGTGTCCGAACATTTCGGGTACGTCCTTCATGATTTCCTGCTTCCTGAAACGACCCCGTCTCAGACAAACGGCGAAACACTGTTGCAAACATAGAACGCTATGGTTTTTGTCGGCGGGAATATGTCTCCTGATACAACTGTACTGCCCGCCGCCTGTTGCCATTTGCGTTTCCGTAAGTAAACACCATGTCGGAAAGCTCTCGACTCGAATACGGAACCATGGTGTACAACGCTGTATCACATCTACTACAAGGTGAGTCAGCAAGAGAAGGGAATCGGACCAAACATTACCAATTACTACGGCAGGAAAGGGCGCTAGGGCATGACGTATGAGGAACAGAACCACACTCTAGGAGGAAACCATGCAGACTGTAACCGTGGTTGCATGGTATAGCGCCTATTAGACCGCAGCCTCTGTAACAAAGTATAAATGTCTCTAGCGTGGAAACCATGCCTTTCCGGATATAAGTTCATTATACCTTTTTAGTTCCGAATCAATGCCTAGAGTTTGTACACGGTGCGAAAAATCACCCTATAGATCATCTACACTTCCCTAGAATTATGCCAATAAACCGAAGTCGACTAATAGCTTTATTCTCAACCGACCTTAAGTGCTTATTCGTTTCATTCACAGCGTTACGCCTTAATATATAATTGATGTGACTGCGTCAAGAAGCACGTCACTAATACTCTACTCGATCACTACAGGATTTCTTCTTTTTGTTACTTACTTCCGCAAACTTTGATTTTCGCACATTTAGAGCAAACTATCATTTCAAGAATGGTCAGGCTTTGTGCAGAATATTAGCTATAGTAAGTGAGTACATATACAGTCTTAGTTACATGAAGTATTTAAATTAGAAACCTGAAAATAAGTTTCAGCTATTATAGAGACAGTAGTCGATATAAACAAAGATAGGGAAGCAATACTGAGAGAGCACCGGTGTTCTCACACGTGAATGGAATTTTGCCACGTTCTCATCTCGCACAGTTTTGTGTTATACGCTCAGCAGTGACATAATTATTTGGTACCCAGGGCACACTAAGTGCGTCAAAATGGAAAAACTATTTTTCCAACAAATATCAAATCTTGTTTACCTGCGGGAAGATTGACGCGTATTCTTCAACTCTTTCGGTTTCTTACTCAGCTGCCCTTTTACTACGGCTGTCGTTTTTTCCACGAATTCAAGCAGTAGCTAACATAATATACCGATACCTAATTTTAATAAGGGTTGATGTTTCTTAAAAGACATTCAGAACTCGGTGATCTCCATTATTACAGCGAAAACCATCGAGCATCCGCACCTAATCATAATATTTCAGATCTAGCAGCAGACTATTCATTTTCTGATGTCGAAATATTTTTTGGTCACTTGAAGAAATACGATTACAGGAGTCAGCCCATTTTTTAAAAGCTTTATTTGTGCCACTGGCGTAATACATTTATATCTTTGCCAGCACAATGTTTTTATCGACTGCATTTTCAACGTTGCAGCTGTCCTGCGGAAAAAAAAGCTTCGTTCTGTTAACATGTTTCCCAGGTTGTATATTTACGTTTAATTGACAGTTAGGTGCACTTACTTTTATTCTGTAAGTTGTAGCTGCTTTTTTTGCGCTTGCGTGCGTAGTACAAACACTTCAAGATTCACTGATGCAACGTACCTTTTGCCTGGTGGTCTGCTTATGTATTTTTATTTTTGTATCTGAAATTACACTTAACGTCAAGTTACAATTTTCTTATGTATTCTGAAATTACTCTGGATGTCAGTTGCGTTTATAGACTAAATATTACCACCTATAAAACTTGATACCTATAACTGTACGATGAAAAAATAAATAGCATCATATTCCTTGCTTAATATACATCGTATGTAATGTAATGCGTCGTGAGTTCTTATTTCAAGGATAATTTTTTGGTTAATGGTAAAAAATCACTGTATTAAAGATAATGTAAATAATTCTATACCTACATCTACATCTATATATTTCGCAAGCCATCGAATGGTGTGCAGCTGAGGAAATCACGTACCACTAATAATACCTCCTTTCCTATCCCACACTCAAGTGGAGTGAAGGGAAAGCGACTGTCTATTTGCCTTCGCACGAGCCCTAATTTCTCTTATCTTTGTCTTCGCGGTCCTCACGTGAAATGCACGTTGGCGACAGTAGAATCGTTCTGCAGTCATCTGCAAACGTCTGTTCTCTAAATTTTCTCAATATTTTTTTCCGAAAAGAGCGTCATCTTCCGCCCAGATATTCCCACTCGAGTTCACAAAGCATCTCCGTAACACTAGTGTATCCACCGAACCTACCGGTAACACATCTTCCAGCACGCTTCTGAGTTGCTTCCATGTCTTTCTTTAATCCAACCTTGTGGGGATCCCAGGCACTCGAATCTGTATTTTGTAGATGAGCTACACTGTCCTAAATGTCTCCCAATAAAGCGAACTCGACCATTGGCGTTCCTGCTGCCGCCTTTACGTGCTCGCTTCATTTCATATCGATTAACAACGTTACGGCTAGATATTCAATCGAAGTGACCGTGTGAAGCAGGACACCGCTAATACTGTGTTCTAATAATACAGGACTGTTTTTGCTGCTCACCTAGATTAACTTCCATTTTTCTACATTTATAGGAAGCTACCATTCATTACTCCAAATAGAAATTCTAGGTCATCATTATTCTTCTAAAGTCACTCAATGACAACACTTTCCCTTGTATTCATTTTTATTTATTTAACCAGATCTGAATAGAATCATCGAGCCATCTCTCAAATCGGACCAGGATTTCACACATGCAGTACTTTTTTTACGTCATACTTACCCAAGGAACAGCAGTTTTAAGATCACAAATTGTATTTAATGATTAGAATGTTTATAGTGGCAATGCGAGTAAATAATACTGGCTGAAAACTAATAAAGTTATCACTGCCAGTAGTTGTACTACTGCTGCCACTAATACCGCTAATAGAGATAATAGTAATAATAATAACAGTAATAATGAAAAAATAACAATAATGATCCTGAATGAAATTTTCATTCTGTAGCGGAGTTTGCGCTGATATGAAACTTCCCGGCAGATTAAAACTGTGTGCTGGAAAGAGAGTAGAACTCGGGACCCGTGCTTTTAGCGAGGAAGTGCTGTACCAGCTGAGCTACCCAAGCACGACTCACGAGCTGTCCTCACAGCTTTACTTCTGGCAGTACCTCATCTCCTACCTTCCAAATTTCACACAAGCTTGCGGCCTTTCAAATAAAAAAAATGTGACCCTCAACTACGTACTCTCAGACTCAGAGTTGAAATATTAAAAGTTTCGGCTGGTTTCGTTGTCTAGGGGCTGGGATACGTAGTCGCCGCATTACAAGCCAAATACGGCCAAGTCTACAGTATACAATATGAATATACGCATTAATGGAATGGTCGAAGGTTGCTATCACTCGGCAACTGCAATTTTTGAATGCAACATAGAAATTTATAAATGAAAGATTGAAATTAAATAAAATCTGCTGGTACAATTTTAACGACTTTAAATGAGGAGTATGATAGCAGAAGTACCTTTAAGAATCCCATTTATTACTGTAAAACACGTATTGGTGTCGATGGTCAAGCAATTAAATAAAATATAAGTTGAATAACAGGGAGACAATAGATTCCTACTTCACGTAAATAGTTATGAGCAAGAACGTAGCTTACGTGATATTCAGTTCCCAACGCTTACTACGTCTGCAGAAGCCACGGAAATCTCACAAGTGCACAAGTCGGCACTACGAAGTATTTCTATCTCCCGCGACCACGGGCAAACTGCGCAACACTCTCCAAGTATTTCCCGCGACCGTCCGTCGCGCCTTCCCGTCCAGCACTCTATCTCGTGTCCTGTGCGACCCGAGGCTCCTCCCCCACTTTCATACATTGACTACGGTAGTCGCCTACCGTAGTAACGAGCGCTGTGATTGGCTAGAGCGCTCCCGCCATGTCTCCAAACGAACGCACACTCACAAACATATAGAAGCACATACGAAATACTGGATTTACATTTAAAGAACTTGAAATTAAATGAATATTGCTACAGCTGGACCATAAACACGCTCTAACACACGTTATTAAATACATAAACAAATCAAATAAACATATATCAAAGGAATAGAAACAAAAGTAGGTCAGTAGCCTAATGTCTGTGTGCTTTCCAAAACACAGTAAATATTTGACCAATTTCTTCAAAAATTCAAATGGTTCAAATGGCTGTAAGCACTATGGGACTTAACATCTGAGGTCATAAGCCCCTACACTTAGAACTCCTAACTAATCGAAGGACATCACACACATGCATGCCCGAGGCAGGATTCGAACCTGCGACCATAGCAGCAGCATGGTTCTGGACTGATGCACCTAGAACCACTCGGCCACAATGGCCGGTACCAGTTTCTTCATGAATAGTATATATCGGATATAAACAAAGACATAGACGAAGAAATATATTTATAAGCATGCTGCTATCTTTTTTTCGTGTAACTGTGGAGTACTTATGTCCTGACGCAATCAATAGAAATTGGCCACTTTGACCTCCAATAACTCATGTACTATTCAAGTTACATGCCTGTAATTCATACCAATTTAGGTTTACACTAATAGCTTTCTATAGACATGTCGGTCGACAAAATCGGATGAGTTGTTTAGATTTTGAGAACTCGTTGCTAGCTGTTACTTGTATAATTTACAGTCAGATACTAAACTTTAAACTAATAAAGATGTTGAAAATCTGATTACACCATCAGAATCGTCGTGCAAATAATGGTAATGTACATGTTTTTTTTAAGGTATCATGATTCCTCTGGCTATTATTAATTTGTACATGAACTGTGAAATGTCTGCCATTATGGTTCCACAACGTGCGCCATCTTTGGCACTCCTGGTATACAAATCTCCTTCATCGACACAAAGCACTGTCCTCAACAGAGCGTCAGCATGGAGTTGCCAGTGGCGCGGTCGGCCTGGACCACGCGCTGGGGCTGCCCGCCCCACTTGCTCCGGCTGCTGTTCGGCCCCACACGGTGGCTGGCGGGCCCCGGCTGGCCGAGGCGCCCCAGCTCGGCCACGCCAACTCGGAATTTAGAATATTTTCAGGGCGCCACAACTCGTCCGTTACCTCAAAAGCTCTCCTGCACATGTTCTGACATAGCGAGTTCTGGAAAAAGGAAATTTAAGGAGACTGCCCAAACTAAGAAAACTGGGAAGTGAGGAAGATCTGGGTGGAAAAGAGGATGTACAAGGGTAACGAATGTGTACCCAGGGACAATGCTAATCATTGTTGTTGCTTTAGTACAAGTGACATTAACTGTCTTCTGTAGCTGGAGATATTAGTCAGTTCTCTATTATAATGCGGGATGTCATCCCAGAGTCAGGTTCCTGCTACTGCGAATAGCTTCGATGAAGTGGCTGAATGATGGAGTGGGACAGAAAGGACCTCGTTCTCATGGGAACGGATGAGTCTGCCGTGTTGTTCACACAACGGCGTTAAGGTCGTGGAGATATATGAGCGAGTGTGTACGTTAACGTAGTAGAGAAGAAAGAGGGTATGTAAATCTCCGTACTTCTGTGCAGGCAGCCGGGATTGCTGTGCATGTGATAGTGAAATATGATCAAATAGTCGAACATGAGTGATATACCGCACACAGACATTCATAAACAGTCCCGGGTGTCATGAGCTTTCCTGAGAAAGATCTTGCAGGGTAACATCGCTGTAATAAATAACAGGTAGTATAATTGTTTGTACAAGTTCCTTCCTCAGGTCAAGAGGGAAGAGCTTTTTATATTTTACAGCGCATGGAGACATGCTGATATCTTCTTGCACACTGCAGTTACATGCTGATTTCAGTTTAAATTATCGTATATTTGTCCCATTTAGGGTTCAAGATGACATGGGTTCTCGATATTTCTGCCTAATGAGCCTAGAACCACCAACCAGTATCGCTTGGATTTTGGATGGTTTGAGCTTTAATCCTGCATCCTGACCCACGTTGATGGAACACACAGGGCGGTGTTGGGATTCTTGATAGCTGTCTTCAGGTTTGTTTGTTTCGTACTCAGATACAACTGGAGGACATACAATGAAGAAAATATAGCTCCTAATACCGTACCCTGGGGGCGCCTGATATCTGCTTCTATTTTGACTTTATGGTGCCAGATGGACACGACGCATTGCTGGCCATAGGTCAGGTACGAGCGAAACATTGCACTGCACTTGGAGATAAATTTAGGCTGCAAAGTTTGGAAAGTGAAATGTTAGTAGACAGTCGCAGATTGCTGCTCACCCTATCCGTCAGATTATTTACGTATGTATGTCTACACCCGTACAGTGGAGCAGTGATTGGCTACCGCTACCATAATATTAATAATAAATTAATTATACAATATGTTTTCATGGCAGCTATTTACAGTTACGCTCTTGGCCACTGAAGTTGTATGGGCATCAGACTGTGGTCTAAGACATGTTTTTGTGACTAGCGTTGCTTATCCCATTACTGTGCTAAGGTATATTGAGAAGTTACAGACATTTAAAAAACACAAAAACGACTTCGATAGAAAAGGAGGAGAATCGAACTCAGATCTTCCGTTAAACAAAGCAAACTGCGCCAAGCCTTTAACACACGACGGCGAGACTCCACTGCAATCTGTGACGTTAGTAGGACTGCGTGATTGCCCGACCGTTTTGCGGTTATATAGAGTAGCAAGGGTTGATCTCTTGAGCTTGTTTGGTTTAAAAAACGCGACTAACGAGGTCCATATTGCCTGTGAGGACGTCTCCAGCACTGGAAGAAGAAACTTTTACCACAGAAACATCCGTTAGATTACGACCTACTGCTGACACAACTAAAAATCCCCGTAAACGATAAATTATTTGTTGATATGTGCATTCGATGGTTTCTAAAATTAATAAATCGTTTCAACGCATTGTAACAACTACTGATGAGAGGATTAACGGATGATCCTCAAAGCGTCGTAAATTAACTTCGGATCAAAAGAGCTGGTTTAGGTTATTTCATGATCCACTATTGACACAGCTGTTCTTGAGGAACAACAGTTGGGTGTGCGGATTCTGCTAAATTTGCAGTCTTCGTAAGACCACGTCTAAATTCATGCGTCTAGTAATATGCAGTTTTGTGTATTCTTGTTCCGTGAATACGTGGACTGAAGCACATGTTAAACATTTTTTATTACTTTATTTTACTCACCTTTAGCTACATCTGCTTGTAGAGAGACATCGATCACGTAAGACGCTTGCCGCTAAAATACAAAAACAAGGAGAAAACGGTATATAATTTTCTTCGGAAGTCTGAATGAAGCCGTTCGAAGAGTCAGACTGAGAGGCTGAGTACCTGGCGCTACGTCGGCCTCCTGTTTGTCGCAGCGCCGACGTGGCTCGGGCACACGTGCCTTGCGGCCAGTTCTTGCGGGGGAAGCCGTGCCTCAGTGATACGTGGCCCGAGACGGAAGGTTTAATCATGCGAAACGTCCCACGGGACGGTTTTTCTATCACTGGGTGAGGTACGCGCCGCGTATCTGGGTTAAAAGGATTAGCGCCAGAAGCACGCCCCGGGGACCTACCTGATAAGGGCAACCGGTCAGCCGCCGGTCGGCCGCATGCATTAACGGTGGGCCAGCGAGGGGGCAGCGTCTGCGCGCGTACCAGGCCGCACGGCACCAGCTCACTCGCGGCGCACACCAGTACACGCCGCTTGCCTGAGAAGAATTTACTGTATTTACTTGAGAAATCCTTCACCAAAACGGCCGGTCGCGGTCACTGCAGAGTAGGAAGAGCTGCTGACGTTGTATCGTTGCCTAAGTTGGACCACCTTCGTATTTCACTGTGCGTTGGTAACTTAAACTTTTCAGTTGGCTGCACTGGCGAGAAATGTTGTCGAGGTCACGTGGCACAGCGGGCAGTCGACAACAGCGAGAAGAGTTACCACTACCGTATTTACTTAGTTTTGCTACAAATCATAAACTTTTCTATGCGGTACGAGTAAGTAAATAAATTAGCTGCAGTATAATTCATATGTGACATTTATTAGTTACTAATAAAACATCGCAAAAATAGAGTTTATTTTTATGTGTTCCTTAGCGTTATATTTACTTATATGGCGTCCAGTTGCCGAAAATGGAGAATGCCTATTTCCTAATTTGGACCAGTCCAACTTAGGAGACACTCATAATAAATGATTTTTAAGTGCATTTTTATAATAAGTAATACTTATGGGTAATGCTGTTAGGTTTTCAAGACGGCAAAACTTTTACAATAAGTAATGGATACGGTTAAATCTTTTTAAGTTTCCAATATGGCAAAAAGGGGAAAGTACAGGAAATGGACAGAAGATGAGCTGAATGTCGCCGTGATAGCATAAAGAAACGGATTTTCCGCAATGCGTGTTTCAACGGATTCTTTGATAATGGAGTCCCAAAAGGTTGTTGCTGTGGCCAAAATCGAAGTTTAGTCATACTCCATAGAATGTCCATTGGAAATACAATGTTCCGCGACTTCAGACTTACTGGGTTGAAGCAGCTGAGTGCAACGTTGATGCTCCATGGCGGAAAATCTAATGAACCGTGACAGTGGTTACCAACTGAATAACGCGTGGAATCCCGTCACCTCCGAAATTTGCTCGAGACGAAGACGCCAGGAGACTTCGACAGCTGCGACCAGCGACAGTACCAACGGCAGCTGACTATTGCAGTTCCACCAGCGAGGGCGCTGCCGCTGGCCGGTGTGGTGCTTCTGTCTGCGCGACTTCAACGCACGCGCGGCAGTACCATCAGCGCACTATGTAAGACGGAGCGGAGAACGTCCCATCCATAATGCCAATTCCCACACCTTCTACCCCTCTGCAGGTGTGCCCCAGGGCTCTGTCCTCTCCCCTCTCCTCTACCTCCTGTACACGGCAGATATGCCCCGCCCCCCCCCCTCCAGTACACCTCTTGCAATATGCTGATGACACCGCATTCCTCGCCCTCGCTCCTACCCTCCAACGGTCCCAAAGCCTTCTCCAGACTCACCTTGACCTTTTTGATGCATGGTGTAACCAGTGGCTCCTGAAAATCAACCCTTCCAAGACCCAGGCAACCATCGTAGGTCGTACCACTCCTTTCAGCTCCTGGGTTTCTCCTTTACTGTCTGCGCCTGTCCTGTCCACCCCACCCCCACCCTCACCTACCTTGGCCTCACCATTGACCGTCACCTCACCTGGATCCCTCATCTCCGCTCCATTCAATCCAAAGCCCACAACTGCCTCCGACTCCTCACACTCCTCTCTGGCCGGACATTGAGGTTGCACCGCTCTACCATCTTCCATACCTACAAATCCTTAATCCGTCCCATTCTCTGTTATGCCAGTCCTGCCTGAATATCTGCCCCCTGAAATTCTATAATTCCCTCCAGATCCTTTAGCGTCATGCACTCCGCCTCCCCTTCCGTGTACGCCTCCCGTCCCCCACACGGATCCTCTATGATCTCATTCCTTTCCCCATCTGCTCCTATTCCTCGAAAATACCCGCATCCTCTACACCTCCCGCCGCCTTGAACCCCCTCATCCCCTGGTTGCTCCTCTCCTCTCCCATCCCCGCCCCCTGCCACGTCTTCACTGTTGTGTCCCCCCTACCCTCCATCTCTACACCCTACATCTCCTTTCCCAAGGTGGCTTCCATCAACTCCCCCTCCCGGATGATGCCCTCTCTCCCTCCATTTATCCCTCCTATCAACTCTGATCCTCACTCCCCCTCCTTTCCTCTGTCCTTTTCCCGGGCTCCCTCTCCCCTCCTTCCATCCTCTTTCTTCCCCACCTCCCCTCTCTTTGCCCCCTTCTCTCCCCCGAGACCTTTTACATTTCCCTCCTCTGCCTCCTCTCATTCCCTCTCGCGTCTGCCCTTCTCCCCCTTTATTAGTCCTCTCCCTCCTTGGTTCCCCCCTCCTTTTTCGGTTTTTTTCCTTCCACTTGTTCTTCCTCCTCCTCCAGGTGCCCCCCCCCCCCCCCCCATTTGCCTTTGGCTCGGGAGTGTCATCTTTGTGCCGCCACTTTCGTGCAGTGTTCTACATTGAGTGTTCTACAGTGAGTATTTTACCGTGGGTGTTCCGTGTTGTGTTTTTTGGGAAGTGTTGCGAACGGCCATCATACTGTCGCTGAGTGTGCCTTTTATCTCTTGCGAACAGAAACCAGACTGTCGCCGTGTTTTTTTAATTGTGTGTGTGCTATGTTACTTGTCTGATTCCCGTGTCTTTTATTAACGTTGCCAACCCGTTTTGCTTTCTGTTTTAACTTTCCGCATTTTCCCGCCATTTTACACTTGACGTCACCGTTTTATCGCCTGTTTTTCTTGTTTATTTTCTTCTTCTGTTTTTAAAATAAAGGTCTGTAGGCTGTAGATCAGCGTACTAAGCTGCTGCCAGCCCGCCCCCTTCGGGGGGAATTGAAAATCAATAAAGGAAAAAAAAGACGTCTTCGTCAGTCCTCGTTCGGCTCACATGAAGATGCCTGGCAGTTGTCCAGCCGAAATATCGTGGAATGAAGTTTGCGACCGGCTGCAATCCCGAAATCATTTCGACAACCATTTTCAATCGATCCCAGGCATGTCCGATAGGGTTCATGTCTGGAGATCATGCTGGCCACTCTAGTCGAGCGATGTCGTTATCCTGAAGGAAGTTATTCACAAGATGTGCACGATGGGGGCGCGAATTGTCGTCCATGAAGACGAACGCCTCGCCAATATGCTGCCGGTACTGTTGCACTATCGGTCGGAGGATGGTATTCACTTATCGTACAGCCGTTACGGTGCCTACCATGACCACCAGCGGCGTACGTGGGCCCCACATAATGCCACCCCAATACAGTAGGCAACATCCACCTTGCTGCACTCGTTGTACAGTGTGTCTAAGGCGTTCAGCCTGAACGGGTTGCCTCCAAACACGTCTCCGACGATTGCCTGGTTGAAGGCATATGCGATATTCATCGGTGAAGAGAACGTGATGCCAATCCTGAGCGGTCCATTCAGCATGTTGTTGGGCCCATCTGTATCATGCAGCGTGTTGCGCACAGTTTGAGTCGTAACACGACGTACTGTCGCTTCACGAAAAGCATTATTCAACACGGTGGCGTTGCTGTCAGGGTTCCTCCGAGCCATAATCCGTAGGTAGCGGTCATCCACTACAGTAGTAGCGTTTGGGCGGCCTGAGCGAGGTGTGTCACCGACAGTTCCTGTCTCTCTGTATGTCCTCGATGTCCGAACGACACCACTTTGGTTCACTCCGAGACACCTCGACACTTCTCTTGTTGAGAGCCCTTCCTGGCACAAAGTAACAATGCGGACGCGATTGAGCCGCGGTGTTGACCGTCTAGGCATGGTTGAACGAGCCGCGTACCTCCTTCCTGGTGGAATGACTGGAACTGATCGGCTGTCGAACCCCCTCCGTCTAATAGACGCTGTTCATTTATGGTCGTTTACATATTTGCAGTCAAACGAGCCATGTCTGTGATCAATACCCACGGTCAACATCTATCTTCAGGAGTTCCGGGGCCGGGGTGATGTAAAACGTTTTTTGATGTGCGTATTTGCTACGTCAGATCGTAGATGATGTAGCTACTGCAGTTAATTATGGACAGTATAGGCCGCAGCTTGATCTCTTAGGCGCCTCGCGTGCTACTGCAATAAGTCTTCCATGCTTGTTACTGAGAACAGCTGTATAAACGATCTTTTCCAAGTGATGATGTTTAACGCTCGAAACGCGTAGTGAAACACATTATAAAACTCCCTGAATGGTGCAGAATAAAATTTTTTCACGCCAGAATTGTGCAGTGATGAAAAGTGCGTTACGTTTCCCTAAAGCCTGCTTATTTGTTTCCATTTATCTTAAAGTTTTTGGAACTGATTTGTATTATTTCTTCCTCATTTTCAGTCAGTAATATTTATACGTTTGTAATGATTATCGCAAGTGACTTACATGTATTTACCGAAGTTTGTCCACAATGTTGTCAGCTGTTGGGTCACTTTCCCATCGTTGGATGTCTGATTTGACGGTATGGTTCGCGTATACCTCTGCGAGGCATCCTGTACGTCTGCTCATATTACAATGATCCATTACCTTCGGTTCATAGCGACAACTAGAGCCGCAGGCACATTTTACCGGTACGAAGTGTTGCGTCGCGATATCGATGATGACCTTAAACCCTCTGGCCGACGAGGTTCAATTGCTAACCATTTCTGCTGAACGTACTGATGTATATTTCCAGAGAATATGAATGTCCTGTCTGTAGCCGTTCAAGGTGTTCTGTTTTTTTTTCTGAACATGAGTGTAGCTACATTAACTTAAAATTCCGCAACTTTCTACATTACGGTGGCATTATGAACCAAATATTGATAACTACGTTTTCCTGGAAATTTGTGGTAAGTTCCTGTGGTATCAAACTGCTGAGGTCATCGGTCCCGAGGCGTACACACTGCTTAATCTAACTTCAGCTAACTTACACTAAGGACAACACACAAACACACGCACACACACACAGACACACAGACACACACACACACACACACACAGACACACACACACACACACACACACACACACACACACACACACACACACACACACACACACACACACATGCCCTAGGGAGGACTCGTATCTCCGACGGGAGGAGCCGCCCGAACTGTGGCAAGTCCCGATCTCTTATAATCAAGAAATTTGGCAAGAAGCGATATTTCACAACGCAAATGAGAGACGAAATCAAAAAACTGTTAAATTGTAGGTGTATTGCATAATAAATATCTTTTTGCAACTATAAGTTACATTGCATTCATGATCCGTCAAAAGTATAATAGAAAAATATTACTGAAATGAAGACATAAACTGTAAGCTGTAGTCATGTTTTCGTGAGTAGATAAATATGTTTCATTAACTCTTCTCCCTCTACATATTTAAATTGAATTTCCATGCTCGCTTCTGTTTGTAAGGGCGGGCTAGTCTCAAGATGGACTGTGGAGATTTTGATATGGCATTGAAACTCCCGGGATCGATATCTTACTAGTATCGATTTCGATACGAGCAAATATCGTCGAGATTCTCGATTCCCGCAATGGATAAACTATGTATATATGTACATACGTAATTAAGTTTGAACGAACCCCGCAGCTCGTAAGTCCTATTCGCACTTGGCCGTTTTCTTTCTTTCTTTCTTTTTTTTGTGATCATGGAACGTTAGGTGAGTTCATTAAAGTACCCTAGTACCCTGAAAATATACCCTTTTTATAAGAAAATCGTAACGCTCTCTGTAAACATATTCCACTGTACTGGATGCTTAGATTGTGCCTCATGAAGAAAAAGGGGCGTGAATGAATATTTGAATAAATTTCGGATCACGGGTACTTCTCGAAGTTTCGCTTCATGACTCGGTAAATGTAGGCAGAATAAGTGAGATGAGGATGTGAGCCACACTCTACCAGCCTAACACATTTCCACACAAGAACATGAAATATGTCAATCACGTCGAACGTAATTCGCAAAACAGCAAGCAATACCGGAGTTTTGGCGACACTAACTACCTTCCGAACTGCAAAGCACGCAAAGAGTTCAAATAAAGCTTCAGCTGAATGCAGTTTGACTTCGAATTGATTAATACTTATGCTGGAGGCAGCCTTTACAATTAAGTTCGTGCTGAAACTGAATACAGAGAGAGGACATAAAAGCACTTGTGTAGTCGTAATTTAGTACAGGTTTCATAAATTAAATTCCAAATTACTAAGACCCACTTCAAAACTGATAAAAAGTGAAAGCAGTACTCCATGAGACACTGTGAGAGTGGAGAAGTACATGAACATTTCTGTGGACCACCTCCCGCGCTTCACGCTTGATGTTACTCCTGCAAGTTCCCAGTTCCGATACTGTTAACTGGGAAACGTCGTACCCAACGAGCCTACACTGTTATGACACACTCAGCGCAGCCTATAACGTGGGGGACACAGTCTCCCGTGCCTATGAGGTCCAGACTGACGACTGACGCGTTTCCACGTGTCTCTTCCAAAAATTTATGTTCTTTGCCTTTGCCTTTTACACAGTCTTATACACAGCACTCACGTCGTTCATCTATTTGTGCAACGTAATGTCCTATTTGGAATGATTTCCAACGATCGAAGTATCTAACAGCTGATTTTGTTGTCGTTGATTCTCTTCCTATTCTTTCCACAGTCCACAATCCTGTGCTCGGTGCCTAATTTTGCCGAACTTATAGCATACACGTTATCCTTTAATTTTGTGTACTTAAACTTAAGGATATAAACTTTGCAGGAGACCGGAAGATGTAACAAGAAAGTTAATAAGAGAAAAGAAAAATTGGAAAATGGATGAGATACAAGTCTGCACAGGAGCCGTCAGCGGTTGTGCCCGTACATCGTACATCGATTCTGCAGCCATGGCCTACGTTCTGCAGGTAGTGGCTCTGGGCCATTGTTACTTTCAACTGCTCCATTGTAAGCTCAGATTTAAATTCTGCATTGAATGTATCTCACTCCTACTGCTGTTTGTGTAAATAAACGGCTGATCTGGATGACGGCGCAGTGTCTCAGTAGCAGGCTGCCGCTACAACGGCTTCCCGGGTCAACAATAACTTTATTTCCAGTATTTCATATAATTATTGACCCATGCTAAAAAAAATTAAAATATTATCATAATCTACTCATATGGGATATAATCTTAACTTAAAAGTTTAACACAGAGAGACAAGTATCACAGTTAGAAACTATATAGACTTTATGAGGCAGCGTAACTCAATGCGCGCAAATACCCGGACTATATTCATCCAGTATTTTTTTTTTCAAACCTTCACTGAACTTTTTCTCGCTTTCGTGACCATAGTGAAATATTAAACACAATAATGCATTTGTAAAATAAATCAGCTGTTTCAAATTCTTTTGTATGTGGAAGTTCTTTAAAGACTCGGGGGTTCAGAATGACTTCCTGCTTATAATGGTAGCATTGATCTACAGCTGGAGAAACCTACATGTACGAATGGAAGAATGGGAACAGCACTGCCTTCCTACGTCGATTATGCACATGTATAGTATTATCACTAAACACTTGGCCGCGCAGGATTAGCCGAGCGGTCTACGGCGCTGCAGTCATGGGCTGTGCGGCTGGTCCCGACGGACGTTCGAGTCCTCCCTCGGGCATGGGTGTGTGTGTTTGTCCTTAGGATAATTTAGGTTAAGTACTGTGTAAGCTTAGGGACTGATGACCTTAGTAGTTGAGTCCCATAAGATTTCACACACACACTAAACACTTGTCGTGTCTAGTGATCTAGGGTCAAGGCTTGCGTGTGGAATTCGAAAGGTCGTGCGTTCGGGTCATCGTTGGACTGCTGAATACATGAGTTTGCCTTTAACCTAGCCTTCGCCTCTCAGCAATAAGGAGATTCGCTAGGAACGACAAGTGTTTCGGATTCCACATTGAACTATGGGTTCCGTTTCGTATGTAGCCCAATGGTGAGGAAGGTTAGGCACGTGCAAATCGCTGAAGCAGCATCTAATTGAAGGACTTATTCCAGGCAGTTGAGCCTCACTGAATTTGCTACTACCAAACACTTCACTTTCACTACTTAACAGTACCTCTTCACACACAGAGTAAATTCCTACCCTCTGTATTGCATCCGCGGCCCTCTGGGAATTTCTGTGTCGACACCTTTCCCTGTATTCAGCTGTTTGAGATACAAAGATTAGCGGGCCACAATCTAGCGGATTTTTGCAACGGGACACGGATATTTTCGAAGGATTCTTGATCACTGCAGTCACTGCCTCTGCGTTAGTGGAGACACGACCTTCAGACCATTACCAGCAGTTCTCGGGAGTGGAGGTCCGGCCCACGGTAGATACACAGGCGCGCCGATTTTTGCAGCGCGCCTCGTTTAGGACGTCTGTGAGTTGTCAGCGAACCAGTGGCTAACATGCTACTGCGGCAGATCACGTCGGCTACCACGAAATCTTTTGCACACGATTTTAAGAAAACTGTTCGATAAAAATTGGTTTGTAAGTTAGTTACAGCTTTACATTTCAGTTTCATGATTATGTAACTTTTGAGAACATTACACTTGGAAGACAGAGGTTTTTTAATTACTTTAAAATGAACAAAAAGACACAACTGCAAGAAATTTTTTGTGTTTACCAGTTTAGATCTCTTTTAGACCATCTTCAGACTTCATACTATGATGGTAGGTGGTGTTACGACTCCACGAATGCTGAGCAGTTAGCAGCATTCGTGGAGTCGTAGAAACTGGTCCGTTCATGGTATGAGGTCTGAAGATGGTCTAAAAGAGATCAAAACCGGTAACCTATAAAAAGTTTCTGTTTATGTTCATTTTAAAATCATGATTAAGTGCTTATAATTTTGTTAATGATCACAGTTATAGTGATATTGTGCATATAAGTAACACACCTTGTGAAATTCGAAAGCGTTGAACGGAAAAATAGGACTCACTATGAATTGAATTTGCTGCATATTAGTCCATATACTGCTGCATATGAAATTTAGCTAACACACTAATAGTTTAAACTTATAAGAAGATCAATATCTAATTCCAGTCTCGAGGACATAGACTGAATACAGCACGTTCACTTTTTCTCTCACGTGTACGTGACAAAAAAATATTCACAACGCCCCTCAAATGCCATAAACTGTACGAGATATCGAAATGACATTTTGGCAAACTCTCCAAAAAGGAGAACATTTTTCCATATGGTAAAAATGCGGAATTTTCTTATCTAATGAGATATGTGAGTAACAGCAGACTTTTCAAATGAAATGATGTAATTTTTTGGGTCATCGATAGCTGCTGAAACGAGAATTACTGTGACTGTGCAACAAGATAAGTGAATAAATTACAAGTTTATTTTTGTACTGAAAATGTATTTGCTCATAAGCTTCTGACGACAATTGTCCCCAGTTCCTTGTTTAACAAACCACTGCCACGATTCTGTCGCAACTGCAACTGTATTGGAATTTCAGCTAGGGGACATTGTGAAAAATCCTCTTTGTTTTACCAAAAGAAGCGAATTTTACCTGTGGCAACAAGAGAAATTCAGGTGTTACTCAAAATTCGTCACTGATGAATGAGTGGTTTTAAGATGACAACAAATTTAAGTTGTTACAAGAATAGCGAAGGGGGTGAACCAATGGCTATGTCAAACTTATACAACTCATGTAAAGAGATGGCTGAGATACCTCCAGACAGTATTCCAACTGTGAACAGAAGTGTTATAAAATCTAACGATGGTGCCAAATGAGAGACTTCCTGAAAAATGTGCAAGCAATCATAATAATATCATAATTAATCATAATTAATAGTAATACTATAATTAATATCAACAGCTTTTGTAAAGAAAAGTTTTTAGATGTAGAAAGCAAGCCGAATTGTAAATATGTTTCATTACATGCCACAGATGAAGTTTTATTTCAATAAAACAAAATGAATTAGGTGATAAAAATACGGATTTTTTTGTAGTTGCAAAGTCGGATTTAAAATATCATCGGTAATTTCAGAAAAAATTTCACGAAATTGTAGACCTCATGATAAAAGCTTAAAAATGTGTGTGTGTGTGTGTGTGTGTGTGTGTGTGTGTGTGTGTGTGTGTGGTGGAGGATTTGTCGTATAAACCAATGCAGTGAGCGACAATAAAATGCTACTTGTACTATGCTCATTATTTTGGGCTATTACACATAACTGTGTTGTGCCATTTATTTTACTGGTATTACGAATTACTGTAGTTTATAAAGGCTGAAGATCGCCCTCTTCCTAGAATATTAAATGTTCATGATTCTCAGTGAAATTTCCACGATTCTGAATCAGATCTTGTATATACAAATTGACAACTATTGAACCACATGAAAAAAATTAATTACCAACTACCGTGTGCACACACTTTATTCAACTTGTAAACGTCACTACAGATATCCGGTTTTAGTTTACGACATGTTGGACATGTCTGCCTTCATTTGTGATGATGTGGCGCAGACGAATAGCGAAATTAGGCGTGATCCGTTGAAGTGTCGGAACATCGATGGTGTCGGCGACCTCCTGGATGGCTGTTTTCTGCTCAGCAACAGTTTTGGGATTGTTGCAGTATTCCCTGTCTTGAATGTAGCTCAACAACAAGCAGTCGCATGTGTTCAGATACGGAGAATATGGCGGACAATCGAGACCTATGCCAGTGGCCTCTTGGTACCCCAAAGTGCTGCTTTAGGACAACAAACATTCTCCTGCTTCGATGGGATCGAGCTCCGTCTTGCGTCAAACACATCTTGTCGAAATTACTTTGGGAAATGGGGATGAAATCATCTTCCACAACCTTCACGTACCGTTCGGTAGCCACCGTGCCGCCAACGAATATCACACTGATTGAAAGTTGCTGGCAGATTAAAACTGTGTGCCGGACCGAGACTCGAACTCGGGAGCTATGCCTTTCACGGGCGAGTGCTCTACCAACTGAGCTACCCAAGGACAACTCACTCCCCGTCCTCACAGGTTTAGTTCTGCCAGCATCTCGTCTCCTACCTTCCAAACTTCTCATTCTGGAAACATCCCCCAGGCTGTGGCTAAGCCATGTCACCGTAATATCCTCTCTTCCAGGAGTGCTAGGTCTGCAAGGTTCCCAGGAGAGCTTCTGTGAAGTTTGGAAGGTAGGAGACGAGGTACTGGCAGAACTAAAGCTGTGAGGACGGGGCGTGAGTCGTGCTTGGGTAGCTCAGTTGGTAGAGCACTTGCCTACGAAAGGCAAAGGTCCCGAGTTCGAGTCTTGGTCCGGCACACAGTTTTAATCTGCCAGGAAGTTTCATATCAGCGCACACTCCGCTGCAGAGTGAAAATCTCATTCTGGATCACACTGAGTATTTCGTGAAGGGACATTTCTCACCACGCAGTCAACCGTTGAGGGTGAAGAGACTTCTGGATCGCGAAATGTGGATTCTCTGTCCCCGAAATGCTCCAGTTTTGAGTATTGACGTCCCCTCCAAATGACAGTGGGCTTCGTCGTTAAACCAAACCATATATGCGCATACTAACTTCCATAATGCCCCGCAGCCAACCGTGCAGTTTGAACGACCTAAAGCAAATCGTTCACAAATTATGACGATTTTGTTTAATTTAGTTCAATAATTGACACCCTGTATCTGAAATGGTGCCTTTTGGCAATCCAGTTTTTGACCCATTTTTTGCGACTTTTCTTTCAAGAAATGTATGGATAGATAGCGTACAAACAGCCGGTGGGTGCTAAAATTTTCTTCGTAACATCGTCCATCCTTTCTCTCGAAGATATAATCTACCGTCAAAGTGAGAAAATGTACACTATGTGGACAAAAGTATCCGGACAGCTTACTGAAAACGACTTACGAGTTCGTGGCGGCATCCACCGGAAATGCTGGAATTCAGTACGGTGTTGGCCCACCCTTAGCCTTGATAACAGGTTCCACTCTCGGAGGCTTACGTTCAATCAGGTGCCTGAATGGAGAACGGCAGACCATTTTTCACGGAGTGCTGCACTGAGGTACCGATGTCGGTCGGTGAGGCCTGTCACGAAGTCGGTGTTCCAAAACATCCCGAAGGTGTTCTATGGGATTCAGGTCAGGACTCTGTGCAGGCCAGTCCATTACAGGAAAGTTATTGTCGTGTAAACACTCCGCCACCGGCCGTGCATTATGAACGGGTGCCGATCGTGTTGGAAGATGCAATCGCCATCCCACATTGCTCTTCAACAGTGAGAAGCAAGAAGGTTCTTAAAACATCAATCTAGGCCTGAGCTGTGATAGTGCCACGCAAAACAACAAGGGCTGCAAGCCCCCTCCATGAAAAACACGACCTCACCATAACACAATCGCCTCCGAATTGTACTGTTGGCACTACACACTCTGACGGATGACGTTCACCGAGCATTCGCCATACCCACACCCTGACATCGGATCGCCACATTGTGTACCGTGTCACTCTACACAACGTTTTTCCACTGTTCAATCGTCCAATGTTTACACTCCTTACACCAAGCGAGGCGTCGTTTGGCGTTTACCGGTGTGATGTATGGCTTATGAGCAGCCGCTTGACCATGAAATCCAAGTTTTCTCACCTTCCTCCTAACTGTCATAGTACTTTCAGTGGATCCTGATGCAGTTTGGAAATCCTGTGTGATGGTCTGGAGATATGTCTATTACATATTACGACTCTCTTCAACAGTAGGCGGTCTCTGTCAGTCAACTGACGAGGTCGGCCTGTACTCATTTGTGCTGTACGTGTTCCCTTACGTTTCCACTTCCTATCACATCGGAAACAGTGGACCTAGGGACGTTTAGGAGAGTGAAAATCTCGCGTACAAATTATGACACAAGTGACACCCAGTCACCTGACAACGTTCGAAGCCCGTGAGTTCCGCAAAGCGCCCCAGTCTGCTCTCTGGGGACTGAGGTCGCTGATATGGAGTACCTGGCAGCAGGTGGCAGCGCAATGCACCGAATATGAAAAATGTATGTCTCTGGGGGTGTCCGGATACTTTTGATCACGTAGTGTACTAAAATAAACAAAACTCCTCAAAAGGACGCATTGTACAGCACACTTGCAGTGAGACACAGACGCAAATCCTGAAATCAGCCTCCAATAGCCTCTGGCGTGTCGAGGACGTACCGCAGCCGTGGTTCGGCGGATAAGTCACGAATATCGGCCGATTTGTCCCCTACACACGAATTGACCCGTGCTGTGGGCATATAGGAGAGACTAGATCGGACGGGAGGGGACAGCACGTCACTGGCAGACGGAAGTCCTCAGCTGTGCCGACCAGATCCGTCAGAGATACCGGCGGAACTGGCCCGCAATTCCAGCCCGCCGCGGAAATCCGCTGGCGTGTGCCCAGGTACTGGTGACGTCGCTGAGAGAAGCCCGACTATCGGTAGCCGGTGGGCGGGTGCAGCTCCTCCCACCGTATCTCGTAGTGCTGAGGAGGGCGAAAGGCGGCGGTGGCGAAACGCCGGGGTCCCGTTAGCGGGGGCGGCGGCCGTGGGCGGCGGTCGTGCTGCACGCCGTTTGTTCCTGCCGGCCTTGCGGCGGCCGCCCCGCACGACTGCGCATGCTCCGTGGCCGGGCGCGATGCTAATCTCTGCCGTATCCTGCTGGCCTGGCCTGTCCGCCTGTGCTGTGTTGTCCTGCCACGGTCGCCACGCGGAACCCGCCACTTGCGGCTGCGCTCCCGGTGCCCGGCGTGCGAGGCCCTCCTCTCCTCGTCACGGCGACGTTCCGCCTCGGCCGATCGCTATCTGAGGCAGCTCACGTAGACATCTGCAGCCGATGTCGTCGTAATAGCTACGGCTGAACTTACTCTTTTGGAGAATACAAAAAAATGGTTCAAATGGCTCTGAACACTATGCGACTTAACTTCTGAGGTCATCAGTCCCCTACAACTTAGAACTATTTAAACCTAACTAACCTAAGGACATCACACACATCCATGCCCCAGGCAGGATTCGAACCTGCGACCGTAGCGGTCGCGCGGTTCCAGAGTGTAGCGCCTAGAACCGCTCGGCCACCCCAGCCAGCTTGGAGAATACAACTACGGATTTTCGTATTAAGGGAAAAATGGAAAGATGCCTCCGAATAGATGTTGTTGTTGTTGTGGTCTTCAGTCCAGAGACCGGTTTGATGCAGCTCTCCATGCTATTCTATCCTGAGCAAGCTTCTTCATCTCCAAGTAGCTACTGCAACCTACATCCTTCAGAATCTGCTTGGTGTATTCATCTCTTGGTCTACCTCTACGATTTTTACCCTCCACGCTGCCCTCCAGTACTAAATTGGTGATCCCTTGATGCCTCAGAATATGTCCTACCAAGCGATCCCTTCTCTCAGTCTAGTTATGCCACAAATTTCTCTTCTCCCCAATTCTATTCAATACCTCCTCATTATTTATGTGATCTACCCATCCAATCTTCAGCATCCTTCTGTAGCACTACATTTCGAAAGTTTCTATTCTCTTCTTGTCCAAACTATTTATTGTCCACGTTCCACTTCCATACATGGCTACACTCCATACAAAGAATTTCAGAAACGACTTTCTCACACATCTATACTCGATATTACCAAATTCTCTTATTGAGAAACGCTTTCCTTGCCATTGCCAGGCTACATTTTATATCCCCTCTACTTCGACCATCATGAGTTATTCTCCTCCCCAAATAGGAAAACTCGTCTAATTCCCTCAGCATCACCTGATTTAATTCGACTACATTCCATTATCCTCGTTTTGCTTTTGTTGATGTTCATAATATATCCTTCTTTCAAGACACTGCCCACTCCGTTCAACTGCTCTTCCAGGTCTTTTGCTGACTCTGACAGAATTACAATGTCATCGGCTAACCTCAAATTTTTTATTTCTTCTCCATGTATTTTAATTCCTACTCCGAATTTTTCTTTTGTTTCCTTTACTGCTTGCTCAATATACAGATTGAATAACATCGGGGAGAAGCTTCAACCCTGTCTCACTATCTTCCCAACCAGTTTCCATTTCATGTCCCACGACTCTTATAACTGCCATCTGGTTTCTGTATAAATTGTAAATAGCCTTTTGCTCCCTGTATTTTACCCCTGCCGCCTTCAGAATTTGGAAGAGTGTGTTCCAGTCAACATTGTAAAAAGCTTTCTCTAAGTCTACAAACGCTAGAAACGTAGGCTTGCCTTTCCTTAATCTATTTTCTAAGATAAGTCGTAGAGTCAGTACTGCCTCACGTGTTCCAACATTTCTACGGAATCCAAACTGATCTTCCCCGAGGTCGACTTCTACCAGTTTTTCCATTCGTCTGTAAAGAATTCGCGTTAGTATTTTGCAGTTGTGACTTATTAAACTGATAGTTCGGTAATTTTCACATCTGTCAACACCTGCTTTCTTTGGGATTGGAATTATTATATTCGTCTTGAAGTCTGAGGGTATTTCGCCTGTCTCATACAACTTGCTCACCAGATGGTAGAGTTTTGTCAGGACTGGCTCTCCTA
Organism: Schistocerca cancellata; assembly: GCF_023864275.1. Classification (NCBI taxonomy): domain Eukaryota; kingdom Metazoa; phylum Arthropoda; class Insecta; order Orthoptera; family Acrididae; genus Schistocerca; species Schistocerca cancellata. The sequence goes on along the minus strand of NC_064633.1, from coordinate 614,390,140 downwards.
AGGCTATCAGTAGTTCTAATGGAATGTTGTCTACTCCCGGGGCCTTGTTCTGACTTAGGCATAGATAAAATAAACTAATACCCAGCTTGAAGGGTTTAATTTTGATTCACAATCACCAAACAGTAGTTTTGCGCTGCAAGCTATTGAGCAATGATAATGGTCGAAATCAGCATAAACCTGCTTCCTGCATCCCAAGGAAGACGTCTCATGCAGGGTATTCCAGGAGAAACAGACTACATTGAGATATATCACAGGAACGATGGGTTCTTAAATGTGCTCTTTAAGAGCTTCTTCATCTCCTACGTTGTGAAATAAATCTCTTCTACTGCAACCTCTTTGCTTCCCAGGTTTTGGAAGGTGTAGATGGACCAAAACAAGCAAAAATCTGTGTAGTAAAAATGGGCTCTAACATGCATACTTTAAGAGCTAAGAGGACTTGTTCAGTAGGAAAGATGTGCTTCATTGTAGCAAGTATCAACAAGTACCCATTGCTCTTAAGGCATGCACTTTAGAGCCCATGTTTATTGGACATATTTTTATTGTTTTGGCTCGTGTTATCATCTCCAAAAATACGGAAAGGAAATACATGTGTTTCACAGTACCGAAGATCAAGAAGTGCGCGCTGCTCTTAAAACAGGCATTTTAAAGGCGATGCTTAGTAGATTATTTCTCGTCATATCCCTGAATATTGTCCATTTCTCCTGGGCCTGCTCGTATTATAGGCCAAGTAACTTAACTTACTAATGTTATAGATACTTCATTTGTATCGAGTGAGCTGTCACAGTGGTGGGTACATTGGAGTCGTATCTGATAGATGTGGGGTTCAACTCCCGCTGTGGCTGCCCTAATGGAGGTTTTCCCTGTTATTTCTAAAGTCCTTAAAGAAAGTATCAGATAGTACTTGGCAAAGCACACAGCTCGAATTGTTTTATGAAGCGAGACGAGACAGAAGAAAAGTGACACCAGCGTCTTGTATCTGCAAGTATTTATGTTTCTAGCACATAGTTTTGTTTTCAGACACATGACCCGGACAAAGTCGTAACATTAAAATGTCTCTAATTCTATTAAAACGCGCTGAACCTCCTGATACGAAATTATAAACTGTAAACTTAAATGTTCAAATTTTGGCCTCCCATTCTTGCCTAACTATGCCGCCTTCAGTATAATAAAAAAAAAACTAGTAAAAGTGAATAATACCTCTAAGTACCAGACGAGAAGAGCAAAATGATTAGATCAGCAAAGACGAGTAAGCTTAAATTCTCAGCCGTTTTATTGTTCAGAAATGGATAACCACTAAGTACCAAAACTTCGGAAAAATTCGCAGGCAACAGGAAAATGGACACCCAACAACAGCGTGTCAACTGGATGAACATATGATGGCTGAGATTTGGAAAAAGTCTTGCCCTTAGTGTCTAAATTCAAAGAGACTTCAACGAGATTCCTGCCGAGAGGTTAATCTGAAAAGGAAAATACAGGGAAGACCAGTGGTTGCACAGAAGAAAAGCAATTTGAAATCACCCCTGCCATACATCTGTGGTAACACAGAGGAGTTATGAAGGAGAGAAACCGTCGAAGGAAGAGGTTTTCGTAGGCACATATAAATATCTCCCTTGCTACCTCCTCTCTTTTCCAACTTGCTGTATGACAATTCGAGTTGGCTTTCTCTGTTCACGTTCAGTATTCCCTGCTAACCCTATTTTGTACGGTTGTCTCGGACAATCTGGAAAAATATATTTGTTTCTTTCCACCAGAATCCTAGAGCTACAGCCATTTTGTTGGAGCTATTCTTACATCTGCTAAGAAATGTATTCCTCGTGGATGTACGAAAGAATATATTCCAGGGAGGAATGAGAAAACAATTTAACATAAATGGAGACAGTGACACTGCAGATGAACTACTTCATACTCTCGATAATTCAAGGAAAGTACGCCAGTCAGAAACGGTAGAAAACTTGAATTTGAAACATTCAAGTAGAAAGGCTAGGTTGTTGCTCTGTAAATTGAGTGTCTCCTTTAATAAATGCCAGTATTTCAGCCAGTTATATTACTGACCACATTGTGAAAATGTGCAGACTGCCCAGGGATAAATAGCTTACCTCCAGGATCAAGAAAGAGGTAATGAAAAGCTCAATCTCCAAATGATTCAAAATTGTCTTCCCCATTCACTGTGGATGAAATAAAAGTAGCTTTAGTAGAGGTTAAACGTGGTAAGGCTCTGGTGTCTGATAATACACACCCAGAATTTTTATCCCATCTCAGGGAAAATTCCAAACCCTGGGTGACTCGCTTCTTCTCCATTATTTTGAAAACAGGGACATTTCCCAAGTAAATGAAAAGTACAAAAATTGTGGCACTCTTAAAACTTAACAACTTTGTCCCAATTTTCCTATGTAGTTGCATGTATAAGCTCTCGGAGAGTCTTATTTACATTAGAATTAATGGGAGTATTTCACAACACATTCCAGTAGAACAAGTGAGATTTAGGCCTCATCGAAGCTCCAACGATGAGCTACTAGCTCAGTACATCACCTGTATTTGAAAACCATTCAAGTAGAGTCAAAAAAACTATCGAAAAAGGTAGCTTTGCAAAGAAAGATGATGACGACACTGTTAATGACTATAATGTCAAGAAATAGTTTGAAGTATAGACCCGACAATAATATTATATACTTTATATGCATAACTTCTACAAAACGAGAGCATATGAAAGGTCGGTATGTTAGTGTAATAAAAAACACATTTTTATGTTGTATGGTATAAAATGAATAATGACAATAAATCATATGTCAAATACTCCAAGAAGGCTTCACAGTGAAAGTGAAACAAGTTCCGTTCATAGTCCAGTTTTATGAGTCTGGCTAATGTGTTAGTGGATATAATATTTATTTGTTGATTTAATTAACATAAGAAGATTGGGGCTATGAAGCCATGTCTTACATCTAACCAGGCATTCTACATGTTTTACATTACACATATTACAATGACCATGTTATATCACTTTTAGATTTTAAATATTACTGTTGTACAGTACAGTTTATGTTCCTTCATGATAAGTGTAACAATCAGTTGCAATTACGGGAAGGTGTGTTTTAATGACGAACGCTAACAGCAGCGTGGGTAATTGTTCATGTGGTCGATCGATGATATCTTCAGTTGGAGATCGTCGGCATAGAAGTAATATTTACAGGACTGAACTAACGAAGTCTCAGTGACACACAAACAAACCAAAAGTGGGATTAGGACCGAAACCCGTAACACTCCTGAGAGAACGTGCTTCCCGGACGGCTTTGCATTCCCACAGACACTGTTGTCTCTTTTAGAGGTAAGCTTTCAAACCACTTCAGCGCATTACCTGAATGATTTAACTGTCACGTTTTATTCTGAGCAGTACGACAAAGATCCACTTTTCATGAATCATGGAGCTTACCATTGGTGGGGTGGCCTGCGTGCCATACCACCTGTGGTGTGCTGCCGCGCCTTCACAAACATATCCCCTCCATCCATGTACCTATGCACACACATCACATCCTATCCCAACGGAGCTTCAACCAACTCCCTCTCCCAGACAATGAGATCCGCCTCGATATTTGTCTCTCTGACAGCTTTAACTTAGCCTCCTATCCCATTCCCCGTCAGGCTCCTCTCTCCTTCCCCTCTCTAACCATCTCCACCCCTTTCCTACTGCAACCATTGCCCTACCCATACGACACACTACTCCGCACCCTCTGTCTTTCCCCAGCGACTGTATTTTCCTCTATCCATCTCATCTTGTAATCTTACGCTCCCACACATCACCATTAAATTTTTCAGTCTCTTCATTAGTTTCAAAAGCTTCGAGAGGAGTAAGATTTACAAATAAACTTTTTTACTTATCTTCATTTTCTCGTTGTTGGCTGCAGTCACGTCTAGGAGTAGATTATTGAGGCTTAAATTTTTTAACTTTGTGGGTTCCAGTTGACATAAAAATGTTTGAAGATTTGCCTGTCTTACTCTTTAATTTTATTTTTTTGTCACATTTTTTCAGTATCACACCGTTTTTACAATTTCCACTTCTATAACACTACAAATTACGTTGTTACTGGCAAATATAAAAACACGTCCGGTTGCACCCGAGACATGCATACTACTCCTCTTTCATTCTGCAGTACTAACTCACTCCAAAGAGTTTACAAAACAAAAGAGTTCACAAACTTTCTTGACAAAAGAAGAATCATCACCAAGTTATATCATTATTTTGGAAATTAATCGAGAAAAAAATTTAATATTTAGCGTTAGATTGAGCTATTAATAATATGAATTTTAAGTATGCCAGATATTTCATAAGTTCAAATATTTCTAAAAGAAGAATAATTTTAGCTATACAAACAGAGCTAGTAAACATCGATTGTAATAAATTAATCTCTTTGTATACATTTAAGCCTGAAATACAACACATCGTATACATAATCATATGAAATTCACTTAGTTAAACAGCTGAGATAATGTTCACCTATACAAGATTCAAAAATTTCCTAGTATCAGCTATTTCTACAAAAAAGGGTAATGTTAGAGCAGGGTGTCCCACTACAAGCTCCTACCACTCACGTAAATAATTGTCTTACCTAACAGTCCCCTATCTTTCTATCCACACCCCTCAACCCTATGCGACTTGCTCTATTCTCCGGCAATACTTCTAAACGTAGTGCAGGTCCTTCAGATTTTAAGTGAATGTGTAGTGCTTCAGTAATTCTATCAGAAGAATTTTACGGTCCTGCGATGTGTCTGGAAGCGTATATAATTTCATTTTTTTTAAATGTCCGTCATTTTTACTTTAAAACAGACAACAGCCTCAAACTTTGTTTGCATATTCTCTTTTTTTTTCGACTTCGCTTGTCTGAAGGGCGGAGAACTATGTCGCAGACAGCTCCTCCCCACCCCCACCCCCTCCGGCCGTATGGGGCGAGGGGAATGAAGTAACAATAAAAAAAGGTCTTCGTCAGTTTTCTAAGGCTCACCTGAAGATGACTGACAGTTTCTTAGTCGAAATATAGTGCGATGAACGAAAAGACGACCGGCTGCACGTCCGAAATTTGTCTGAATATATATTCCGAAACTTTTTGAGGACATAGATGCAAGCAGAAATCTTCCTCCACATGGCGTCAGTGTGTTCTGTCCAGTTGAGATGCTCGTCTAAAGTTACACCAAAACTCTTCAGTGTTTTCTGATTTGATACTGGAATGCCATCGAACAGAACAGGAGACAATTGTTCGCGAAATTCTGAACTTTTTAATTTCTGGCGGACTACTAAGATTATGTGGCTTTTTTGCTTTACTTCCCGTCCCAGGTTATGCGCGCATGTTGCCACTGAAGTCAGATCACCAGTCATCTGGACAATCGCCCTGCTGATATTCAGGTCTGTCACTTGAGTAAAGGTGGGGAGCGTGGGCATAGAAATGATATTTACAGGACGGGACTAACGAAATATCATTGACATACAAGCAAATCAAAAATGGGCTTAGGACTGGCCCCTGTAACAGTCCTGAGTTAACATGCTTCGAGAACGACTTCTATTTCCAGAAACATTACTGTCTGTTTTACAAGTAAGCTTCCAAACTACTGCAGCACATTAGCTGAAAAATTTAGCTGTCACATTTTTCCGAGCAGTCAGTCAAAGTTGACTGTATGCGACACTTCGTTACAGTAGTGTCAGTTGTGTGGCTTCAGTGTTGCCCATTGCATAGTAGTGCATTTAAACACTTAATAAACATACCCAACCTTGAAAACGTTTTAAATGGAATGGTTAGTTATTGCACGTCGTTGAGCTTTTCAGCCCTTAATTTATTCATTTTAATTGATCTGGAGCTCCTTGGCTTTGTACTTTACTACTTTAAGAAATTCAGCTACTGGCCATATTTTTATGAATTTTTGTTGAAACTAATACGCGTTTCGGATTTTCGCTCTTTATCAGTTGGTACAATACATATTTAAATGTTCAGTAGCACCTCGTTAAAAACATCAGCTTAAACTGTATATATTTCTAAATAGTGGCGAAGTTCAGTGTGTAAACAATATTGTTATTTTGAACAGGCTGTAGTCGATGTTCTTAGCGATATGCTAACTGCAGATTTAAATGTGTAAAGGGTCGTCACGATTAAACTTGAGGTACTTGAGCCAACGTAGACGGAAAACTATTTACCGTATGGATACCTAACTTTATAGGGGTGATGTTCAGACTGAGCGCTGCAAGATTTGCGTTTTTTCTATAGTGCCATGACTTGCCTCAAGACGCCGGTACTGGTACGGCGATGTATGGTAGAAACACAAGCATAAGACGTGTCCGCTACAGTTGCAGGCACCCAGCATGGGTCGGAAGAAGGTTAGCAGGGCTTTACTGGTAAAACTGTTTTATCGAAATAACAGCAACAATGTCGGTCTTTTTCTCCAGTATCGATTCATTAAAGGCATGTGGAGAGTTCCCCTTCCCTTATGGGCGTGGAAATTGCTCCTGGGAGAGGCCGGCAGGCAATTGCGCCACAAATTGTTTACGAAGTTACTGTTGCCATCAATAGACCCAAGTTGAAGCGGTGCACGAGCTGTGTCACGACAGCTGAACATTACGTACTGCACCGTCGTAAAAGCGCTGTGAAATGGCATCTGCCGAAACTCCCAGGCTATCGTGGATACAGAGATTCTTCGCATTGAGCAATGTTTATAACCTGGAACGTAAACACGGTAGAAAATGGTTCAAATAGCTCTGAGCACTATGGGACTTAACATATGAGGTCATCAGTCCCCTAGAACTTAGAACTGCTTATATCTAACTAACCTAAGGACATCACACACAGCCATGCTCGCGGGAGGATTCGAACCTGCGACCGTAGCGGTCGCTCGGTTCCGAACTGAAGCGCCTAGAACCGCTCTGCCACCGCGGCCGGCTAAACACGGTAAGCAACTAACAAATGTTACCCCCTCATGTGAAAATTGAAATGTGTTTTCTTTTTTCAATGGTTTATTGTAACTTATCATCCGAGTGTCCTTAGAAATGTTCTCACAAAGTCTCATTGTACTACGATGACTCGTTTTTGGTGGGGACCCTCTCCAGTAGAGGGAGTTTAAGGGTAAAGCCCTGTATTACGCCTGCTGAATATGGTGAAAATTCGACACGTGTATTGGTAGGAACAGAAATGCATAACATCTGCCTCGTGATGACTGGCTGTTAGTTAGGTTTAAGTAGTTCTAAGTTCTAGGGGACTGATGACCATAGATGTTAAGTCCCGTAGTGCTCAGAGCCATTTTTTTGAAATGCATAACAATGTGGCTGGTTGCTATATTTCTCAAAGTAATGTTTCGACTGCTTTCTCTCAAAACTGAATTTAATGGACTCGTGCTTCATGGTGTAACACACTCCATTTCAATCGGTGTATTTACTAAAGTAAGTGTTGCTCATTATAATTTGTGTATGACATCATGTGTCGGAGGCTGGCTGAATGGCTAATATCCGAAAGCCAGAGTAACAGTGAAAAGCGTGCTGAATGTCAAACGGCGGCGTTTGTGCGTACCACATTAGCACCGGCGGCGCGGAACCCCGGGGGTCAAGTGGGGTGGCCCGCCAAATTAAATCCCATCTGGCGACCAGATACGGCGCCCCCTCCCCCTAGCCAGCTCCACCCTCCCGACAGCTGTAGGGATGAAGCTCCCCCAGTGATTCACCATTACTGGCCAACTGGGAGTGGAAAGAAGAAAAAAAAAAAAAAGGTGTGGAGGGTCCAGGGTATACAACACGTGACCGGCGTATTCCATTACGGCGGAGGGGTCGACAGCGCGCGAGAAAACAAACAGGGGCTCCGAGCAGGGGAGGCGGGCTTCCGCGCGGTACGTTGGGTGTCTCCCTGAATGGGCCGGCCGCGGGAGCAGCAGCAGGTAATCCTGCAGGAGGTGGCCGTTCCTCGGGGCCGCAGCAGGTCTGGAACTCCCGGACCCCTCCCGGCAGCCAAGTCGACTGAGCAAACAGCCCATTTGCACGTATACCAGACTGGACCGGCGCTTTAATTCCGGTTGGCAGCGGATCATCTCCCCGGCGTGTTAACACGGAGAGTCCACCTGGTGCCTGGTGTCCCCCCCCCCCCCCCTCCTGATACTGCCCGTGTAGCAGCCGGCCAGGTTCCGCCTTTTGTGCTTGCGCGACCGGCCGCGGAAATCGGAGGTAGGCAAAGGCACAGCGGCTCCCCAAAGGACGGGGACCCCCTCATTTTTTGGGGTGTGTGTGTGAGAGAGCTTACGGTTAAGCGGAGGGGCACTATCGTGAGGTTGGTTAAGGCGGCGACAGACCGGTTCTTCAGACCGAACGGCCGGCGCGACTTGTCGACCAGGGGGGGAATCGTGTCCTCACTACGGACCCTAGCTGGCGTTCATTGTGGGCGCCCGAGTGTGCATCTGACCGAGGCTGTCACCTGGAGGCGTCCAAACCGCTTGCCGACTCTTATAACGCGTCACTAACTCGCTCAATTCTTTCGCCTCCCATGTCACTCTATCTCCTAGTCAATTCGTCTTTGACACTACTGTCCTTATCCCATACGTTTTATATAAGACCAGCACTTCTTTGTCAATACAATCGTTACCTCTCACCTTTTATATAACACCAGCACTTCTTTGTCAATACAATCATTGCCTCTCACCTTTTACATAACCCTAGCACTTTTTCTCCTGTTAGGGAATAATACACATTGAAGAGCCAAAGAAACTGGTACACCTGCCTAATATCGTGTAGGACCCCAGAGAGCACGCAGAAGTGCTGCAACACGAGGTGGCGTGGACTCGACTAATGTCTGGAGTAGTGCTGGAGGGAACTGACACAATGAATCCTGCAGGGCTGTCCATAAATCCGTCAGAGTACGATGGGGAGCAGATCTCTCCCGAACAGAACGTTGGAAGGCATCCCAGATATGCTCAACAATGTTCGTGTTTCGGGAGTTTGGTGGAAGTGTTTAAGCACAGAAGAGTGTTTTTGGAGCCACTCTGTAGCAATTATGGACGTGCGGGATATCGCATGTCTTGCTCGAATTGCCCAAGTCCGTAGGAATAAGCAGTGGACATGAATGGATGCAGGTGATCGGACGGGATGCTTAAGTACGTGTCACCTGCTAGAGTTGTGTCTATACTTAGCACAGGTCCCATATTACTCGAACTGCAAACGCCCCACGCCATTACAGAGACTCCACCAGCTTGAACAGTAACCGCTGACATGCAGGGTCCATGGATTCATGAGGTTGTCGCCATCCGCTCGATCCAATTTGAAACGAAACACGTCCGATCAGGCAACAGGTTTTCAGTCATCAACAGTCCAATGTCGGTGTTGACGGGCCCAGGCGAGGCGTAAAGCTTTGTGTCGTGCAGTCATCAAGGGTATACGAATGGGTCTTCGGCTGCAAAAGCCCCTATCGATGATGTTTCATTGAATGGCTCTGACACTTGTTGGTGGCCCGGCATTGAAATCTGCAGCAGTCTGTAGAAGGGCTCCGCTTCTGTCACGTTGAACGATTCTCTTCAGTCGTCGTTGGTCCCGTTTCTGCAGGATCTTTCCCCGGCCACAGTGATGTCGTCGATTTGATGTTTTCCCGGACTCCTGATATTCACGGCACACTCGAGAAATGGTCGTACGGGAAAATCGCCACTTCATCGTTATCTCTGAGATGCTGTGTCCCATCGCTCGTTCGCCGACTATAACGACACTGAAACACATTTAAAACTTGGTAACTTGCGAATGTAGCAGTAGTAACAGATCTGATGATGTTCAGATGTGTGTGAATTCTTATGGGACTTAACTGCTAAGGTCATCAGTCCCTAAGCTTACACACTACTTAACCTAAATTGTCCTAAGGACAAACACACAGACGCATGCCCGAGGGAGGACCAGCCGCACAGTCCTCGACTGCAGCGCCTTAGACCGCTCGGCTAATTAGGAACAGATCTGACAACTGCGCGAGACACTTGTTGTCTTATATAGGCGTTGCCGACCGGAGCGCCATATTCTGCCTGTGTACATGTCTCTGTATTTGAATACGCATGCCTATACCAGTTTCTTTGGCGCTTCAGAGTAAAAGCAATAGTGTTGTGCAGGTGATTTAATGGCGTGGAGAAATGGAGGGGGAGGGATACAAGAAAGATCAAATGTATCTGAGGACGTCATGGACTGATATTTACACTGAGGTGACGAGACAGCGGTATGCACGTACACAAATGGAATGATCATATGTCACTCACTGACGGCATGGACTCCCCACCCGCGGAAGTTCGGCCGGAGAGTTTTAAGTCTTTTCAGGTGACGCCACAATGGGCGAATTCCGTGTAGATGACGATGAAATGATGATGAGAACAACACAAGTCTCCGAGCGGAGACAACTTCTGACGCGGCCGGGAATCGAATCAGGACCCGTTGCTTGGGAGTCCGATGCGCTAACCACTCAGCTACGGAGGCGCACTGCACGTATACAGATGGCGGTAGTGTCGCGTACAGATGGTGGAACGGGACAGTGCTCTGGTCGAGCTGTCATTTGTGTTCAGGTGATTCGTGTGAAATCGTTTACGACGTAATCACAGCCGCACGACGCGAACTGACACACTTTGAAATTGGAATGGTGGTTGGAGCTAGCTGCATGGGATATTCCGTTTCGGAAATCGTTAAGGAATTCAGTGTTCCGAGATCCAGAGTGTAAAGATTGTGCCGAGAATAGCAGATTTCAGTGATTACCTCTCTCCACGGACAATATAACGGCCGACGGCCTTCAGTTAACGACCGACAACAGTGGCGTTTGTGTAGAGTTGTCGGTGCTAACAGACAAGCAAAACGGAGTGACATAACCGCAGGTATCAGTGTAGGACGTACGATGAGCCTGTGTGTTGGGACAGTGCGGGAAAATTTGGCGTTAACTGGCTGTGGCGGCAGACAACCGACACGAGTGTTTTTGCTGACGGCACAGACACCGCCTGCAGCGCTTCTCCTGGGGTCGTGACCACATCGGTTGGACTCCAGATGAAGGGAAAGCCGAGGCCTGGTCACACGAGTCCCGATTCCAGCTGGAGAGAGCTGACGGTGGGGTTCGATAGTGGCGTAGACATCCCGAAGCCGTGAACCCAAATTGTCAACAAGCTCGTGGTGGCTCCATAATGGTGTGGGGTGTGATTACACGGAGCAGACTGGACCCTCTGGTCAAACTGAACCTGTCATTGACTGTGAATGGTTATATTCAGCTATTTGGAAGCCATTTGTAACACTTGATGGACTTGAAATTCCCGAAAAAGGGTGTCATGTCACCGGACCACATTTGTTCGCGATTGTTTCGAAAAACATTGTGCACATTTCCAGTGAATGATTTGGTCACGTAGATCACCCGACGTGGATCACATCGAAAATTTATGTGACATAATCGAGAGATCAGTTAGTCCCAAAATTCTCCACTGGCAGCACTCTCGCAATTATGCGTAACTGTAGAGACAGCATTTCTCAGTATTTCCACGTCGAGTTGTCCACGAAGACGCGAAAAAGCAGGCTCGACACCATATTAAGTGGTATGACTTTTGTCACGTCAGTGTATACCTCAATGTAATGATAAAAAGTCTGAAGTGATACTGACAACAAAGAATGAGACATATTTCAGAATAAAATTCAGACATCAATCGCCCAGTTATTTTTAATTTGTTTTACCGGTTTCCGCAGATTAATCTGTTTTCTTCAAAAGCTTTCGGATATTGTAAATCATAAGAACTTGCCCATAAATTTACGTGAAGTATAAGAGCTGTATTAGAAACACTTACTTAATACTGGCGTAGCATATGTCAATGTCTTCTTCACAGAAGGAGAATGCCACGACATGTCCAAAAATGTACATATTGTAAGTTATAATTATACCCTCAGACTGATAATGTACAGTAAATGCATCACAGTTATATACATAGTCATGTTGTGCTAGCAGCAAGGAATATAAACAAAAGCACATAAAAATACAACTAATGTATATGAAGCAAGTTGCAGACAGGGTCATAAAGCTTGTAATGGTATTGTAGGGTGGGTTGTGCTGAGAAATACTTGTTGAGAAAAAAATTCGATACGTCGCGTCGTTTGTTTCCGAGTTAACTGGCGCTGTGGTCAGCCAGTGGGGACGCCGTGCGCGCAGACCCAAGCGGCCCGCCACAGACGGTGTTCTTCGTTTGGTTTCATAAAAGCGAACAAGAGAGCGACACAAAAACTGGTCAAGGGTAGCGAGGAATAAGCCCGAGTCAAAGGCTGAACAGTCTCGTGAGCCGCCGTCTACGTTGTGAGAACAACTGACACCATAATTGTATACGGAAGGTCGCTAGCGTCAGTTGGCGCAACTGCCTGATTGGCTGAATTCCATTCTGATTAACTCGGAAACGGCGCAACGTACACAATTTTATTTCTTAACAATTATTTCCCATCAGAACCTAACCTGCATCACCCTCAAAAGCTTTTCATACTTTTTATGACCGGCTTGTACAATACATGTGAAAGACATTTCACATACTTGCACATAAGCTTGTGTCTCAGAGAAGTGTGTTGGGACCCTTTCTGTTCATGTTGTATATAAATGACCTTGCAGACAACATTAATAGTAAAGTCACGCTTTTGCGCGTGTTGCAGTTTTCTATAGTGAAGTACTATCTGAGAGAAGCTGCATAGATATTCTGTCAGATCTTGATAAGATTTCAACATGGTGCAGACATTGCCAACTTCTTCTAAATATTCAGAAATGTAAAATTTTGCACTTCACAAAACGAAAAGAGACGCATTATCGTAAGACTATAACATCAGGGAGTCACAATTGGAATCGACCAATTCATGTAAATACCTGCGTGTAACACTTTGTAGGGATATGAAATGGAATGATCACGTAAGTTCAGTCGTGGGTAAAATACGTGGTAGACTTCTGTTTAGTGGTAGAATACTGAGGAAGTGCAATCAGTCTACAAAGGCTATAGCTTACAAATAACTCGAGCGACTGGTTCTAGAATATTGCTCAAGTATGTGGGACCCATACCAGACAGAAAACGGCAGCACGAATGGTCACAGGTCTGTTTAATCCGTGGGAGAGTGTCACAGAGATACTGAAGGAACTGAAGTGGCAGACTCTTGAAGAGAAAGTCTATTGACAGAGTTCCAAAAACCGACTTTAAGTGATTACTGTAGGGATATACTACGTATTGATCACATAGGGCTCGAGAGGGTAAGATTAGAATAATTACTGCACGCACAGAGGCATTCAGACCATCATTATTCCCGCGCTCCTTACGTGAATGGAAGAAGAAGAAATGCTAATAACTGGTGCAATGGAAGTACACCCTGCCGTGCACCTCGAGGTGATTTGCAGAGTATACATGTAGATGTAGATATAGACGTAGATAAGCTATCGGTCTCATTAATATATAAATATCACATGCGGTGTGTACACTTTTGAACGTGTTATGGTATTATGGTTCTGTGAAGAAGATATTGACATCCGCTAAACCAATATTTACAAATTTTTTGTAATATACTTGTTACACTTTACATAAATGTATGACTAAGTTCTTATGATTCATACTATCCCAAATTTTGTATGCTTCTGAAGATGACAATCTGTGTAAATCGGTGGGGCGAAAACAAAAGTAGTTGTGCAACTGATGATTCAATTTTATCCTGAAGTATATACCATACTATAGTTGCTAAGAAAATAATACCTATGAATAAAATCATAAGTAAGGTGAGAGTACCAATGGGTGTACATCATCGGATCAGAAGTATCTGCACGCACTGTCTAATGCGAAATTGACCACTAAATGTCGTGAGAGCCAGACCCGCCAGTGTTGAAGGAGTTGGGGTGTGCTGCGTTGCTGCGTTGTTAGTAGAGAAAAACTAACAGCAGGACGGATCGGTTAGGGTGGCTCAGTGACTTGGATCGTAGACTAGTCACCGAATGCCACCTGAGTGACCTATCCAGCAGCGACAGGTCAGCGCTTCTAAAACTGCTCAAGTCGACTGTTGATGACGTGATTGTGAAGCGGAAAGGTGATGGAAGAACCAAAGCTGAACGAAGACCTCACACAGTGGCGGATGGGGACCGCCGGCAGTTGTGGAGGGTCGCTGTAAAAAGTCGCATGAATGCAGCGGAAGGAATCACTAATGAGTGCCACCGGCAGTGCAGCTAAAACAGTGACGGCGGAAATTAAAAAGAATGGAGATAACGGTCAAGCGGCTCCTCAGAAGCCGGACGTTTCTGTACTCAGCGCTAAGCGACGCTTGAATTGGTGTAAAGAATGACTCCACTGGACAGTGGACGACTGGAAACTGGTTATTTGGAGTGATGAATCACGCTGTACTCTGTGGCAGTCAGACAGAAGGGTTTGGATTTGGCGATTGCGTGGAGAACTTTACCTGCCGTCGTGTGTTCTGCCGGCACTGAAATACAGAGGAATGCTGTTACAGTACAGGGGAGTTTTTCGTGGTCGCGGTGTGGTCACTTTATTGCGTTTATGAAAACTCTAAATGTGAAAGTTTATGAACGCATTTTACAATATTGTGTACTGCCCACAGTAAACGAACAGTTCGGAGCCGATGGCCGCATGTCTATGCTGCCTCTGGAATGTGTTATAACGTCGTCTTTGCTGCATAATTGAGGGTCCAACATGGCCACCTTCTCTCGTTTCAGCGCTATAAGAAGAATGGGCTGGCACTCCTCCACAGACAAACTGAAAGTGTGCCGAGCAGAGTCCAGCACGTCATAAAGGCGAGGAGTGGATACATCCCATAATGTTCATTAACAGGTGTAGAGATACTTCTGATCAAATTGTTTAGTTATTAAAGGGCCACTATTAAAAAGGAAGTGGGAAGTTTAAAATAGCTGGGGACCATGATAGAAGACAGTGAGAGGAATGGCGCGGAGTGTGGTGAAGGCGGAAGGCAAACACTTGGATTCCTACAGAGTACAAACATGGATAGAACGGAAAATAGCAAATCAATGATATTATTTTTGTTGTGGTCTTCAGTCCGGAGACTGGTTTGATGCAGGTATCACCGTTACTCTAGCCTGTGCAAGCTTCTTCATCTTCAAGTAACTACTGCACCCTACATCCTTCTGAATCTGCTTAATGTATTCATTTTTTAGTCTCCCTCTACGATTTTTACCCTCCACGCTGCCATCCAATACTAATTTGGTGATCGGTTGATGCCTCAGAACATGTCCAACCAACCGATGCATTCTTCTATTCAAGTTTTGCCACAAATTCCTCAGTCCTGTTTAGTACCTCCTCATTAGTTACGTGATCTGCCGATCTAATCTTCAGAATTCTTCTGTAGCACCACATTTCGAAAGCTTCTATTCTCTTCTTGTCTAAACTAGTTATCGTCCGTGTTTCACATCCATAATGACCACACTCCATACTAATAATTTCAGAAAAGACTTCCTGACACTTAAATCTATACTCGATGTTAATAACTTTCTCTTCTTCAGAAACGCTTTTCTTGCCATTGCCAGTCTACATTTTACATCCTCTCTACTGCTCCCTAAATAGGAAAACTCATTTACTACTTTAAGCGTCTCATTTCCTAATCGAATTCCCTCAGTATCACCTGATTTAGACTACATTCCATTATCCGCGTTTTGCTTTTGTTGGTGTTCATCTTATATCCTCCTTCTATAACCCTGTCTCACTCCCTTCCCAACCACTGCTTCTCTTTCATGTCCCTCGACTCTTATAAATTATATACCCAGTGCATTATGCTCAAATCCTGAGCTGTACATCGCAAACGTGGCTGATGAAGGAGAGCCCATTGGACAGTATAAGATACCTTTCCAGTCTGGTAGATAGCATAGCGAGAGAAATATTTAAATCTCGCAAAAAGCGTACAGTGCTTGAATAAAGTTTTACTTCGGGAAAGAGACATCACAAATGTGATGGCACGATGTGGTTAATACTGTGAGACACATCAATAATTAATCGTGTTTTATCTTATAGAGAACCACCTTCATTATACCCTAAGCCGCCGCGTATTGTGATCTTTTGACGTGTCATGCCCTGGTGGCTGTTGAACATCATTGTTTGAAACCTCGTTGGGGCAGAAAATACTACATTGACTTCCACGTAAAAACTGGCAATTAGGATTAGTTCTGACCTCATAGAAATAAATCTGCAGATTCCACTTTTTAAGCAAGTAATACTTAACCGACAAGACGCGATAAGCAATGGGTCTTTCAGCGTTCAAATAATGTTTACAATTCCTGACACTTTTATCTCAAAAATAAGACCTCATCAAATAAAAATTTATATGGTAGTGATAAAGAGTTTCTATGATAAATGCAGACACTGTTAACTGCTAGTATGATAATTATTATTCGACATATCAAATAATGAACAGAACTTACAACACTTGCTTCCTACATGTTTGTCGATAAGATCAGAAGTAAATTAACAAGAAGAGGAAGTCTTCGCTTCCGTGTCTTTTGTTTTCCAAAAAACTGAATGTATTTACAGAATTTTTTCGAACATCTTAAGTATACTGTCTGCGATTTATAATTAATATTCCTTCTCTAATCTTTAGTGTTAATGTACTATACATTTTGTGACATGGGTCTCTTACCGTTTGATTATATCTTCGTATGAATAAGATTAAAAAAATAAAATAATATCTGTCTTACAAGATACGTTTCATCAGGATACAGGGTTGCAATATGAAACTTTATAGAAGCCAACTAAAAGGCCAGAGTAAGGAATCAGATGGTCAAAGAAATAGTGAAAAAGAGGCCAGTGCAAGAGAGCATAAAAAGACAATATTAAGTTGTTACAGACCTGTCAAAAGAATTGAAGTTGGCAGGACACCAAGACGCCCCAACGAAATGACAGTAGGAGGCAAGACACTTGAAGTGAGACGGAGGGACAGATGGTCCGTTGGTACGAATAAATGTGTCAAGAACAGAGGAGAAGATGGGGACAGTGTGGAGAGGGGAACGGAAGGGAGGGGGGGGGGCAGGTTGTAAAAGATGGAGGGATTAAGATACAGAGGGACCCAGCCAGGGGCTGGAGAGGGGAGGAGATGGTGATGATGAATGTAGTGTATTAACTCAACACACTGTTCCTTTATACAAGTGATTTTCCATTATAAATGACACCGCAGCCAGTGTATGTCCACACAGACACAAACCTGATGTGGACGTAAGGCAACCAGTCTAGTTTCGCGTCAGTAGCGTTTTGAACTTCTGTTTTTTTTTTTTTTTTGTCGATAAGATGGCTCCTTTGATTTTATCCCTGTAGCTGACTCCTGTCACAGATCATTTATTTTTAGCGGAAACAGACTCATTTACTTCTATGGTGACTTTGTAACTGAATGGACAAAATACGATACCACCGCGCTATTTCTATATTTGCAGGAAAAAATCACTTTGGTAAGTTTTGTAGCTGACGCGGCTGTTTTTATTCAGACACTATTAAATAATTATGTGACGTTCCAGCTGCTGCCGATTTCAGTACATCTTGTAACGTCCAGCCGATCGTAAGGAAAGGTAAAGCTTTTGAGTGTTCCTTTTTTTAGGTGCGTTGTGGGGTCTCTAGGGAGAAAAACACAGCTAGAGTGGTGTTGTCGTTTGTTAAGCCAATCACTGCTCTCTTTATCAAAAAGAAATAGCAGTTCAAAATTTTGAATCGACTGGTTCAAAGTAGTCAATAGTGAGTTTAGTACTAGTAGTAGTAGTTTTATTCATCCGTAGATCATTTTTATGGAGATATTGCACATGTCATGGTATCACAATTAAAGAACAAGAAGAATAATGTAATTCATATATGTAAGTTTCTTCACAGCTACGAGTCTAGTTTGATCAGAATAGGTGGCTTTGCAGTCGGAACCATCCCCGTTTTTGCCTGAAGTAATTTAGGGAAACCACAGAAAACCAAAACTAGTTTGGCTGGATGGAGGATGGAGGCTCCACCCTGCCGGCTCAGGGTCGCTCTATTTAAAACAGTGCCGCCTCATTTGGTTTCTACCTGGTGTACAATACTGATATTTAATAATGTAAAACGCTAATGCTACACTCTTCGTCCATTCCTCTCTCCCTGTCACTGTTCACACTATACATACTATACAGATATTCTTTAATAACACTATACAAACTATCAGACGACGTCAGAAACATTTTGTGTACCACAGATTCATATTTGCTAGCCTGAAAAACTGAGTCAGCATCCCTCTTTGAAGAGTGAGATGTTGAGGTCAGAAAGATGGTAAGCATAGCTTACATTTTTTACCGAACCCTACTCTGTGTTGTCTAAGTAATCGTTCAATATATAGAATGTATTGCCTAAGTGGTAATTTTTAACAGTCTTTCTCATAAGTTTGTTTTAGTATTATCTGTAATGTACTTCGACAATTTCCAGTACAGTTTTATTCCCTGTGAGGAAATACTGTTTTGAATTTTATGTTCATTATTTCTTGGTAATTGTAAGTTCTGTCTAGATCTTATTCCATGGTCATAGACAGAGTTGTTAGTGCAGTAATTATCAATATTACTTTTGATTTGTGCAACAGACTGGTAAGAGGTTTGAACAGATCTTCGCAATGAGCTCGACTCTTATATTTGATTATTATTGTTATTAACTTTTTTCCTGCAGTTTGAAAACTGTGTTCATATTTTGTGCATTTGCTCCCCAGACCAGAATTGAGTGTAGACGTGATTAATATGTAGTTAAAAGACACTGGCTGTTATACACTGATAACAGGACTCTAAGGGCACAACATGCTGACGGCATTCTGTTTGCAAGTACCTTTGCGGGTTCACACCACTCCACGTGAGAATCACTATTCATTCTTCGAAATTCTGAATTTGTTGCGCAGACTATAGACGGGCTACCTACATTTAATTTAAGAGTATAATTTTCCCTCTTCAAACTCAAATCCATGAAATTTACCTTCTTTACTTTATTTTAATGGTCCCTCTTGATAACACAAACTTCTACACTTCACTATTATTGATTTCGGCTACTGCCATCTTCAGATCATAGAATATGTACTGATGTAAGTGTCAACGTCAAATTACACATATAGGTAAGTAATAAGTGCACTTACTATGTACCTACATGTATAATTTGACGTTGTACAGAATATCTTATGATCAAAAGATGAGCCGGCCGGAGTGGCCGAGCGGTTAAAGGCGCTACAGTCTGGAACCGCACGACCGCTACGGTCGCAGGTTAGAATCCTGCCACGGGCATGGATGTGTGTGATGTCCTTAGGTTAGTTAGATTTAAGTAGTTCTAAGTTCTAGGAGACTTATGACCACAGCAGTTGAGTCCCATAGTGCTCAGAGCCATTTGAACCATTTGAACCATCAAAAGATGGCATTAGCCGAAACTGGTAATAATAAGGTGTACCGGTTTATGTGATCAAGACAGACCTTCAAAATAAAGTGCTACGATATGATCACGGAGTCATTTTCAGACTTTATTTCAGCTGGCATTTCCTTTGCGTTCAGTGTCACTTCATCGCTTATCTCCTTTCTCTCTTGATTTCTCAGTAATTATAATATTACTGTGATCAGCAATGAGGATTTTTGACCCATGACTTACACTTCTGAGGAAAATATTGATGTATATCAGGATCATTATTGATGGACTAATAAGATAAGGAATGACGACTTTTTCCGCAGAACAGAAGACGAAAGGGACGTCTGGAAAACGCTAAAAAGAAGAAGGGACAGCATGATAAGGCATGTATTAAGGCACCAGGGAATAATTTCCATGAACTAGAGGGTACTGTAAAGGGTAAAAACTGTAGGGAAAGACAGAGCCTGGAATACATCCAGCAAATTTTTGAGGACGTAGGTTGTAGGTGCCTCATCGAAGCAGTCATGAAACTGGTGACTGAAAAATGTGTGCCAGCGTGTGTGTCCGTGTTGATAAGATACAAACAGTTGCGATCGTTTCAGGAAGTAGAAAAGAATGGTCTGAAAGAGCGCAGTCATATGTTTTTCGCTTCGCAGTAAGTTCAAAATAACGATGGCAGGTGCTATCTCCAAATTATCAAATATTACAAGTCTGTATTACCGTAAGTTCACATTGTACTACTGACATTCCCGGATTATCGTTGTGAGAAATGCCCGTGGCTCACAACAGTTACGGATGGAAATGTTTCTCTATAATCGTAAACAAACCTGAGAATATGTTGTGCACTTCACGATACTGGCAGCGTTTATAATTTTATCGAATTTTGGGAGGGTTCGTGTCACTTTTATGTGCAAAATGTTTCGTCAGAGAAGTCACGGACGGCTTCCCCTGACTGGTGGGCTTCCCGTCAGGCGGTTTGCCGAAGCCTCTCGAAGGAGGAGAAAGAAAAGTGCTTCTTACTCAAGGAAGGCCGTTTACTTCATAATTCTATCATTTAGTGCTTGCAGTTGTGTTCTGGGAGCGCTTCATTGTGCCAGATGGATATCGTGGCGAAATATTCTGTATACGTATTAATAAGAAGAAAAAAAAAAGAAAAAAAAAAAGAAACACGGCCAGGAAAATCTGCGAGGATCATAAACGGGAGCTGAACGACTAGTGGCCATGAACGGCGTAGGAAGTCGTTACTTCTTCTTAATAGCAGAAAAGAACAACAAAGGCGAAGCACATTAGCGGGCTGCGGTATTACCGGCCGTTCACGCTACTTAACGACCACTGGAGGTATTACTGGAACTCGATGAGGATGAAACTGCGTTTGAACATCGATAATGTCAGACGGAAAAGATTTAAGGATTTTGCGTTTCCAGCGAATCGTGTGCTAGTCCTTGTTGACACTTTAAACAGTGTATTCATTGCGGAACGTTGACTTAATTCTGTTCCACTGGTCTAGAAAATGCGCTTGAAGTACAAGGGGACAGGAATATTTATCGATGTGATTCTTGAGATAACGTTTCTAACAATGATAATCTTTCGTTGTCACATTGGTACGTACTACGCAATGAGGCAAGTCAAGGGTCAAATTGATTTGCAGAATACGAGGAACTGCGGAAAACTTATACACTCCTGGAAATGGAAAACAGAACACATTGACACCGGTGTGTCAGACCCACCATACTTGCTCCGGACACTGCGAGAGGGCTGTACAAGCAATGATCACACGCACGGCACAGCGGACACACCAGGAACCGCGGTGTTGGCCGTCGAATGGCGCTAGCTGCGCAGCATTTGTGCACCGCCGCCGTCAGTGTCAGCCAGTTTGCCGTGGCATACGGAGCTCCATCGCAGTCTTTAACACTGGTAGCATGCCGCGACAGCGTGGACGTGAACCGTATGTGCAGTTGACGGACTTTGAGCGAGGGCGTATAGTGGGCATGCGGGAGGCCGGGTGGACGTACCGCCGAATTGCTCAACACGTGGGGCGTGAGGTCTCCACAGTACATCGATGTTGTCGCCAGTGGTCGGCGGAAGGTGCACGTGCCCGTCGACCTGGGACCGGACCGCAGCGACGCACGGATGCACGCCAAGACCGTAGGATCCTACGCAGTGCCGTAGGGGACCGCACCGCCACTTCCCAGCAAATTAGGGACACTGTTGCTCCTGGGGTATCGGCGAGGACCATTCGCAACCGTCTCCATGAAGCTGGGCTACGGTCCCGCACACCGTTAGGCCGTCTTCCGCTCACGCCCCAACATCGTGCAGCCCGCCTCCAGTGGTGTCGCGACAGGCGTGAATGGAGGGACGAATGGAGACGTGTCGTCTTCAGCGATGAGAGTCGCTTCTGCCTTGGTGCCAATGATGGTCGTATGCGTGTTTGGCGCCGTGCAGGTGAGCGCCACAATCAGGAGTGCATACGACCGAGGCACACAGGGCCAACACCCGGCATCATGGTGTGAGGAGCCATCTCCTACACTGGCCGTACACCACTGGTGATCGTCGAGGGGACACTGAATAGTGCACGGTACATCCAAACCGTCATCAAACTCATCGTTCTACCATTCCTAGACCGGCAAGGGAACTTGCTGTTCCAACAGGACAATGCACGTCCACTTGTATCCCGTGCCACCCAACGTGCTATAGAAGTTGTAAGTCAACTACCCTGGCCAGCAAGATCTCCGGATCTGTCCCCCATTGAGCATGTTTGGGACTGGATGAAGCGTCGTCTCACGCGGTCTGCACGTCCAGCACGAACGCTGGTCCAACTGAGGCGCCAGGTGGAAATGGCATGGCAAGCCGTTCCACAGGACTACATCCAGCATCTCTACGATCGTCTCCATGGGAGAATAGCAGTCTGCATTGCTGCGAAAGGTGGATATACACTGTACTAGTGCCGACATTGTGCATGCTCTGTTGCCTGTGTCTATGTGCCTGTGGTTCTGTCAGTGTGATCATGTGATGTATCTGACCCCAGGAATGTGTCAATAAAGTTTCTCCTTCCTGGGACAATGAATTCACGGTGTTCTTATTTCAATTTCCAGGAGTGTAGGTCCACATCAGCCGTTCACGGCTCGCGTTTATCCCATTTGTTGTTTGTCATCTTCTATTACGGTACTGCCGCCTCGTTTTCTTATTCCAATTACTGGCGTCACTAACTTCCTGCCTTACTTGCTCGTGAGCGGCAGCAGCAGCGGGTATCGGTTAGTGCACTGTCTTGCCACCTCTCGAGCGACCGACAGTATTTCCGGGTCGCCGTGTGTCTGGCAGTGAGTTCGGGACGCAGCAGCTGTGAGGTCGGGGGGCGGAGCGCCGGTAAGGCGCCGACAGCCAGTGCTCGCCGACCGCTGGCGACACACACCAACTGTCCGACTGGGGGAGATCTGAGCGGGACGACTGTTGGTTGGTCGTTCGATTGGTCGTCTCATCGGCCGACGTATATTTGGTCCTTCCACCGTTTCCGGGCCTGGGCAGTCGGTCGGTTGGCGTGGAGCAGCGAGGAAGTCTCCGTGGCGCGTGTCTGGCCGGGGTCCGCTGGCGGCGTGCACGCGCGGTCGGGGTGTGAGGGGCTGTTCCCACGGCTACGAGGTCCTTGGCTCACCGACACCGGACACCAATGCTGAGTCTTTACTTAATCTACCAGCCAGCCCCAAATGGTCACATTGGTCCGTTGACTGACTGTCGCATCGACAATAGTTGGCCCGACTGCCTGTCTCACCTAAGCGAGCGTCAGTGTTTGAATTCCAGGCCGACCCTCCAACATCTGAGCGCCCTTGGGTGTACTGCCTTTATTTAAAAATTGTTCTTGTTGTTTGTACTTGTATGGCTTCTAGCCGATTTTTTAAAAATTATGGTTGTTTTGCTCTTAAGGCGTAAGGTTCTTTAGGCCTGCAGCCTAATTTAAAGAACTGTTTCACGTAAGGCCTTTGGTATTTTAAAGGTTTTAATGTTGTTGAATTTTAAGTGTTGGGCCTTCAGCCAATTTTGAGAGTGAGTTGTTTTGCTCTTAAGGCCTTCAGCCTAGTTCAAAGAACTGTTTCACGTAAGGCCTTTGGCATTTTAAAAATTTTAATGTTGTTGAATTCGAAGTGTTGGGCCTTCAGCCGATTTTGAGAGTGAGCTGTTTTGCTCTTAAGGCCTTCAACCAAAATTAAAGAACTGTTTCACGTAAGGCCTTTGATATTTTAAAAAACTTATGTTATGGAGTTTTAAGAGGCCTTCAGCTGATTTGAATTTAACTTGTTTGCTCTTGACGTGTCTGATTCTTTGGGCCTTCAGACTAACTAAAGAACTGTTTTAAGATAAATAATGCATGTTTTCAGGGATACATTCGGCCTTTATTTCTTTTTTATGGATGCCTTACCAACGGCATCGAACTGTTTAGGTGAAGGAGTTCTTGGAACGACAGGATATTAGGTGAATGAACGGGCCTGTCCACTCCCTCCTACTTAAATCCCAACGAGCACGAGATCCACAGGAAGTGCAAAATGGCTAAGCACGAATGGCTAGAGGACAAATGTAAGTATGTAGAAGCATACAGGGTGACTCACCTAACGTTACCGCTGGATATATTTCGTAAACCTCATCAAATACTGACGAATCGATTCCACAGACCGAACGTGAGGAGACGGGATAGTGTAATAATACAAACCATAAAAAAATGCACGGAAGTATGTTTTTTTAACACAAACCTATGTTTTTTTAAATGGAACCCCGTTAGTTTTGTTAGCTCATCTGAACATATAAACAAATACGTAATCAGTGCCGTTTGTTGAATTGTAAAAAGTTAACTACATCCGGAGATATTGTAACCTAAAGTTGACGCTTGAGTACCACTCCTCCGCTGTTCGATCGTGTGTATCGAAGAGCACCGAATTACGTAGGGATCCAAAGAGAACGGTGATGGAACTTAGGTACAGAAGACATTGGAACAGCACATTACGTCCACATGCTAACACCTTTTCATTGGTCTTTTTCATTGACGCACATGTACATTACCATGAGGAGTGAGGTACACGGACACACGTGGTTTCCGTTTTCAATTACGGAGTGGAATAGAGTGTGTCCTGACATGTCAGGTCAATAGATGTTCAATGTGGTGGCCATCATTTGATGCACACAATTGCAATCTCTGGCGTAATGAATGTCGTACACGCCGCAGTACATCTGGTGTAATGTCGCCGAAGGCTGCCACAATACGTTGTTTCATATCCTCTGGGGTTGTAGGCACATCGCGGTACACATTCTCCTTTAACGTACCCCACAGAAAGAAGTCCAGAGGTGTAAGATCAGGAGAACGGGCTGGCCCATTTATGCGTCCTCCACGTCCTATGAAACGCCCGTCGAACATACTGTCAAGGATCAGCCTAGTGTTAATTGCGGAATGTGCAGGTGCACCATCATGCTGATACGACATACGTCGACGCGTTTCCAGTGGGACACACTCTATTCCACTTCGTAACTGAAAACGGAAACCACGTGTGCACGTTTACCTCACGCCTCTTGGTAATGTATATGTGCGTCAGTGAAAAAGACCAATAAAAAGGTGTTAGCATGTGGACGTAATGTGCTGTTCCAATGTCTTCTGTACCTAAGTTCCATCACCGTTCCCTTTGGATCCCCACGTAATTCGGTGCTCTCCGATACACACGATCGAACAGCGGAGGAGTGATACTCAAGTGTCAACTTTAGGTTACAATATCTCCGGATGTAATTAACATTTTACAATGCAACAAACTGCACTGATTACGTATTTGTTTATATGTTCAGATGTGCTAACAAAACTAACGGGGTTCCATTTAAAAAACATAGGTTTGTGTTAAAAAACATACTTCCGTGCATTTTTTTATGGTTTATATTAGCCAATTACACTATCCCGTCTCCTCACGTTCGGTCTGTGGAATCGATTCGTCAGTATTTGATGAGGTTTACGAAATATATCCAGCGGTAATGTTAGGTGACTCACCCTGTATATTACTAGGGGTACGATAGGGGCTGCCTACAGGAAAATTAAAGAGAACTTTGGAGAAAAGAGAACCACTTGTATGAATATGAAGAGCTCAGATGGGAAACCAGTCCTAAGCAAAGAAGGGCAAGTAGAAAGGTGGAAGGAGTATATCGAGGATGTATACAGGGGAGATGTACTTGAGAGCAATACTATGAAAACAGGAGAGGACATGGATGAAGATGAGAAGGGAGATATAATACTGCGTTACGAGTTTGAAAAAGCACTGATAGACTTAAATAAAAAGAAGGTCTTGGGTGTAGAAAACGTTCTGATAGAGCTATTGATAGCCTTGGGAGAGCCAGCTATGACAAAACTCTTCCATCTGGTGAGTAAGAATAGAATAATTCCAAGCAGTTGCTGACAAATGAGAAAATTACGGAACTATCAATTTAATAAGTCACGGTTGCAAAATACTAAAGCGAAGAAGGGAAAAACTGGTAGAATCTGATGTCCGGGAAGATCAGTTTGGATTCAGGGGAAATGTAGGAACACCCGAGGTAATACTGAACCTACGACTTCTCATACAAAGTAAGTTAAGTAAGCCATACCTACGTTTATAGTGAAAGCGTTGGACAATACTGACTGGAACATTCTCTTTCAAATTATAAAGGTGGCAGGGATAAAATATAAGGAGCGAAAAGCTATTTACAATTTTAACAGAAACCAGAGGACAGTCATAAGAGTCGAAGGGCATGAAAGGGAAGCAATAGTTGAGAACAAAGAGAGACAGGGTTGTAACCTACCCCTGTTGTTATTCAGTTTGTGTATTCAACAAGCAGTGAAGGAAACAGAAGAAAAATTTCGAGAAGGAATTAAAGTCCAGGGAGAATAAATAAAAATTCTGAGGTTTGCCGATTATATTGTAATTCTGTTAGAGAGATCAAAGGACTTGGAAGACATTTGAACGGAATAGACAGTGTCTTGAAAGGAGAATATAAGATGAACATCTACAAAAATAAAACGAGGCTAATGGGATGTAGTCGAATTAAATCATGTGATGCTGAGGGAATTAGGTTAGGAAATGAGACACGTAAAGTAGTAGTTTTGGTATTTGAGACGCAAAATAACTGATAATGGTCGCAGTACGGAGGATGTAAAATATAGACCGGCAATGGTAGGAAAAGTGTCTCTGAAGAACACAAACTTGCTAACATCGGATATAGATTGAAGTACCAGGAAGTCGTTACTAAAAGTATTTGCATGGAGTAAAACGTGGACAATAAACAGTTCAGATGAGAAGAGAATAGAAGCGTTCGAAATGTGGTGCTACAGAAGAATGCTCAAGGTTAGATGGGCAGATCACGTAACTAATGAGGAGGAGCTGAATAGAATTGGGGAGAAGAGAAATTTGTGGCACAACCTGACTAGAAGAATGTGTCGGTTGGTGGGACACATTTTAAGACATCAAGGGATCACCATTTTAGTATATGAGGGAAGCGTCTGGGGTAAAAATTGTACAGGAAGACCGAGAAAAGAATACATTACGCAGATTCAGTAGGATGTAGGTTGCAGTAGTTACTCGGAAGTGAAGAGGTTTGCACAGGATAGAGTACCATGGAGGGCTGTATCAAACCAGTCTGGACTGAGGATCGCAACAACAACATATTTGGAAGTGACATATCATGTGGAAGTTTTGAACATGAGTGTATGTGTACCATCTAGATCAATATTTTATACTGAGATCAGTCACAATTACCTCGCAAATAGCTCGTCTGTACACCCACGGAACCTGGAACGTTTTTATTTGAGTTATCGTCTAATTTCACCCGTGTAAGTTATTACTAATGTTTACGATCTCGCCCCGTTGGAAGCTCGATTCCTCCTTCGGGCATAGGTGTGTGTGTGTGTGTGTGTGTGTGTTGTCGTTAGCGTCACAAGTCTTCTGACTGGTTTACCGTTGGCCAGCACGAATTTCTTTCCTAAACCAGCGTCTTCATCCCAGGGTAGGCCTTGTACTCGATGCCCTCACTTATTTGTTGGATGTATTCCAATCTCTGCCCCAAGGTTTTTTCGTTCTACGTGCCTCTTAAGTATCATGGAACTTATTCTTTGATGTCTTAACACATGTCCTATCATTCTGTCAATGTTTTCGTCAACAAGTGCTTTACCTCGTCGATTCTCATAGAACCTTACATCTTATCAGCTCGCCTAATTTTCAACACCGTTCTATAGCACCACGTCTCAAACTAAGCACCCGTATTCTTTTCCAGTTTTTCACTGCAATACAATGCTGGGCTTCAAACGTACATTCCCAGGAATTTCTACTTCAGCGTAAGATATGTGTTTGATTCTAGTTGACTCCTTTTGTTCAGGAATGCTTTCTTTCCCTGTGCTGGACTCGTCTTTATGTCTTCCTTGGATCATTCGTCGTGTTTTATTTCGCTTACAAGATAACAGAATTCCTCCACATCGTGTACTTTTGTTTATGATACATTCTGCATCATAGTAATCTGCCTCCGCAACTCAGTGATCAGCGTGTGTGGCTGCTATGCGTGGGACCGGGGTTCGACTCCTGGTTCTGCCTATGATTTCCTTTCGTGAGAAGACTGTAACGGTGTGCGCACAGCCTTGTTATGCCATCTGAGGAGCAACTTGATTGAGAAGTACTGACTCCCTGACTCCAGGGGCTCTGGAAGAGCAGCTGAGGGCTGACCTCATCCCCCTCCATACTGCATCCGTATGGCGCCATTGGCAGAGGATGGCCCAGCAGCTGGTTGGTCCGAATGGCGCATGTGGGCCAGGACGTGGAGCTTTGCTTTGATGTACCACACTGGTGCAATGATTCCGCTTCATCAGAAAGGAAACGTACAGCGTTGTGAGAAATGCAGAGGCATTTCACTGATTTCACATGCGAGCAAGATTCTTCTAAGTATCGTCCATGAACGCCTCAGAATTTAGTTAGGTACAGATATACCATCAGAGCAGGCTGATCAGTTAATTGATGAAGCCCGTGAAAGACGACGTAAGCCTCAGAAGACCTGGAATATACAAAATGCCGTGTGGATGTCGCTCAGACTGTCTGCGCTGTTGAACAGCGCCGCGTAGAACATGAAATATATTTCCGCCTATGCTATCCCGAAAAACTCAGCTGTAGCGGAGCATACACTAGAGAACGGACAGAGAATTGCATTCGATACTTTGCAAGCTTATTTGTCCGTCGCTGACATAAAAGACCGAAAAACATTCTTCACTTCCCGTCTGGGCAACCTGTGCAGTGACTAGAGTACATGTACAGCTTACTGGGACAGGGTAAATGCTACCTACAATGAAGTCGGTAATTCGAGTGTAATACTGGCATTTAGTTTTATATCCCCCACAACTGACAAAATTTACAAAAAAATGTGAACTTCTTTGTCCTCCCGCACATTCCTGAGAATGGCACGTTAACAATTTGCAATTACGCGCCCCTGTTACCGGTAGCTACGTTGATAAATACGCGGCACCTCGCAACGGTAACTACCATATGAAGATTATTAGGTAAGTTGTTGAAGTGGTTAAGCGTTGGTGAAAATCTCGCTTTTGAGCACACAAAGAGCTCTAACCGCA
This sequence comes from Schistocerca cancellata, assembly GCF_023864275.1. NCBI lineage: Eukaryota > Metazoa > Arthropoda > Insecta > Orthoptera > Acrididae > Schistocerca > Schistocerca cancellata. The sequence goes on along the minus strand of NC_064633.1, from coordinate 614,361,201 downwards.
GAACTCTGCACGGAACACGCGTTGGTGCAACGCTGCGATACAGACCGTGTACCTCCCTTCGAAGACGATGGCCAAGACTCCGTCTCCAAGCCGTACCGCTCGATGGCTGAAGGCGAAGTCCTCTCTCTGCACAATTCTCCCCACTCGTACGGAAACGCGACAGAAGAATACTCAGTTTCGGGCAATTTCGAACGCTCTATCATCGCCGAAATCCCTCCAACGGCATTTCTGAGATCTACCCAATGATCGAGTACGTCGTATCGCCCCTAGACAAACGAAATTTCCGTCTCCGCCACGTGCTGCGCAGCACAGGTGGCTCCGGGTGCCTGGCTACCCCCAGAAGGTCCGTACTGTCCCGCGTTTCCCGTGACCGCTACCTGCCGCCCACGGCGGCCCGGCGAGCTCCGACCAGCTGCAGACTTCATATTCCACAGTTCTCAACTTCCGACCCTTTTCACCAGCGCTTTAAGTTTGTGGCTCAATCCTGCAGACATGCAGGGAATACTGGTCGAGAGAGCGTGATATTTACCATAATTCAATAAAATCATGATCTGATGCCCTTGCCAGTCCCTTTATTATTAATACTAATGTTGGTAAGCTAATGTGTAAGTGTCCATGTCGTGACACCTTGCAACTTCTGTTATTAAACGGACCAATGTCTTCTTGGATAGCGTAACAAATGAAGCAGTAGAGATAAAAATATCGGAAAACACTCTCAGTAAAGACGGTGGATGGCAGCTGAGAACGGCCAGGGACCTGTGGTTGGGGGGCGGTCGTGCCACCAAAACATTGCCATATACGGTGCGTGGGCGTCAGTGACGTGGCTGGTGGAGGCGCGGCTGCATGAGCAGGGCGGCGGCATTCACACGGCATTCAACTACTTGACAATTGCAGGGGAGATTTCTGCCGAAAGCTCGTGGACAGTTAACCATTTGACGTCGCTTGAAACCTGAGAACATTGTATCAATGGTTATCGCATTCGTACATTTGGATGTTCAGTTTTTCATTTCATCCGTTGGGGCTCGGTTCAGCCTTTCCGGACGTGTGAAATTACAGAAGGCGCAGTGTTCCCCATCAGAAGAGCCTCATCAGGACGTCGATCAGCCGTTGCACAGTGTTAACATTGGAAGTTGAGTGCGCTGCTTCCGGGGTAAATTTATTTCGACCAGCCCCTAATTAGTCCGCCAGCGCGTGGCGTCATTGTCCCGCTATCGCACTGTTGCAGCTCGCCAGTATATTACATTACCAAACGAAGCAGATAATAGTCGCCACGTCGAGACTGCGTCGAGGAAGCGGCGGCCGCTGGGGCGACAAGCAGCGGCTCCCGCTAATGAGGCGGCTCGGCCCGCGGCAGACCGGCCCATCTGCCGGCCGCTGCGGCAGCAGGTGTCGGCCGCCCACCGTGGCGCAGCCGGCAGGATAGCGACCGGGGGCAGCGCCTGCGACGGCGGCCGCCCTTTCAGCAGGGGGCGCGCGCCGGAAGTCGCCGCCGCCGATAACGCCGGGCAAAACAAATTCGCCGTCGCTCACAGCTCCGCCTACCCGTGTATTTGGCCCTCGACCGACCTTTCTCGGGACCGCAGTACCTGCACAGGAAGCACGCGCAGCTGGTGTAAGGGCGAAGCAACTGTAAGAGGTCTGCCCTATAATTCACGTGAATTCTCCACGTGTTTCGTAACTAAAAGGTCGATTACTGATTGCTTCAGAAGACCCGTTATTCATCGTAAGCTAAATTTTCGCTCAGTACGAATTAGCTCTGTTGTAAGAAACGGATATTTTTGGGGGAATTCATAAAGCCGGCCGGAGTGGCCGAGCGGTTCTAGGCGCTACAGTCTGGAACCGCGCGACCGCTACGGTCGCAGGTTCGAATCCTGCCTCGGGCATGGATTTGTGTGATGTCCTTAGGTTAGTTAGATTTAAGTAGTTCTAAGTTCTAGGGGACTGATGACCTCAGAAGTTAAGTCCCATAGTGCTCAGAGCCATTTGAACCATTTTTGAATTCATAAAATTGCTTAATATTATCCGTCTCTTTCACGTAAGTCTTTTGAATTATGTGATCTTCTTCGTGTGATTCTAGTTGTCGCATTTTCCTATTTAGACGTTGAAGGAAAGAAAGGAAGGAAGATTCGGTTTAACGTCCCGTCGAAATAAAGCTTATAAGAGACGGAGCACAAGCTAGGATTGTGTCAAGGTTGGGGAACGAAATCGGCCGTGCTCTTCCAAAAGAACCATCCTGGCATTTGCCTGGACCGATTTAGAGGAATCAAGGAAAATCTAAATCTCGATGGCCGGACGTGGGATTCAAACGTCGGTCTCCCGAATGCGATTCCAATGTGCGCCACCACGCTCGGTTATCCCCAATATCACTAACATTTTTGGACATCTGCACAATCTCTTATTTTCAGCGGCATTACCAAAAATGGTTCAAATGGCTCTGAGCACCATGGGGCTCAACATCTGTGGTCATAAGTCCGCTAGAACTTAGAACTACTTAAACCTAACTACCCTAAGGACATCACACACATCCATGCCCGAGGCAGGATTCGAACCTGTGACCGTAGCGGTCGCGCGGTTCCAGACGGAAGCCCCTAGAACCGCTCGGTCATAACGGCCGGCGCATAACCAAAAGAATGGATCGCTACAAGGGAGTGTTATTTCCCCTATGTCGCATAATATGTGCATACATAGCCAGTCACACCAGCTGAAAATAAAGAGATTCCTATACCCAGACGACACTGGCATTACAGCTCAAGGAAGAATGTTTCAAGAGGTTGAAAGAAAACTGATAGAGGTTTTGTATACCTTGGGTGATACGCCCGCTAAACATCTGGGCAGAGTAGGTAATAGCATTGTGGAAAGGGCCAGAGGTTGAGGTCAGTTTCTCCTTCTAACTGTCATTTATTGTAATATAATAACCTTTACCACCAAAGCGACACATAGCCGGACCTTTCCCGAATGCAACTCTTCCATGGCTGAAGGCCTCCAAACAAGAAATCTTAACCAACCAACAAGATAAAAATCCAATTAAGACAGCAATAAAATAATTTAAAAAGAAAAACCAGCAAACATAAGCAAAGTGCAATACAAATTGCTGAGGGCTACAATTAAATTTCAAAATTTTAGAATATATTACCGTAGACTTTTAAAGGCAGAAGGCCAGAATGTTCAACAACAATAAATCTTAAAAACCAACAAGATTAAAATGCAATTAAAGAGGCAAATCAAACAAATAAAAAACGTATCACGGCTACGTGGAAAGCCTTAAGGCTAAGCAGATAGAACATACATATGCAAGGTGCAATACCAATGACTGAAGGCCACAATTAAGTTTAAAAATTTTAAAATATATTACCATAATCTTTTAAAGGCAGAACGCCGCAGTGTTTAAGCTTGAAAGATAAATTTAAAAATTGTTGTTGTTGTTGTTGTTGTGGTCTTCAGTCCTGAGACTGGTTTGATGCAGCTCTCCATGCTAATCTATCCTGTGCAAGCTTCTTCATCTCCCAGTACCTACTGCAACCTACATCCTTCTGAATCTGCTTAGTGTATTCCTCTCTTGGTCTCCCTCTATGATTTTTACCCTCCACGCTGCCCTCCAATGCTAAATTTGTGATCCCTTGATGCCTCATGACATGTCCTACCAACCGATCCCTTCTTCTAGTCAAGTTGTGCCACAAACTTCTCTTCTCCCCAATCCTATTCAATACCTCCTCATTAGTTACGTGATCTACCCATTTAATCTTCAACATTCTTCTATAGCACCACATTTCGAAAGCTTCTATTCTCTTCTTGTCCAAACTATTTATTGTCCATGTTTCACTTCCATACATAGCTACACTCCACAGAAATACTTTCAGAAACGACTTCCTGACACTTAAATCTATACTATATGTTAACAAATTTCTCTTCTTCAGAAACGCTTTCCTTGCCATTGCCAGTCTACATTTTATATCCTCTCTACTTCGACCATCATCAGTTATTTTGCCCCCCAAATAGCAAAACTCCTTTACTACTTTAAGTGTCTCATTTCCTAATCTAATTCCGTCAGCATCACCCTATTTAGTTCGACTACATTGCATTATCCTCATTTTGCTTTTGTTGATGTTCATCTTATATCCTCCTTTCAAGACACTGTCCATTCCGTTCAACTGCTCTTCCAAGCCCTTTGCCGTCTCTGACAGAATTACGATGTCATCGGCGAACCTCAAAGTTTTTATTTCTTCTCCATGGATTTTAATACCTACTCCGAATTTTTCTTTTGTTTCCTTCACTGCTTGCTCAATATACAAATTGAATAACATCGGGGAGAGGCTACAACCCTGTCTCACTCCCTTCCCAACCACTGCTTCCCTTTCATGGCCCTCGGCTCTTATAACTGCCATCTGGTTTCTGTACAATTTCTAAATAGCCTTTCGCTCCCTGTATTTTACCTCTGCCGCCTTTAGAATTTGAAAGAGAGTATTCCAGTCAACATTGTCAAAAGCTTTCTCTAAGTCTACAAATGCTAGAAACGTAGGTTTGCCTTTCCTTAATCTTTCTTCTAAGATAAGTCGTAAGGTCAGTATTGCCTCACGTGTTCCAACATTTCTACGGAATCCAAACTGATCTTCCCCGAGGTCGACTTCTACCAGTTTTTCCATTCGTCTGTAAAGAATTCGTGTCAGTATTTTGCAGCTGTGACTTATTAAACTGATAATCTGGCAATTTTCACATCTGTCAACATCTGCTTTCTTTGGGATTGGAATTACTATATTCTTCTTGAAGTCTGAGGGTATTTCGCCTGTCTCGTACATCTTGCTCACCAGATAGTAGAGTTTTGTCAGGACTGGCTCTCCCAAGGCCGTCAGTAGTTCTAATGGAATGTTGTCTACTCCCGGGGCCTTGTTTCGACTCAGGTCTTTCAGAGCTCTGTCAAACTCTTCACGAGGTATCGTATCCCCCATTTCATCTTCATTTACATCCTCTTCCATTTCCATAATATTGTCCTCAAGTACATCACCCTTGTATAGACCCTCTATATACTCCTTCCACCTTTCTGCTTTTCCTTCTTTGCTTAGAACTGGGTTTCCATCTGAGCTCTTGATGTTCATACAAGTGGTTCTCTTATCTCCAAAGGTCTCTTTAATTTTCCTGTAGGCAGTATCTATCTTACCCCTAGTGAGATAAGCCTCTACATCCTTACATTTGTCCTCTAGCCATGCCTGCTTAGCCATTTTGCACTTCCTGTCGATCTCATTTTTGAGACGTTTCTTTCCCCCATTCCTGTCAATTGTTACCTTATGCTCTCCCTGAAACTCTGTACAACCTCTGGTTCTTTCAGTTTATCCAGGTCCCATCTCCTTAAATTCAAACCTTTTGCAATTTCTTCAGTTTTAATCTACAGTTCATAACCAATAGGTTGTGGTCAGACTCCACATCTGCCCCTGGAAATATCCTACAATTTAAAACCTGGTTCCTACATCTCTGTATTACCATTATATAATCTATCTGATACCTTTTAGTGTCTCCAGGATTCTTCCATGTATACAACCTTCTTTTATGATTCTTGAACCAGGTGTTAGCTATGATTAAGTTGTGCTCTGTGCAAAATTCAAACAGACGGCTTCCTCTTTCATTTATTAGCCCCAATCCATATTCACCTACTATATTCCCTTCTCTCCCTTTTCCTACTGCCGAATTCCAGTCACCCATGACTATTAAATTTTCGTCTCCCTTCACTACCTGAATAATTTCTTTTATGCCATCATCCATTTCTTCAATTTCTTCGTCATCTGCAAAGCTAGTTGGCATATAAACTTGTACTACTGTAGTAGGCACGGGCTTCGTGTCTATCTTGGCCACTATAATACGTTCACTATCCTGTTTGTAGTAGCTCAACCGCACTCCTATTTTTTTTGTTCATTATTAAACCAACTCCTGCATTACCCCTATTTGATTTTGTATTTATAACCCTGTATTCACCTGACCAGAAGTCTTGTTCCTCCTGCCACCGAACTTCACTAATTCCCACTATATCTAACTTTAACCTATCCATTTCCCTTTTTAAATGTTCTAACCTACCTGCCCGATTAAGGGATCTGACATGCCACGCTCCGATCCGTAGAATGCCAGTTTTTTTTCTCCTGATAACGACGTCCTCTTGAGTAGTCCCCGCCCGGAGATCCGAATGGGGGACTATTTTACCTGTGGAATATTTTACCCAAGAGGACGCCATCATCATTTAACCATACAGTAAAGCTGCATGGCCTCGGGAAAAATTACGGCTGTAGTTTCCCCTTGCTTTCAGCCGTTCGCAGTACCAGCACAGCAAGGCCGTTTTGGTTCGGGGAAGATCAGTTTGGATTCCTTAGAAACACAGGAACACGTGAGGCAATACTGACTTTACGACTTATCTTAGAAAAAAGATTAAGGAAAGGCAAACCTACGTTTCTAGCATTTCTAGGCTTAGAGAAAGCTTTTGACAATGTTGACTGGAATACTCTCTTTAAAATTCAGTGACAGTAGTAATTTAAATTAACTTAGTGAGGTGGAAGTACTTTAAAAACAGGATGTAAAATACATGATGTCGGGAACACGAGCCACGCAAGGCTCATTGGGGTAAATCACCTGCTGTCCAACCCAGAAGAAAACGTAAGTATGCGCGTTCCACCTGCGTAATAGAGAAGCTTGACAACAGTTGGAAATAGAACGGAGAGATGTTAGACAACGACGCTGCACCAAACCAAAATACTTGGTAGTCACTCTACACCTTACATTGTCATTTAAACAACACTGCACTGAACTAAAAGGAAAAATAAGTACAAGAAACAATATTACACATAAACTGATTGGTTCAATACGGGGAGCGCAACGTGAAGTTCTTCGAGCATCAGCAATGGGATTCTCTTTTGCAGCCAAAGAATATCCGACATCAGAATGAGACGTGTCTAGCCATTCCTAAGCAGTAGACGTCGCTTTAAATGAGAGTCTAAAGAGGACCAATGTGAATGTGGAGAAACACAGAAGAGTGAACATTTGCTCATGTGCCCAAGGATGGAGACTGTAAGCACAACGGAAAATCTGTTTTGTGCAATTATAAGGCCATTAAGGCTGTAGAGTTTTGGAGGAAGAGAGTTTAAATGTTGTCGTCCGGTCATGGAAAGATAGAAAAAAATAGTGGCATAACATGTTTTATGCTTCCACAAACTAATTCAGCAAAGTCTGATGTGAGAGCAATTCTAAGCATATGTCTAGACGCTTTACTCAAACACCATTCTGAAGAGACTGAGATATCAAAGTCGATGTATGAGTTCAAAATACCTGATTCAACTAAAAAGTTTTCTTGAAGTGCTGTACAATGATTTCACTCATACCTTACGTTCTGCCAACAGTGTGTAAGGATCGGAACAAGAAGATCACATTCGATGGATGCAGTCTCAGAGGTCCCACAAGTATCAGTATTGGGCCCATTACCTTACTCATTACATGTTAATCGTGTATCGATTATTCTCCCCCATTTCCAGATACCTTCAGTTATACCCAAGCGCATATCCAACAATGTTTGTGTACAGCAACCCAGCATGTAAATGCAGATTTGTCGTTTCAGAGTGGGCACAGTACGTAGGTTTGAACCTTCATCATCATCATCATCATCTTCACATCTTTCTTGTGTTGCCTCTTACGGTACCCATCACTTACTCGGTCTTCTTTCCGAATTTCGAAATATGTCGGCCCTTATGCATCCCTTTACTGCTCTTACAAAACTCACCTCTGCTGCCTGTATCCGACTTTCTTGACGTTTACTTATAACCCACATTCACTTCCGTAAACTAGTACTGGAACTGCCATTGTCTCACAAAATTTTTAGTCTTGTTTCTTTCCTCGTTTTATTCTTTATTGATATGTTTATTATTTCACACATATTTCCAGACTTTGTTAATTTCTTCTCTGTGTCTTCGTCACACTCATACGTGACGTCCCAACCTAAATAGTTCAAAAGCTGACCTGTTCTGTTATTCCAGGTTTGATCGCAGTTTTTGTCCGTACAGAATACTTCCATTTATAAGTCACTGAGCTTGTCTTCTTTTCGGAAGTCATCAACTGGTACTCTTGACAAACCTTACCCTAACCTAATAAACGTGTTCCTCTTTGTGGGTCATCTTCATTTTGCGCCAGCAGTGTGACATCGTCTTCATATAAAAGACGCTTCAAGCGGTAATTATTATCAGTTTTAGTTCCCCTGTTAAAAATATGCTTCCATTTCCGAATTGTGTCATCTAAGTAAAGGTTAAAAAGTTCGTGTGGAATATTGCACCCTCGTCTTACTGCACTGTTCGTGGCTACAGACTATGTTGGAGTGCCATTTATATCTAAAATTACAGTCGTGTTTTTGTACAGACATTTTAAAACGTTTATCTGGTGTTGTGGATATCCTCTTTTTCTCATAATTCTCCACAGTTTTCTTCTGTCGGCATTATCGAATGCCTTAATAAAATTAATGAACGCTAGTGGTCTTCCCTATTATACACTCCTGGAAATGGAAAAAAGAACACATTGACACCGGTGTGTCAGACCCACCATACTTGCTCCGGACACTTCGAGAGGGCTGTACAAGCAATGATCACACGCACGGCACAGCGGACACACCAGGAACCGCGGTGTTGGCCGTCGAATGGCGCTAGCTGCGCAGCATTTGTGCACCGCCGCCGTCAGTGTCAGCCAGTTTGCCGTGGCATACGGAGCTCCATCGCAGTCTTTAACACTGGTAGCATGCCGCGACAGCGTGGACGTGAACCGTATGTGCAGTTGACGGACTTTGAGCGAGGGCGTATAGTGGGCATGCGGGAGGCCGGGTGGACGTACCGCCGAATTGCTCAACACGTGGGGCGTGAGGTCTCCACAGTACATCGATGTTGTCGCCAGTGGTCGGCGGAAGATGCACGTGCCCGTCGACCTGGGACCGGACCGCAGCGACGCACGGATGCACGCCAAGACCGTAGGATCCTACGCAGTGCCGTAGGGGACCGCACCGCCACTTCCCAGCAAATTAGGGACACTGTTGCTCCTGGGGTATCGGCGAGGACCATTCGCAACCGTCTCCATGAAGCTGGGCTACGGTCCCGCACACCGTTAGGCTGTCTTCCGCTCACGCCCCAACATCGTGCAGCCCGCCTCCAGTGGTGTCGCGACAGGCGAATGGAGACGTGTCGTCTTCAGCGATGAGAGTCGCTTCTGCCTTGGTGCCAATGATGGTCGTATGTGTGTTTGGCGCCGTGCGGGTGAGCGCCACAATCAGGACTGCATACGACCGAGGCACACAGGGCCAACACCCGGCATCATGGTGTGGGGAGCGATCTCCTACACTGGCCGTACACCACTGGTGATCGTCGAGGGGACACTGAATAGTGCACGGTACATCCAAACCGTCATCGAACCCATCGTTCTACCATTCCTAGACCGGCAAGGGAACTTGCTGTTCCAACAGGACAATGCACGTCCGCATGTATCCCGTGCCATCCAACGTGCTCTAGAAGGTGTAAGTCAACTATCCTGGCCAGCAAGATCTCCGGATCTGTCCCCCATTGAGCATGTTTGGGACTGGATGAAGCGTCGTCTCACGCGGTCTGCACGTCCAGCACGAACGCTGGTCCAACTGAGGCGCCAGGTGGAAATGGCATAGCAAGCCGTTCCACAGGACTACATCCAGCATCTCTACGATCGTCTCCATGGGAGAATAGCAGCCTGCATTGCTGCGAAAGGTGGATATACACTGTACTAGTGCCGACATTGTGCATGCTCTGTTGCCTGTGTCTATGTGCCTGTGGTTCTGTCATTGTGATCATGTGATGTATCTGACCCCATGAATGTGTCAATAAAGTTTCCCCTTCCTGGGACAATGAATTCACGGTGTTCTTATTTCAATTTCCAGGAGTGTATTTTCTCCATTTTTCGGTTATTTGTTTAGTTATAAATACTACATCTGTTGTCATCTGCTCCTCCGAAATCCTATTTGTTCTTTGCCTAATAAATCCTCAGCTGTAACCTGTTGTTTACTAATCTTTTATAAACTTTATTTGCGGTGTCAAGTAAGCTGGTTTATGTAAAGTTCTGTCAGCTGTTGCAATCTCCTTTTTTACATAATGATGTCAACTTTGCTTGTGACCATGCTTCTGGAATAATTCCCTTTCTGCAGCATATACTGAATACACTGAAGAGCCAAATAAACTGGTACACCTGCCTAACATCGTGTAGGGCCCCCGCGAGCACGCAGCACGACGAGGCATGGCCTCGAATAACATCTGAAGCAGTGCTGGAGGGAACCATGAATTCTGCAGGGCTGTCCATAAATCCGAAAGCGTACAAGCGGGTGGAGTCGTCTCTTCTGAACTGCAACCCAGATATGCTCAATAATGGTCATGTCTGGGGAGTTCCGTGGCCAGTGGAAGTGTTTAAACTCAGAAGAATGTTCCTGGAGCCACTCCGTAGCAATTCTGGACGTGTGGGGTGTCGCATTGTCCTGTTGGAACTGCTCAAGTCTGTCGGAATGCACAATGGACGCGAATAGGTACAGGTGCTCAGACAGGATGCATACGTACGTGTCACCTGTCAGAGTCGTATCTAGGCTCATCAGGGGTCCCATATCACTACAACTGCACACGCTTTACATCCTTACATAGCCTCCACCAGCTTGAAATATCTCCTGCTCACATACAGGGTCCATGGATTCATGAGATTGTCTCCGTACACGTTCACGTCCTTCCGTTCGATACAATTTGAAAGGAGACTCGTCCGACCAGTCATCAACAGTCCAATGTCGGTGTTGATGGGCCCAAGCGAGGCGTAAAGCCTTGTGTCGTGCAGTCGTCAAGGGCACAAGAGTGGGCCTTCGGCTCCGAAAGCCCACGTCGATGATGTTTCGTTGAATGGTTCGCACGCTGACACTTGTTGATGGTGCAGCATTGAAATCTGCAGCAACTTGCGGAAGGATTGGATTTCTGTCACGCTGAACGATTCTCTTCAGTCGTCGTTGGTCCCGTTCTTGCTGGATCTTTTTCTGGCCGCAACGATGTTGGAGATCTGATGTTTTACCGGGTTCGTGATATTCGCGGTACACTCGTGAAATGCTCATACCCGAAAACCCTCACTTCATCGCTACCTCGGAGATGCCGTATCCCATCGCTCGTGCGCCGATTATAACACCACGTTCAAACTCACTTAAATCTTGATAACCCGCAATTGTAGCAGCAGTAACCGATCTAGCAACTGCGCCAAACACTTGTTGTCTTCTACATCTACATCTACATCGATACTCCACAAGCCACCTGACGATGGCGTTGCCCACCGCACCGCCGTCTTCTGCCTGTTTACATATCTCTGTATTTGAATACGCATGTCTGTACCAGTTTCTTTGGTGCTTCAGTGTACATGTAGTAATCTCCCTTGTAACAGTGTGGCTCCATGTTTTAGCAGTTCAGCTTTCATATCGTCTACACCAGTTGCTTTTCTGTTTCTTGTGGAGCTGAGGGCTTCATTAATTCGTTCATTCATAAGAGATTAAGATATGTGAACACAAAATAAGCAGTCTTGTATATGCGGATGACTTAGTTGTGATGGCAGATTCGATTGAAAGTTTGCAAAGTAATATTTCAGAGCTAGATCAGAAATGTAAGGACTATGGTATGAAGATTAGCATCTCCAAAACGAAAGTAATGTCAGTGGGAAAGAAATATAAACGGATTGAGTGCCAAATAGGAGGAACAAAGTTAGAACAGGTGGACGGTTTCAAGTACTTAGGATGCATATTCTCACAGGATGGCAACTTAGTGAAAGAACTGGAAGCGAGGTGTAGCAAAGCTAATGCAGTGAGTGCTCAGCTACGAACTACTCTCTTCTGCAAGAAGGAAGTCAGTACCAAGACTGTTATCTGTGCACCGTTCAATCTTTCGACCAACTTTGTTGTATGGGAGCGAAAACTGGGTGGATTCAGGTTACCTTATCAACAAGGTTGAGGTTACGGATATGAAAGTAGCTAGGATGATTGCAGGTACTAGTAGATAGGAACAATGGCAGGAGGGTGTCCACAATGAGGAAATCAAAGAAAAACTGGGAATGAACTCTATAGATGTAGCAGTCAGGGCGAACAGGCTTAGATGGTGGGGTCATGTTATACGCATGGGAGAAGCAAGGTTACCGAAGAGACTCATGGATTCAGCAGTAGACGGTAGGAGGAGTCGGGGCGGACCGAGGAGAAGGTACCTGGATTCGGTTAAGAATGATTTTGAAGTAATAGGTTTAACATCAGAAGAGGCACCAATGTTAGCACTGAATAGGGGATCATGGAGGAACTGTATAAGGGGGCTATGCTCCAGACTGAACGCTGAAAGGCATAATCAGTCTTAAATGATGATGATGATGATGATGATGATTCATAAGTCGTCTACACATCGTATTTAAATTTCACTCTTTATATTCTCTGTGGAACATGTTTCTTCATACCACAAGTTCTTGTAATGTTTTGTCCATTTTGCTTGTTCGATGATATTTATTTGAGTAATTACTTTTTCTGTCTGACAGCATTTTCATTGTTCGATAAATTATCATTTGCCGTCCGTGAACATCGTCTTCTATTACGCTTATAAACTCAGTCCAGCTAAATCTCAAGCAATTTTAGTCTGTGACAAAAGACTTATTACCCCACAGTTCAAGGAGTCTCTTCCACACATGAGCCTAAACGGCACAGAAATAATCTTTTCTTCTTCTGCAAAGAGCTTGGAGATGATTCTGGACCATCACTTACACTTGACTCAACATACAATAGCAGTCTCTAGGAAGATGTCAGCGTCACATTCACTAAATAAATGTAAAGAAAGCGTTTCATTTCGAGCTTAAAAAGTAACTCGTAGTGTCACTTATACTCCCCATGCTTCATTATGACTATCCTCTTCCCCTGGGACTAGTTACGAGATCTCACATTAGCTGGAACTAGTGATGAATGGTTGAGTACGACACATTTGTGACGTACGCTGTTTCGAACATATCACTCCTGTCTACGAACAGCTATCATCGATACATGTCGATAAGCTCTCATACTCTGTGTTTGCTCTGTCATCTTCTCAATCATTGCACACCCTCTTGTTTACCTTCAGTTCTTACACTACTGTCTGAACAGCACAGCACAAAGTGACCTTAACTGTAACGTATGTAGTGCAACTATAAAGGCGTCATGGGCAACGTGGTAGGGCAAGTGATTCACAATATAAAGAGAGCCAGTTGCCTACACAATCTGCACACGCGATGTACGTCTACGGTGTTTTTCTTTACGTTGTTCTTGCCTGTCGAGTGGGTGGAGCTCTATAATTGGAATCTTCAATGAAATAGATTAAATCGGGTCTGTAATATCTGTCGAAATAAATCATCACCCATCGAATCAATAATAAAGGAATTCATCTGATTACCAAATCAAACAATAATCTCAATGCACTCAGTTTCTTACACGTACGAAATCAAACTCACAGGAATTGGGTTTAGTAACCATTGAAATCAATAAACTAATGCCTTAGTAGACTCACACAGTGAAACTGTAAATATAATTCAAGTGAACGCATATTGGGACAAAACATTTACATTTGTGGGAGTCGTACAGTGATCGCACTGTGCATCTAATACCGGGATTGAAAGCACCTCGAACCTCTAACTGTAAATAAGTTTCAAAATAAAGGCTGAAATTATTGAACATCATTATGAAAGAGTCTCCTTTTCCTAAAGTTCGGTTCGCTGCTGCGGCTTGATCTCACAATGCTTATAACCTGCAAGTGATGGCCGAAGTGGCTTCAACCAACAAATCTTCTCTGTCTGTATCCAAGTTCAACTCAGTCGGGTAAGAGCATGTTGTCTCAGATGAGTAGGAGTTCCAAAGGAACGTGGATGTGACCAAGTTCTGATCGAGAGGTCTTCTAGAAGTTTTAAAGGCTTCCTCACTCTGTTAACATCAATAATGTAAAAAACAACTAATATATCAAATACAGGCATTTAAAGGCAATGCCACCAATTGCTTGATACTACAAAATGAGAAAGTGGTTGTTACCACTTGCTTCACTTACCACTTACTTCACTTTTTATGTCCTTGATGTAGAATTCTTCTTTGGTAGGTTGTCGGGTTCGATGATCTCGTTTCCTGCAACAGGGATGCTTTGTTGATTTCATATATGTACGGTGAAATGTGTCAACGAAGCAGAAACTGAGATTTCACTTCAGTTTTTTAACAATGTCGCTTCATTCACTTTAGAGTACTCGAAACACTTCACGTAATTCGAAGAAAATATATATGAAAAACTAATATTCATTAGAGATGAACAATGCTTTCATCTCATTTTATGATAACTGCACAATACTATATTCCAGAGTCCGACTAACTACGCCATCGCAGAACTGCAACTGACTCACCACTCGTCTAGACTCAGACCGTACCGTACGGATACACAAAAGTCAATAGCGATGCCATAACTCGCAGCTCACAGATGTCTGAATACATCGATACTTACATCCCAAAATATGTGACCAAGGTCTTCTAGAAGTTTTAAAAAAATGGTTCAAATGGCTCTGAGCACTACGGGACTTAACACCTATGGTCATCAGTCCCCTAGAACATAGAACTACAGGGTTATTACAAATGATTGAAGCGATTTCACAGCTCTACAATAACTTTATTATTTGAGATATTTTCACAATGCTTTGCACACACATACAAAAACTCAAAAAGTTTTTTTAGGCATTCACAAATGTTCGATATATGCCCCTTTAGTGATTCGGTAGACATCAAGCCGATAATCAAGTTCCTCCCACACTCGGCGCAGCATGTCCCCATCAATGAGTTCGAAAGCATCGTTGATGCGAGATCGCAGTTCTGGCACGTTTCTTGGTAGAGGAGGTTTAAACACTGAATCTTTCACATAACCCCACAGAAAGAAATCGCATGGGGTTAAGTCGGGAGAGCGTGGAGGCCATGACATGAATTGCTGATCATGATCTCTACCACGACCGATCCATCGGTTTTCCAATCTCCTGTTTAAGAAATGCCGAACATCATAATGGAAGTGCGGTGGAGCACCATCCTGTTGAAAGATGAAGTCGGCGCTGTCGGTCTCCAGTTCTGGAACGAGCCAATTTTCCGCGGACTACGCGTGAAACTTGCCCGCACGCGTTCAACCGTTTCATCGCTCACTGCAGGCCGACCCGTTGATTTCCCCTTACAGAGGCATCCAGAAGCTTTAAACTGCGTATACCATCGCCGAATGGAGTTAGCAGTTGGTGGATCTTTGTTGAACTTCGTCCTGAAGTGTCGTTGCACTGTTATGACTGACTGATGTGAGTGCATTTCAAGCACGACATACGCTTTCTCGGCTGCTGTCACCATTTTGTCTCACTGCGCTCTCGAGCGCTCTGGCGGAAGAAACCTGAAGTGCGGCTTCAGCCGAACAAAACTTTATGAGTTTTTCTACGTATCTGTAGTGTGTCGTGACCATATGTCAATGAATGGAGCTACAGTGAATTTATGAAATCGCTTCAATCATTTGTAATAGCCCTGTACTTAAACCTAACTAACCTAAGGACATCACACAACACCCAGTCATCACGAGGCAGAGCAAAAGTTTTAAAGGCTTCCTAGCTCTATAAACATAAATATGCAAGTACGCTGTCTCGCACTCGGCTAATTCGGAATGCAGGTACTTTCCTACGAGCCTCTGAAACCCCGGAGGATTCCAGTGTGCAGGTGGGCCCGTCTGCTGGTCTGGCAAACCAGTTTGACTCAGTGCAATGTCTATGGTGACCTTCACAGGCTCTAAGTGGCACACCAGCAAAGGACACAAGTCTCACCGTTTAGGTAAACACCTGCAGTTCTTTACTAGCGAAGTGCCAGTACAAACTTGTGCTCTTCTCTTTCTCTCCACTTTCCTTGGCAGCTAGGTAGCAAAGCACATTTCCGTCTTAGACTACTCCCACTTTAGCGCAAGCCAATCACGAGCTGGAGCGCCGCATTCGAAGATGGGAGACTGCCCCTTGCTCTGTATACGCAGATTTGACCAGTCACAGACTTTAAAGTTAATTGGTAGAAAATGAAAAAAAGATTCAGCTTCGCAACCTCTTTTCCATAGGTTTACACTGTGTCTTTTGCTAACGACATGACCTGGATGGAACAACAGCCCTCCATAAAAAGATCGTTATCTCCCCTGTTGCGTCTATTTCGAACTTTCCAAAGAACAGCCATAAACTCGCCAAAAGCCTTGTGCCTTAGAAATATGTTTTGTAACAGAGTCTGGACGCCTGGGCGCCAGTGACCAGTCCCACGGAAATCCGCAGAAAGCTCACAGTCGTCTCATCAGCTTCCTACCTAACAAGGGCCCACCCTCTGCTTTATTGCCGGTCTTCAAAGCACTGTCCATTGCAGCGGCGACTTCTCGGCACTAGTCAGTCTACCAGGACGCAGCCCCCGACCGAATGGCGCCATCCAACATGTCTGCAACATTCCGCAAATGTTTTTACCCAGGTTCTGCAGAAAATAAACGCTTCCCTCGAACCTCAGCCGCCGTACGCCTTAACTGCAGTCGTTTGGATCGGCACCCGTTCCTTTGAACGCATGTAAAGCTTACCGCTATTCATTCACTAGAGCACACAAGCAAGAGAGTTAACTACTGTCCACCATTACATCGTGATGTACGAATTCAGATCGTATTCAGGTATAGCAGCCAAGTAATAAAGACGAACTTCCCTAAGAACATTACGCAGCACAACACCGACTCAGAAGTGAGAGTGCCGTGCAATCTCTCGACGCAATTTTGGTTGGCTGAATACTAGCTCTTGTGAGTGCAAACGAGTAAGATGCTGCCTTACAAGTTGCTCGTCTATCTGTTACTAGTACGTCAGGTTGTCAACGAGTTAAAACTCTTGATAGTCTTGGCACTCCAAACTGTGTTTGACTTACTACTTCTCTCTGCGTACTTACCTCTGTAGATGCAGTTGCACTCCTTACTCCCACTTGTAAATTATTAATGTGAACTGTTAGTGGTCGTCTTCACACTTCTTTCTGTACTGGCATAAGCTGTTGCCAGCACACCGGGCGGCAAACATGTAGCGTGAATACCGACGGCAGGCGAAGAATCGAGTGGTATGAGGGAGGCCAGTGACACATCGTTAAGCAGTATGGCGCCAACGCCCGCCCTCTTGACAGCACGTATTTAGGCCGCTGTCGCTGAACGGAGGGCCTCAGTGACTCACTCAGTTTGGCGTCTGTCAGTTCATCGCAGAGCAGGCTCAATTCACATCCCAGGTTACGACAGTGCGTTGTGACCAGAATAGTGACCAAAGTTTGTAGCAGCAATATTATCGATATTGTCTACAAGAGGACTGTGACTGAAGAGCTTGTATCACAACTCATGAACCCTATTCAAATTAAGTAGCAGCTATCTATTCATGTAAATAAAGAACTGTGTTAATCCAAGTGCGCATTTGGGTTGTGAAAAGAGGATACCGGCCACCCGTAAAACCATCCTCTCCCTCGTTTCCACAGTACAGGACTCTACACTTTCAAAATTCAGTTCAGAGACACCTGGGCAGGTGTCGGCGTTTCACGTACCTATAAGGAAGTCGCACACCTTTTGCTCCCATTCCACTACCTAAGATTTTATCTTAACAGCATTTTTTTTTCGGCCAAGTTTGACTCCCCGCTGTTTCCCTCTACAATAGCAGCTCTTCCAGGTCTCTGGCCATTAAACGCCAAGCATAGCGTGGGCGCAACTCGTCAAAAGCAGACCCTGCTGTCCCGCACAGCCCAGCGACTCAGTCTGCATTGTCTGACTCGAGACGCTCGGCTTCAGAGTGGCTTCTTTCTTGTTCTTGTTCCGCGAACCACAGCTCGGGCTGAATTATAACTACCTCACACTGCAGGTTACACCGGAAGTGAGTGGCGATTCTTGCGAGTAGCGCTGGGGGCTGGCTCCCCACGGTTTTATGCCCTGCAGCGTGTCTTCCATTCTCAGAGGAGTGCACAGTGGCTTCTGTCTTAGCCGCGAGTGAAATTTAACATGCAAAATCATAATATCAGTATTTATGTGTTGTCAATCACTTATACTAATTCACATTTCATTATCCAGTGGGGATTCCGATCTAATCTGATTCTGTCGTATAGGTTTTACATAAGTTACAGGACGGTTTGATAAAAACGGTCGAATAACCAGCTAGACCGTCAATGTCTCAGCTAAAACAGACACACAAAGTGAGCAGCTCAAGGTAACAGCTTGACGATGAAACAGTTTTGTTCGAGAGTTGCCCAGAAAGTAATGCACCGCATTTGAACTACATGGACATGAAAGAATGGTGTTTCATCTACACACTCTACTTTTCCACGTAATCTCCATCCCGTTCTATGGCATTCCTCCAGCGCGAAACAATGGCGTGTATGCCCTGTCGGTACCAATCCGTGTCCGGTGGCGGAACCAGTGCTTCATTGTATGAACCACCTCCTCGTCATCCTCAAAACGTCTTCCACGAGTAGAATCATTTAATGGCCCAAACAAGTGCAATGACAACATCAGCTCGCTACTACATGTCAGGTGTGTCAGCCGTGGATGTTCTCCCCGACCGCTGCATATCGTGGAGCCTTCTGAAGACCTCACCCTCCGTGCCCAGCGACTAATTCTACTTCCGTCGACAGCAGATGCTCCATACACTTTGCACAAGCGTTTATGAGCGTTCCCCACCGATTTTTCCTCTGCAGTGCGAAATTACATGACGGCAGGTTGCTTGTCACGTACATAACCTACAGACGCCATTTTGAAAGTGTCCTGCAGCTACGCTATCTGTCGGATGTGACGGAAACGTGGCGCGGTCACTTAGAAGACTTCACGTAATACACACGTAACGCTTCGCATTCGTAGCATTGTAGCTGAGAAAAAAAATGCTGTGCACTTCCTTATGGGCAATCCCCGTATATGAACGTTATACTCATGAGGAACAGTGGGGAAATTGTGTGCGATTTAGGCAGGAGAGGGACTTTATATAATGAATGACAGATTGTGGCAATTGCAGATGATTACAAGATAAGGCACATGTGACAGGTAGTGAGGCGAACACTAATGATGGATTCAGTCACGTCGATTAGAGATAAGAGATAAGAGAAGTGGAACAAAAACATGTACTTAATGCATCCCAAGGTCTCATGCTTTGGTTGAAACCTACGATTATTCTTCGGCCTATACAAATCACTCTCGTAATCGAGTTTAAATTAAATTTCATAGAAGCATGCAATCAATTAATTTTTCCACTTTGCATTCGTGAATGGAAATGACAGAAATGTCAGAATGTCGCTGATACATATTTTACAGTCTCTCGCCGAGTACGCACGCAGAAATACTCAGTTTGTAGTGCAGGACAAAGTCATGGCTCAGATTTACTGCAAAGGCTTTGGGGAAGAGCAGTGCGGCTGCAATGGAGATCACGTACAGCACCTGTTCGTGAATACTGCTCGGCAGCTGGGGATCGGTAAGTGGTCGGGTTAAGCGCTGTAATACAAGGAGTTTATGTCGACGACGAGGTCATTAGAGGCACGCTAGTGTGCGTTTCGGAGCTGCTCTGGAACTAAAAGTGGGCTACGCTTGAACTAAACACGGCATTCATTTCGTAAAACGCTATTAGGCAAGGTTAAAAAAAATTGATGTAAACAATAAAATTATCCTATCGTCGTTTTAGATGTAGCCTTTCAACGAAACACTTCACACCGAAGGGACACAAGAGTTATACAAGAAAGATTAGAGCGTAAACAGAGGTATGAAGTACCTTCTGTCACGCACTGCTGCTTCGACACAAAACAAACGAGGCAGCTCGCATTACTAAAGCACTATTTGTCGTGACAGTAATATGCAGCTGTTCTTCCACGTGGAGTTGTGTGCTTACGTTGACATACTATGAGGCATCGCATTTTTATTTTTGCTTAGGGGGACTTATTTCGAAGCTGTTCTGAAAACATAAATCACTTTGCGTCATTTTACAGACTTTCATGCAGATGTTTTCATCACACAATAAGGATAACAACGGAGATCAGAAAATTTGTATTTTTAAATTTATGTTACACGCCGAGACAAAGTACATACGCACGCCTGTGTTTTTTTGTTTCATGAACACGCTAAATGCAGCGGCACCGCCATCTGTTGCTGTGATCTAAATCCAGTGGGATATATTTGTACGAACTTCCCTCACCGATCTGATTCATATTGACTGGGTGTGAAGGACACGACTAGGACTTGTGAAAATGTAAACAGAAAGACGAAACTCTCAAAAATGCCCTACACACACACTCTGTCAATACGCAGCAAATCGGAGAGGAGAAGGTCGTGCGGCCTCCTTGTCAGACACAGGCGGCGCCTGGGTATCATCTCCTATAGCTAGTAGATTAGTTTTTCATTCATTCATAGTTTTTTACAAAGTGACATCAGATATGTTATCGTAATTGAAAAATGAAATAAACTCGTGCTTACAATAACATTTAGACATCATCATCATCATCATCATCATCAGTGTTCTGCCAAAAGGCAGGTTTCCACATGGTAGTTCTCCAGGCTGTCCGGTCTTCTGCCACCATCTTCAGGTCCGTGTTATTTCCTCTTCCCTTTATGTCGTCTGTCACCTTGTATCTCCTTCTTCCTCTCAGTCTTCTCCCACAAACCAGTCTTCCAAAGCATCTGCTAGCAAACACACCCTTCTCAATGAACGCCACAATATGTATCTTATAATCTTCAGCACACATCTTCTCTCACCAACCCTTTCCAATACTCTTTCATTACTCACTCTTTCCATCCAGCTTATCCTCTCCATTCTCGTCCACATCTACATCTTAAATGCTTCTAACCTTTTTTCATCCTCTCGTCTCAGCGTCCATGTTTCTGCCCCATGTAGTGCCACACTCCAGACAAAACATTTGCCAAACCTTTTACTTAGACCTTCATCTAATTTGCCACCTGACAGTTTCCTCTTTCTGTTGAATGCCTCCTTCGCTATGGCAATTCCAGTTTGCACCTCCTGGTGACAACTCCACATTTAGTCACACTTTTCAGTTATTCATTTACGTCACACCAGTGGTCACTGCCCCCGCTACAAACAACACTACACACCTCATATGGCTCTGAACTGCAGAATTAATCATCAGTATTTCTGGGCATTGGATTTAACAGTAATATTTATTAAACTATGAAAGTTTGCTATAGAGTCACTGGCGTTTGTCATTAAAGAATTTTAACTTTTTATCACTCTCTACTCTTTGCTGTCTACCAAAACAATCCTTGAGGTGACAGTATGAATTACGGGGTACGCTTTAATTGATTTTTTTGAACATCTGGCTTTCTCTTGTTTCTCGAACCTCTTAGGCCAATTTATTGTACGATTTTATTCCCTTGCAGAAAATAATATTTTGTGGTTTTCCAGCATCCAACTTGGTGATAAATACTTCATCCACACGGTATTTTGCCTCTATGTTATATTCGCTGACTTACTGCTCAATGCTGTTTACCAAGACACATCACTGTTTATTACAGCATTGTCCTAGCTTTGGTCTCTGTGATGTTTCCAGTTGAGTAACATGCATGTCTAACATATCTGCAATATATATATCGATTTCGGTAACCATCTTCTGATCCTGCAGATATATGCTTTCCGTGTTCCTCAGATTTTTTCGTTTAAGGCTCTAGACAATTGTTCCACTTTAGCATGGATGCATTTTTTGGCCGTTTGTATTGTTTCACCAGGTACTGCTTTCAGTTTGCGCTGGTCCTTACCTTGTTGAGTATAAACACAGATGTATAAAGTAGAGCCTGTTTTACCAAGCTTGGCAAAAGAGGTTAAACTGTAGGATGACTGTAAGAAATAAAGAGTTGTGCATGAAGGCAGACACACGAATCCTGCATAGTTTTTTATATATATTGATCGATAAGGGGAAGTGAAAAGGAGTGCAGGGTGTTCGAAAAATCCGTGTGCCCATCTTGACTTGAAACCCGTTGGGGACAGAGCAGCTGAACTTCAAGTGCTGCGGTCAAAAATGCAGGACCACGTTCAAAAAGATTTCATAATGAAAGCAATTTTAGACCAATATTAGCTAATGGGTTATGGAAAGACGAATAGCAGTCTACTGTGTTTTTCTGCCACATTTTCCAAATGCTGAATCTCGTTCAGGAATGATATTTTCTGATGAATGCACGACATGTCGCAGTTCACATACAAGGACCGTGGTTCTCTGGTGTAAGGTAGATCATCAGTGCGTGTAAGAGTTGGAAACGTTGTGATATGGACGAGGATGTTATCACGAAACCACTTCGGACAATTTTTTTAAGGGTAGTTAATCGCAATTGTTATTTGTACTTCTTGTAAAGTAGTATATTTACATCTGATCTAAAACGAGAGAATAATGGATCTTGTGGGGTTACAACAGGACAGAGGTCTAGGACAATTTGTTATTCAGGTGTGTGAGTTCTTTGATGAATGATTTCGAACCCACTGGCGTAGTTCATCCACATCTATAGCCACACTGAAATGAACACCAAGAAGTTTAGACCCACGACACCAGAGAACTCATTATGGGACAACATCAGGGAAATCACTAAGAAGCTGCTGTAACATATTTGTTAAATCAAGCGACCATCTGGGAAATACCAAACGCCAAAAAGTGGCAGGTGACTGGGAGTAACGGAATTCCAACTGAGATAGTGAAATATGGTGGAGAAACACTGAATAGATGTTTCTTTCACCTGATACAGGTAATCTGGAAAACTGATACTACACAAACAGAATAGAAAGAATCTCTAATAGGCCCGTCACATAAAAAAGGAGACAAGGAAGACTTCAGAAACTGTAGGGGAATATCATTAATTAACATAGCCCATAAATTTTGTCCTGTTTATTGCTAAACCGATTGATACCGTAGGCAGAAAATGTAATTGGGGATAATCAAAAAGGCTTTCGCAGAAACAGATCCACTGCTGATAATATAATTGTAACCAAGGCAGTAAATGAAAAATTGCGGGAATGTAATCAAAAAATGCATTACTTGTTCATCGATTTTATGAAAGCTTATGAATGCGCCCACAGGCAAAGCCTGGTGAATATAATTGTATTTTCAATTAAACTCACAAACCTTTGGAAAATGCACATGAATCATAATACAAGCTGGGTTTTGCAGAAGATAAAGCGTTTGGCGACAACATGTAGAATATAACAGTATTTCCAATTAAACTTATAAATTTTTGTAAAATACACGTGAGTTGTGTGATGTAAGCTGCATTATGAAGAAGACAGAAGCATTTGAAGACACGTGAAATCAGCACTAGAGCTTCGAGTACCTTAGAGGTCAAAAAGAAGAAGAAGAAGAAGAAGAAGAAGCGACTACCACGGTTGAACATCACGTCAGGCTAAGGGAAGGTTTCTTCGCATCTGATGTGTAATTACTATCAGTTACAACATCTGTTACTTATATATTTTTTTTATTAGTCTGGGTGTACGAATTTACAGTCCAGAAGTCAGAAGACTTCAGGAACCTTTCTATAACGTGATGCCGGCCGTTGTGGCCGAGCGGTTCTAGGCGCTTCAGTCTGGAACCGCGCGACCGCTACGGTCGCAGGTTCGAATCCTGGCTCGGGCATGGATGTGTGTGCTGTCCTTAGGTTAGTTAGGTTTAAGTAGTTCTAAGTTGTAGGGGACTGATGACCTCAGATGTTAAGTCCCATAGTGCTCAGAGCCATTTTTTTATAACCTGATGTAATGATCATACAACGTAAGCTTTCACGGCCGGTATTGTCTTCACTTAAAACTTCCGGGCTGATAGGCCGTGGTCGAAGTATAAAACACTCTCCTGACGTTCGTCTCCAACTGCGGGAGACATCCTCGGAGGTAAAGCGGCGAACTGCGAAGAGAACTCGACGAAGCGCTGATTATATAGGCAGTACAGAGGGCGCCACAGTCGATCACGTGGCGTCGGCTATGAGATTGTCTCTGGTAATGCCAACATTCTCGATTGAAAGTAATCGATCGTCACGCTTGCGGTGCAACGCTGACATCCAAATTTTATCCAGTTTAACACCTTCGTCTTTCCTGTTAAAATTATTACGATGTTTATCAATCTCGATAGCCTCTCTATACAAGCGTGCATAATAATGCGAGGTTTTTGATATGACGCTCGTCTCGCTGAATTTTATTTCATGATCACCTTCCTGGTAAACATGTTCCGCTACGTCCGATTTATCCGTGTGACCCAGGCGGTAATTCCTCTTATGTTCAACAAGACGGGTGTTCACACTTCTCTTTGTGGTACCGATGTAAACCTGTCCACAACTACAAGGAATTTTATATACCCCCGGTGTAGCCAAAGGGTCTCGTGCATCTTTTCCCGTCTGTGATTAAACGACGGGACGGAACGTTGGGCCATAAGGTGCATAGAAAGCCCACACATACTGATCGTTGTCTACACAAAGAATCAAACCACCACCCTAGACAAAAAAGAGGTGTAATGAAAACTTTGGTAGACAGGGCGTACAAACTTTGTGAACCTGTTTATTTAAAAGATGAGATTGAACATCTACGGTCAACGTTCGTGAAGAATGGCTATTCTAGCAAGGATATAGACCGAGCACTTCGCTCTAGGCAGAGAATCAGGAGTAACGACGAACAACAGTCGTCCAAGGACAAAGTTTTTCTTCCGTTCATTAGTAAGGTCACAGACCGCATTGGGAAAGTTTTAGGCAAGTATGGGGTGGAAACTATTTTCAGACCCACCAGAAAAATAAAAGAATTTTTAAGGTCGGCAAAAGATGCACGAGACCCTTTGGCTACACCGGGGGTATATAAAATTCCTTGTAGTTGTGGACAGGTTTACATCGGTACCACAAAGAGAAGTGTGAACACCCGTCTTGTTGAACATAAGAGGAATTGCCGCCTGGGTCACACGGATAAATCGGCCGTAGCGGAACATGTTTACCAGGAAGGTGATCATGAAATAATTCAGCGAGACGAGCGTCATATCAAAAACCTCGCATTATTATGCACGCTTGTATAGAGAGGCTATCGAGATTGATAAACATCGTAATAATTTTAACAGGAAAGACGAAGGTGTTAAACTGGATAAAATTTGGATGTCAGCGTTGCACCGCAAGCGTGACGATCGATTACTTTCAATCGAGAATGTTGGCATTACCAGAGACAATCTCATAGCCGACGCCACGTGATCGACTGTGGCGCCCTCTGTACTGCCTATATAATCAGCGCTTCGTCGAGTTCTCTTCGCAGTTCGCCGCTTTACCTCCGAGGATGTCTCCCGCAGTTGGAGACGAAACGTCAGGAGAGTGTTTTATACTTCGACCACGGCCTATCAGCCCGGAAGTTTTAAGTGAAAACCTGATGTAATGTTCTTCAATAATCTGAAGATTTTCGTTTGACCATGACGGATTGCCTGTGTCTAGCTTTTCCGTGGTGTCCATGATGCCGTTCTCAAAAGTACATTGAAAATGTGCTGTTGTGTTAACAGAAATCACGTTATGACGAGTTAGATAATCCAACGTGGCTCACCGTCGCATCGTCGATACAGGACTAACGAAGACTTGCGAGAAAGTATTGAAGAAGGCTTTTGACGTACCGTATGTTCTTAGATACTCAACAAGATTTCAAAGAGGACATGCATGTGCACAGATCTCTCCTTCAGGCATGATGGTGCACATACAGATCCTCCGGATACATGGTTTTTATATGTAAGTACTTGCATGTATCATGTACGATATATTTTACCTATCAAAAAAAGAGAAGCGCCCACAAGACATGGCCGGATGTCAATGAAACTTGGTACATATACACACCATTGGCAGGTATTTAAATGATGAGAGTTGTAATTCCCTGTGACAGGTCGAACGACCACCAGAGTAAATTAATGTTGTTCGTGTTCAGTGTTGTTCCCAGGACTGACAGGGTTAAGGAGCGTAACGCAGTCAGACGTCGAGTAAACACTGTGAAGGAAGCAGATATGCCGCATACTCATGTGAGACAGCGTTATGAGCCCCTAACAGAGCTTTAACGTGGCCCCTGTGTGGATCGTCCATTTGGCTGGCTGGTAAATAATAAATGTCGTGTGACGAGGGCGTCCCGTCGGGTAGACCGTTCGCCGGGTGCGAGTCTTTCGATTTGACGCCACTTCGGCGACTTGCGCGTCGCTGGGGATGACATGATGATGATTAGGAAGACACCACACCCAGTCCCTGAGCGGGGAAAAATCTCCGACCCAGCCGGGAATCGAACCCGGGCTCTTAGGATTAACATTCTGTCGCGCTGACCACTCAGCTACCGGGGGCGGACGGCTGGCTGGCGAATCGTGCATTGTCCAGATTTCTGAGCATTAGGATGTGAGAGTGGACCGATGTTGGACTGCACGGGAATTTGAGGGCAGGTATAGGTGTCATCAAGGTTCCGGACGACCTCGTCTGACAGCCACAAGGAAGGATCGGTATACTGTGGACAGATCACACTATAATAGCTTCATACCTGCACCTGCCATCCGAGAACAAGTAATGGACTTACTGCAATATTCTACGTCTTCCTGTACCATTGGTTGCAGACTAGCAGAAACCAGACTAGGGGGTTACCGCCCCATGTGTAAGCTGCCACTAACACCACAAAACAAGTGCCTGCGTTTGGTTCAAATGGTTCAAATGCCTCTGAGCACTATGGGACTTAACTTCTGAGGTCATCAGTCCCCTAGAACTTAGAACTACTTAAATATAACTAACCTAAGGACATCACACTCATCCATGCCCGAGGCAGGATTCGAACCTGCGACCGTAGCGGTCGCGCTGTTCCAGACTGTAGCGCCTAGAACCGCTCGGCCACCACGGCCGGCCCTGCGTTTGGACTGTGAAGCATGGACTGCTGACGAATTTCGTCACACTGTGTCCTGTAATGAATCACTGTTCTGCGGTACCCTGGTGACGACTGCCGACAAGTTCTGCAATGCTTTCGAAAGGCCTTGTGGTCTGGGGAGCCGTCGAGTATGACTTCGTGTCGCGTGTGGTAGTGGCTGAGGGAACTCTGCGTCCAAACATGGCACTCGTCTCTTTGAACTATCTGAGTGATGCTGAGATACTCTCAAGGCCGACGAGATCCCCAAACCTCTTTCTGACTGTACATATACGGGAGTAGCTCTAAGGTGAATTCCGCCCAACTGCCAGTACCCCGGATATCAAGCACCAATTACAACAGCTGCTGGCCAGTTTGCCTGAGGGAAGGATACAAGAGCTTTCTTACACTGTTCGGGATCGTATCAATGCATGCATCCAGTAGATGCAACGTCATGCTGATAAGTGCGCCCATACTGCCAAGCCCTTTGTGATATTGACTCGATACAAATGACAAGCGCTAGTTTGCCTTTGCTCTGCAGTATTACTATTATTGTGCTAACTGGTTTTCGGCTTACAAGGCCATTTTCAGACATTTACTGACTATTGTCGCCAATGCAGTTACGATATTTGTAAACGACAGTGGAAATGAAATTACACGTATAGACTGAAGTAGAAACGGACAATAAATAACAACGTTGACAGTGGTGGTAATGCATTGTAAAAAGTTGAACAGTACATAAATGTAAAAGGAGGAAACAGCAAAACTTTAACACAAAACTGGAACAGCAAGCCTACGTAACAGCTTATATAAATAAACAAAACCAATAAAATAAAATTAGTACTTGACAGTGCTACTTCAGGAGACATATAACATGGAGAGTGATAAACAAATCAGTTAAAAGAAAGAATTATTAATGTAAGTACAAAATATATGTGGAATTTAAGCAATATCAATAAGATAAACAGAAATTAACAAATGCAGGAAAATGGAAGACGTGAGAGAACATACAGTAAATGCCATCTTTGAGGGTGTGTTGGTACTGCATTTTAAAAAGTAAAAAGTTGAACAATTTACAGATATAAGCAGAACAAACAGGAAAAACATTGTGTATATGTAACAGTTAAGTAAATGGAAAAAGAAAATAAAAACAGCACTTGATGAGACAACTTCGAGAGGTATTAAATATGTAAAGAAATACAAGTACCAGTGAAGGAAGACTTAACAATTGTAACTACAGTCTATATGGATTACACAGACAATTGCAATAAAATGAAAGAATTCAATGACTACAGCAAAATGGGGAACATGTAGGAACAGACAATATGACAAATAATAAAAAACTGTAAGTTTGTACTTCAATCTAGATGTGTAGCTCCATTTCCAACGTCGTTTACAAACATTGTAGCTTCTTTGGCGGCAATAGTAAGTGTCTGAAGATGGCCTCGTAAACCAAAAACGGTTTTAAACAGTAAAAATATTACTATAGAATGAAAGCAAAATAGCGCTTTTCATTTGTTGTAATGTTGTTCTACCAAAAACCGACAGAAGATTCAGTTAACATTGACTCGAGCCGGCCTTAAGTGGCCGAGCGGTTCTAGGCGCTACAGTCTGGAACCGCGCGACCGCTACAGTTGCAGGTTCGAATCCTGCCTCGAACATGGATGTCTGTGATGTCCTTAGGTTAGTTAGGTTTACGTAGTTACAAGTTCTAGGGGACTGATGACCACAGCAGTTAAGTCCCATGGTGCTCAGAGCCATTTCAACCATTGACTCGATATTGGCCGCGCGTGATTAGCCGAGCGGTCTGGGGCGCTGCAGTCATAGACTGTGCGGCTGGTCCCGGCGGAGGTTCGAGTCCTCACTCGGGCATGGGTGTGTGTGTTTGTTCTTAGGATAATTTAGGTTAAGTAGTGTGTAAGCTTAGGGACTGATGACCTTAGCAGTTAAGTCCCATAAGATTTCACACACATTTGAACATTTTTTGACTCTATATTGTAATCAGTGACATAGTAATACATACACTCTCATGCGGTGAAGTGTCATTTGGTTTCCTCATCCACTTCTGGGTGCTTCAGTTTTCTTTTTTTTATCCATCAGGCAGCGTGTTATCCTGTCATAGTGGTATGGGTACTTCGCATACACAGTGATGGTAGTTGGTAGATGTGAAAGCTAACGTTTAAGGTGGCCCAAGTAAACGCCAGGTAGTCTAATGACCATATACCGGCCCTGATAGGTGGAAGATCGGTCCGCGAATGGCAGTCCAAATTGCAGCGACTGCCACAGCGATACGTGTGTTTAGAGAGGAAGTGACGTGTAACTTGGAGGGTGCGTTGGGGCTACAGAAAGTAGCCGGCTGAGCCTCCACACCTGGCCAACGAGGCCGTGCAGGTATCTCAGGGGAGAGGGCAGAAAAGCGCCAGACTCGTCCTTCTGCTGTCCGCGCGAAGGGAGGCCGGGGGCAAAATGAAAAAAAAAAAAGGAAGGAGGAGAAAAAGAGGAGCCGTGAAAGCGACCGCTAACCGGACTCCAAATCCGCAGACGTCATTAGTCGGCGCGACGCAGCGCTGCCCTCAAAAGATTTCACCCCTCTGCACATTTGCGGCGGACTGCCCCATTCGGCGCAGGGAGCGACCCCGCGGGGAGAATAAATCACCAGGGGGTGCTCGGAGGTCTGAGCAGCAGGGGACGGGTGGAGAGAGGGGGTCGGGACAATTTCCCGGTGCCGCGTGAAAGGAGATACGCCGCGCAGAATTAAAAAGCCGCGAGAGAGGCCGCCGCCGCGGCAGAGGTCTGAATCCCACCCAATTAGGGGCGATAACTGGGCAGAATTCATTAGCACGAGATTTTAATAGCGGCGCCCGTCGGCAGACAGAGAGAGAGAGAGAGAGACTTGTGTAAGTGGAGACGCGGGTGTAGGCGGCGGCTGGACGGCGCGGACCGGCGAAAGGTGGTGTGAAAGGGCGGCAGGGGTGGGTGAGGGGGTGGCGAGAGTCTAGAGCCGGAGCTAGCTGCTAGGTAGCCAGCCGAGGCGAGCCGTGTTTGCCGACTGGAGCAGTCCGCCGCGGCCAAGAAAGTTGGCTTTTCATTAGCGTGCGGCCGCCCGAGGGCCCTCGCGTCTCGAGGTGAGGCCGCCTCCGTGCGGCACAAAAGCGGCCGAGGGCCACTCCCCCCTCCCCCTCCCCCTCCCCCACCCTAACCTCTCACTCGAGAGGAATTCCCGTGCCCTAGTCCGCGCACCGCGCGCCCTTCAAAGGTATTCTGAAAGGGCGGGACGTTCTCTACGGTTGCAGGGAGACTTTTCTCTCCCTGTGCCTTCCTTTCCGCTTCCTATCCTGTCCCCCGAGTGCGTAAAAAAAAAAAAAATGAAAAGCAGAAAAAAGAAGAAAGGGAGAAGGGCGGCTGGTGGCTCGCAGGGTGACGACCAAAGCAGCCGGCTCGACACGCCATAGTGTCTGTATGTGAGTGCGTGCGCGCGTGTGAGTGTGTGGTCCATTTACATAACCGCTCTGTAGCCCAAACGGCTCTCTGCTCGATCGACCTTCCCTGGCAGTCGTATCCGATACCAGAGTCTGTGACGGGCTGCAAGCGTCACACTGGGGACGAGCCCCGTGCCAGAACCCTCTTATCGGTCTGCACTTACTGTTCTCCCACTGCTACCATAAAGCAATCCATCAAGAGCGTACCCAACACCTGACGTGGGGCGAGGGCGACTGGGGAGGGAGGCAGTTAAATGGGGAGGGGATACCTATTAGTTTCTTTGGAAGGGAATGGCAATTAAAACTGAAAACTAATAAAAACTGCCTTAATTTCTTAACAAATGCCTTAATGCTAGGCCTACTACCTTACATTCATTCATCATCTTCGATATTTTTGGAAAGGCTGCAACTCATTCGTGGTTGTAATGAAATGCTACATCTACATGGTAACGTTCTTTAAAAAATATTTCTTTACATTATGTTGAATAAATGTCTGCACTGTAAACTGCATACAAAACACGAGTTATCGTGTAGCGTGTTGTAAGTCCAAGTGACGTGCTTACTCTGTATTACACTATACAATAAAAAACTTTTTTTCAGATACAGAGATGAAACATGATGGACCTAACTAATTCGGACGTTCTGAATCTGAAAATGCAGTTAGAGTTTCGCCATCACCCTCCAATATTTTGTTACGGAGGTTTTTAATGCCTATATCTAAAAACAGAGACAACGGTGGTCTACACCAAGTTTAAACAATATATAACATACTGAATGCCATAAAACTACCCTACTCTAGTGTCCTGGGCGTAATGTACATTTCTGCAAGAAAAATCGCAATATTCATTTGCTTGATCGTGATGTTGATGGCGGAGGGTTGAGTCTTTTCGACGACAACTTCCTTCTGTGGGGTATATATCCTTCACGTTTCAAAAACGAACAGCAGTCACTTAACATTGAAGGGTTCCATCTACATTTATAGCGGCTTTCCATTTGTAAAATGTCCTGATGGAATCTTTCTCCGTGTTCGTCAGTAATCGCTTCCAAATTGGTAGGGAAGAAATCTAAATGAGAATGTAGGAAGTGCATTTTTAGTGACATTCTGCATCCAAGATTTTTACACTTCTCTAAAAGGGTTCCCACTAATAAGTCACTGTTTTCTACTCTTGTATTCCATAGGAAACCTTCAACGACATCCTCTAAATACCGCCAGGCTGCAAGTTCTAACTGACTTAATTTTTCTTCCAAATTCTTATCATGCATTAACTTCCTAATTTGTGGCCCAATACAAATTCCCTCTTTCAATTTGGCGTCACTCAATTAAGGGAACACTTCACGTAGATACATGAAACCATCAGCATTTTTGTCCATTTCCTTGACAAAATTCTTCATGAGGCCGAGCTTAATATGCCGTGGGGGAAAGAAAACATTTTGAGAATCCACGAAAGGTACATATTTCACATTTTATATCCCCGGAGCCAGTTTGTCTCGTGGTGGCCACTGTTTAACTGCATAATGTTTATGTGTTGCACAGCTGTCCCAAAGACAAACGAAACAGCAATACTTTGTGAAACCACTTTGGAGACCAGTTAGTAAACCAGTCACCTTAAGAGCACCACATATATTCCAATTTTCTTCCTTATACTTAATAGCTTCAAGTATCTCCGACAAATTTACGGCGATGGCGGTTAGTGTTTAACGTCCCGTCGACAACGAGGTCATTAGAGATGGAGCGCAAGCTCGGGTGAGGGAAGGATTGGGAAGGAAAGCGGCCGTGACCTTTCAAAGGAACCATCCCGGCATTTGCCTGAAACGATTTAGGGAAATCACGGAAAACCTAAATCAGGATGGCCGGAGACGGGATTGAACCGTCGTCCTCCCGAGTGCGAGTCCAGTGTGCTAACCACTGCGCCACCTCGCTCGGTCAAATTTACGGAGTTCTCTTTCATAGTCACATAGTATCCTACAGGTACAGAGGGAAACATATTACCATTATGCAGTACCGCAGCCTTCAGACTTGTCCTGGAAGCGGCAATAAACAAGCGCCACTCCGCAGCGTCGTATGGTATGTTTAACTGTTTCATTAATCCTGCTACATCACTAGAAGCACAAATCTTGGCCACCACACGGTAATATGTCATCAGATCTCTATTACGTTGCCTAAAGTGAGTAATTCTTGTTTCTCCATGAGGTAAGTTGCATTCCTTAAGACGTGAAGATAAAATTTCAGCTTGCTCCTTGTATAAGTATAAATGACGAACTAGGTCATTCAAGTCTGCTTGTGTAATTAAATGTGGTCTTTGTTCTGGAAAGGGCTCCTCTTCACTTGAATGACATTGTGCTTCCTCAGAGTTTGTAGATTCATGATCAGAATTAGGAACTTCTTCCTACACTATTTGAGGAGTTGGAACTGGCAGGTCTTCACCGTGGGGGACAGGTCTAGTTGCTGAGGGCAGTGATATAACTTTTAATCCTGACGTGGATAATAATGCTACGATGTATAGGGAGGTGTCGAAGATATAATTGATGTGAAGGCCGACCAACAGGCATTACATGCGTTGAGCGAATAGTGGCATTGTGTTAGTTTACAATTGCAAGTTATGTGAGGTGCCCAATGTTTATCCCGATCTCCCAGTTGGCATTTGAAGTATAAATGATACGACGTCTTCAGTACGTTAGAAATTGGTCGTCTTTGTTTCCTTGTTGTAAATTCACCACATATACAACAAAATGAATCGGAATGGTTCGTACAACCACGTTTTGATTTATTCATGTTGCATTTTCAATGCCTACAAAACACTGGTGAAGCCCGATCAACAGGCATTACATACATTGAGCGAAAATAATAGTGCATTGAGAATGGCTAGCTTCTAGCCGAAATCTAGATCTGCACAATAAATTTTAAAAAGGACGACTGATCACTGCAATCTATAATTTACAAGTTAATGAATTACGTTCAAGGCACTGTGATAAACGATAATTAAATTTACACTTGGGTGACAAAAGTAATGAGATGCATCCTAATATGCTGTCGGACCTCATTTTGCCCGATGCAGTGCAGCAGCTCGGCGTGACACGGACTCACTGGAAGTCCCCTGCAGAAATATCGAGCCGTACTGCTTCTACGCCCACCCATGCCCGCTCGAGCTGTCCAGAATGTTCTTCAAATCAATCTCGAACAATAATGGTGGCCCGACGACATGGCGCATTGTCGTCCATAAAAGTTCCATCGTTGATTGAGTGCATGAAGTCCATGAGTACCTGAAAACGATCTCCAACTAGCCAACCACAATGAGTTCCGGTTAGTGATCGGTTCAGTTGGAGGAGAGGACCCAGTCCATTCCACGTACACACAGCCCGCACCATTATGGAGCCACCACAAGCTGGCGCGGTGCCTCGTTGACAACTTGGGTGAATGGCTTCGTTGGGTCTGCGCCACACTCGAATGCTACCACCAACTGAAACAGGGACTCATCCGACCAGGCCACCGTTATCCACTCTTCTGGGATCCAACCGATGTGGTCACGAGCGCAGGAGAGGCGCCGCAGGCGATGTCGTGCTATTAGCGAAGGCTCTCGCACCAGTCGTCTGCTGCCATAGTCCATTAACGTCAGATTTCGCCGACTATCCTAACGTATACTTTAGTCGTGCGCCCCACATTCATTTGTACTCTTTTTTCACGCAGTGTTGCTTGTCTGTTAGCACTGACAAATCTATGGATACATCACTGCTCTCGGTCTTTAACTGAAGACCGTCGACCACTGCGTTACCCATGCTGAGAGGTAATGCCTGAAATTTGGAGTTCCCGGCACACTCTTGACATTACGGACCTCGGAATATTGTATTGCCTAACGGTCTCCAAAATTAACTGTCCCATGCGTCTCGTTATGACGCGTGGTCTTTGTCAGACTGCTGATCATTTATAATCACTACAGGTTGGGGACCGGACCAGTCCTACAAGAGAGTGCAACAATTCAAATACCTAGGGGCACTTTTCACTGAGAACTCGTCACGTGAAGATCAATGCCAGAATAGAAGCAGGAAACCGATCATACCACAGCCTAGCACAACTGCTTCGCTCCAGATATCTCTCCACACAGTTCAAGATACGACTGTACAAAACCCTGATCCAGCCTGCTGTTCTATATGGCTGTGAGACATGGAGTATCCGGAAACAGGACTTCCATAAGCTCCTTGTTTTTGAGAGAAAAATGCTTCGGAATATCTTCGGTCCGGTTCTGGATGCAGACACAGGGGAATGGAGGATCAGATACAACCAAGGGCTTGAGGAACCATACCAGCAGCCCAAAATAGCAAGAACTGTCAAAGCCAAACGAATGCAGTAGATCGGCCATGTGGCCCGGATGGAGGATTACAGATGGCCTCGGAAGCTCTTGGATTTCACACCTACAGGAAAGAGACCGCCAGGGACACCCAAGGAGCGTGGAGGGATGGATTCCATCAAGATTTAAACCAAGTGTCAATAGATGTGAACGTATGGCGGATAGCAGCAATGGACAGAATACAGTGGAGGAGGAAACTTGTAGATGCGTGCGGTCCACTGGGCCTGATCACTTAGCAGTAGTATGCGTCTAGCTACAACTACCATTCCGCGTTCAAAGTCTGTTAATTGTCGTGCGGCCACAATCACATCGGAAACCTTTTCACGTGAATTACTTGAATACAAACGACAGCTCCGCCAACGCACTGTCCGTTTATACCTTGCGCCCGCGATGATACCGCCATCTGTGTGCGCATATCGCTATCTAAATCTCCATATACATCCATACTCCGCAAACCACCCGACGGTGTGTGGCGGAGGGTACCTTCAGTACCTCTATCGGTTCTCCCTTCTATTCCAGTCTCGTATTGTTCGTGGAAAGAAGGATTGTCGGTATGCCTCTGTGTGGGCTCTAATCTCTCTGATTTTATCCTCATGGTCTCTTCGCGAGATATACGTAGGAGGGAGCAATATACTGTTTCACTCTTCGGTGAAGGTATGTTCTCGAAACTTTGACAAAAGCCCGTACCGAGCTACTGAGCGTCTCTCCTGCAGAGTCTTCCACTGGAGTTTATCTGTCATCTCCGTAACGCTCTCGCGATTACTAAATGATCCTGTAACGAAGCGCGCTGCTCTCCGTTGGATCTTCTCTATGTCTTGTATCAACCCTATCTGGTACGGATCCCACACTGCTGAGCAGTATTCAAGCAGTGGGCGAACAAGCGTACTGCAACCTACTTCCTTTGTTTTCGGATTGCATTTCCTTAGGTTTCTTCCAATGAATCTGTCTGGCATCTGCTTTACCGACGATCAACATTATATGATCATTCCATTTTAAATCACTCCTAATGCGTACTCCCAGATAATCCCAGATATCGCGTGCACATTTGCACGCACAACTCGTTTCAGTGTAGAAGAAGGGCACATTTAGCTAGAGAGGTAACGAAACAACAATGTCATTGTTGAGGCCTTCAGTCTAAGACTGGTTTGATGCTGCTCTCCACGCTTATCTATGTTGTACAAGCCTCTTTATCAGTGCGTAGCTACTGCAACCAACACCCATTTTATACTGCTTACTGTTCCTCTCTATCAGAAACACTGACGAGTTCTTGAACGTCCACCTAGTGTCCCATGAACTGATCCTTTCATTTAGTCAACCTATTCCATAAACTTCTTTTCTCCACAATTCGATTCAGTATCTTTCTTGTAGCTGTTTGTGCTAGCTGTTTAATACTTAGCACTCTTCTTTACTGGCACATTCTATTATTTTCTTGACTGAACTGCTTATCTTCCATGTTTCACTTACATACAAGGCGTAATTCCAGACAAATGTTTTCCAAAAAGACTTCGTGATGCGTAAGTTTATATTACACGTTACAGATTCCTGTTTTACAAAGATACTTTTATATTATACCAAACCTGTAAGATGTGACCAAAGTAAATGGAGACTACAATTACATGTAAAGAAATTTCGAGAAGAATGTTGTAATTACAGCTCATGTGAAGCAGCACAATTATACGTAACTACCATTGACAGTGATACGCCGGTCAAATGGTTCAAATGGCTCTGAGCACTATGGCAATTATAATCTGAGGTCATCAGTCCCCTAGGACCTAACTAACCTAAGAATATCACACACATCCATGCCCGAGGCAGGATTCGAACCTTCAACCGTAGTAGTTGTGCGGCTCCAGACTGAAGCGCCTAGAACTGCTCTGTCATAGGGGCCGGCGATACCCCGGTCCCAGGGCGTAGAGACGGAGCGGATGGCTTCAGCGCCGAAACTTCTGGGTTGCTTACAGATCCAGCTTTCTACGGTGTCCTGGACTGCCATGTCACAGATAGATCTCTGACATTTCAGAGATCGTTTTAAGGGCGCGGAGATATGTGAGTCAGACGGGAAGATATCGAGGCTGTAATGAGGATGTTCCGGGACGCCCCATGGAAATTTCTGAAGGACCTCGAGGTCTTCTTGGCCACATGAGGCCTAGCATTATCCAGGAGAAGCATTATCCAATTGCAGAGTTTGCCCCGGCGCTAGTTCTAGATGTCATGTCTGAGCGTCAGCAGTGTGTTTCAGTACCGTACAGCGTTACCTGTTGCAACCTGTGGTAGTCAGTTGGTAAGTAGAAGTCCTTATTCACCGCAAAAGAAACTGAGAATCGCTTTTCCTGAATTCGAGGCAGGGTGCAGTTTTTTTGGACGAGGCGATCCAAGACGCCACCACTCCGCGCTTATTCGTTCGGAGACGGTGTCGAAGTGTTGACATCACGTTTCATCACATGCCACAATCTCAACACTGAAGTCCGTTCCTTGCTCGTCATATCTCGACAGACGGGTTACGGATCCACCAATTCTCGCCGTCTTATGATTCTCTGAAAGATACTCGGATGTAAATAAATAGAATAACCGTGCTTTTTGCTAACGGAAGTGGTACGAGCTTCCAAGTTACGGTAACAGCGTTGTGAGACCAGCAGTACGTATTTACACTGCCTGACTACCTCTCGTTAAATTGCTCGATACCCCAACGAAGATAAGCTACTTGCTTCCTAAGATACACTACTGGCCATTAAAACTGCTACACCACGAAGATGACGTGATACATATGCGAAATTCAACCGACAGGAAGAAGATGCTGTGACATGCAAATGATTAGCTTTTCAGAGCATTCACACAAGGTTGGCGCCGGTGGCGACACCTACAACGTGCTGACATGAGGAAAGTTTCCAACCGATTTCTTATACACAAACAGCAGTTGACCGGAGTTGCCAGGTGAAACGTTGCTGTGATGCCTCGTGTAAGGAGGAGAAATGCGTACCATCAGGTTTCCGACTTTGAGAAAGGTCGGATTGCAGCCTATCGCGATTGCGGTTTATCGTATCGCGACAGTGCTGCTCGTGTTGGTCGAGATCCAATGACTGTTAGCAGAATATGGAATCGGTGGGTTCAGCAGGGTAATACGGGAAGCCGTGCTGGATCCCAACGGCCTCGTATCACTAGCAGTCGAGATGACAGGCATCTTATCCGCATGGCTGTAACGGATCGTGCTGGCACGTCTCGATCCCTGAGTCAACAGATGGGGTCGTTTGCAAGACAACAACCATCTGCACGAACAGTTCGACGACGTTTGCAGCAGCATGGACTATCAGCTCGGGCCGGCCTGGGTGACCCCAGCGGTTCTAGGCGCTGCAGTTTAGAGCCGCGCGACCGCTACAATCGCAGGTTCGATGCCTGCCTCGGGCACGGATATGTGTGATGTCCTTAGGTTAGTTAGGTTTAAGTACTTCTAAGTTCTAGGGGACTGATGACCTCAGAAGTTAAGTCCCATAGTGCTCAGAGCCATTTGAACCATTTTATAAGCTCGGAGACCATGGCTGCGGTTACCCTTGACGCTTCATCACAGACAGGAGCGCCTGCGATGGTGTACTCAACGACGAACCTAGGTGCACGAATGGCAAAACGTCATTTTTTCGGATGAATCCAGGTTCTGTTTACAGTTGAATCCGTGTTTGGCGACATCGCGGTGAACGCACATTGGAAGCGTGTATTCGTCATCGCCATACTGGCATATCACCCGGCGTGATGGTAGGGGGTGCCATTGGTTACACGTCTCGGTCACCTCTTGTTCGCATTGAACCTTTATTCGATCCCTGCGAAACCCTACATTTCAGCAGGATAATGCACGACCGCATGTTGCAGGTCCTGTACGGGCATATCTGGATACAGAAAATGTTCGACTGCTGCCCTGGCCAGCTCACTCTCCAGATCTCTCACCAACTGAAAACGTCTGGTTAATGGTGGCCGAACAAGTGGCTCGTCACAATACGCCAGTCACTACTCCTGATGAACTGTGGTATCTTGTTGAAGCTGCATGGGCAGCTGTACCTGTACACGCCATCCAAGCTCTGTTTCACTCAATGCTCAGGCGTATCAAGACCATTATTAGGGCCAGAGGTGATTGTTCTGGGTACTGATTTCTGAGGGTCTATGCACCTAAATTGCGTGAAAATGTAATCACATGTCAGTTCTAGTATGATATATTTGTCGAATGAATACCCGTTTATTATCTGCGTTTTTTCGTGGTGTAGCAATTTTAATGGCCAGAGTGTATTTATCAACGTAATCACGTCCTTGTTACCTCGCAGTTTAAATGTGGACAGTTATAAGCACATGGGGGCCAGATAGATAAGGCACTTTGAAATTTCGATTGAGTCCGCTGGAGTAATGCTGTTTACTTCCATTGCCACAGCAACCAGAGATCACTGTTAATTGCCGTATCTTGATATGCCGCGTTCGGCAAAACGCAGTGTTTTTATTACACATATATTGATTCAATCTTAGATTATCTTCGAGAACACTCAGAAAAATGATTCTTTAGAAATTTCAGTCAGTGATGACAATTTATGATACTATTTGACCCTAAAATACTTACTAGGAGGAATCTATCACGCAACGAACTGCGGAAACAACTTTTAATATTTTCGTCTTGCTGTTTTGTGCGAGCAGTGTGCAGGTGATGTGATGGGGCTCTGCCGTGGAATGTGGAAGTGTTCCACAGCACTTACAGACTCAACACAGAAACGTTGTACAAGCGAGTGCACGCACTGCACAACATTAAAGCAACAAATTACACTAGTTACTGCAACTGAAACTTTCTATAACTTCAATACTAAGGTAACCACAAATGACAGCAATATTCATTAATCAATAGCTATATAAATCAATTACATTTCCTACAGCACACATTAAATGACCCTAGTGGGGGCAGCTGTTTTACAATGGAATGGCCCCGCCGGTGAGAACTGAATTTAGCTATGCTAGAAGAGCCAGTCTTACTTTGTTTTATAAATTATAGTTACCTGACCAGGACAGTTGTAGGATAAATTACATAAAAACAAAAACGCTAATAATCTTAAAGAAATGAGTCTATTTTTATCGCGTTTGTACTACAATTAAATCATTTACAATTAATTCTCTGAACAAAAGTGAATATCAGTTCCCGTGGATACAAGGGGACGTGATACAGCGGCTGGTAAAATATTTAACAGAGAAAATTAAGAAGTTATTTTATTTTATTTTCGTTGCCAGTTTCGGCAATTCAATGCGCCAACTTCAGGCCCCACATGTACCTCTCAAAAATTATCGATAATGGCATATTCGAGCCATCTATTTCTGAATGTCATGAATTGTCAAGTGATTCCTTCGAAGAACTGACTACAAGTTGCAGTAAAGTTTCCGAAGGAAGCAGTTGAGAATTCACGACATCAGATGGCCTCGGTATGCCAATATCGATAATTTTTGAGAGGTGCATATGGAACCTGAAGATGGCATACTAAATTGCCGAAACTGGCAGCGAAAATAAAATAATTTCAAAAATTGCACTGTTGTTTGGCGAATTTATTTGTTAAAAGTAAATGTCAGTTCATTCAATTCTGTCAAATGATTGCCAACTTCAAGCTCAAAAATACAGTGGTCCTGAAAATGAGTTCACTGCACTCCAAATTTTATGTGAATCGTAGCTGACTGATTAACCATATCAGTTCCACAACGCAATGCCGTTTACGTACGCAAAAATACAATAAAGGACTCCCTGTTCTGCGCCCATAGGTCGCACACCGCGCCTACTACACGTCCACAGCGGCGCTCGGGGGCCACAGCACAGCTACGACTCCTGAAGATGGGCTTATAACAGCCCGAAACCAGTCGTGTCATAATAAAAGAAATTTACAACTGAAGCGGTATTTTCAACCTCTGGTACAATGCTCAGATGCGGATGTTCATCCAACAGGATTGTTTCTAATAAAGGACTGTTTGAGTGTGGGTCAGTTTGTACAGAATGCGCTGTTAACAACTGGTAGGTACCTCAAATGGTATGGAAGAATAGTACGGAAACGCGTTTGGCTTTTCAAATCTGTGCAGCACGCAAACGCGAGGTAAATAGGCACTGAAGATCCAAGCGAGTGAAGCCACTGAAGTATGAACACAAGTTACGGAACAGATCTCGCAAATTGTCAACTGCTCAGAGCGAAGGCAGCGCTAGCGCTAAAAGCGACACTTGCGCAATATTGAGGTAAGTAGTGGTACACAGGGCTGTATGACTATGTGTGACGTCTCGGCCGCGCTCCTCCACA
Organism: Schistocerca cancellata; assembly: GCF_023864275.1. NCBI lineage: Eukaryota > Metazoa > Arthropoda > Insecta > Orthoptera > Acrididae > Schistocerca > Schistocerca cancellata. The sequence continues at coordinate 614,320,203 of NC_064633.1, read as the reverse complement.
CCGACTCTTCGTCTCCTGTACGTTCCCCTCCACTCTCAAAACCGACGATTTAGAGGGGAGGGTTCCTGAAATTCACCAAACAGACCGGCACGAATTTCCCTGGATACACCAAAATGCAGGTGAAGCCTGCCTAAACTTCTTTATCATCCCTTACTGCATGCCGTTTCACTAACCAGAGATTGTTACACTGTTCAAATGGTTCAAATGGCTCTGAGCTCTATGGGACTTAACATCTGAGGTCATCAGTCCCCTAGAACTTGGAACTACTTAAACCTAACTAACCTAAGGAGATCACACACATCCATGCCCGAGGCAGGATTCGAACCTGCGACCGTAGCTGTCGCGCGGTTCGAGACTGACGCGCCTAGAACTGCTCGGCCACACTGGCCGGCGTTACACTGTTCAAATGGTTCAAATGGCTCTGAGCATCATGGGACTTAACTTCTGAGGTCATCAGTCCCCTAGAACTTAAAACTACTTAAACCTAACTAATCCAAGGACATCACACACATCCATGCCCGAGACAGGATTCCAACCTGCGACCGTAGTGGTAGCGCGGTTCCAGACTGAAGCTGTTACACTGTATTTGCTTTATCGCCACTCACTGCCTCACAAGGAACCCCTTGAGTGTGAGGTCGCAAAAGGCCAATGACGCCATACACTGATCAGCCATAACATTGTGACCACCAGCCTACTATCGATATAAACCCGTCCAGTGGGTAGCAGTGTCACCTGGCGAGGAGTGAGTGCTGGTCAGCCACACGCACGGTACATGTGGTATCAGCGACTGTGTTGCCCGTGTGTAGGATGGGGAATGCGCGCGCGATCCATCCGAGTTTAACCGAGTGCGGATTGTGATGCGTTGGAGGCTCGGTACGAGCATTTCGGAAACGGCACGACTTCACCTACATCTACATCTACATCTACATCCATACGCCGCAAGCCACCTGACGGTGTGTGGCGGAGGGTACCTTCAGTACCTCTATCGGTTCTCCCTTCCATTCCAGTCTCGTATTGTTCGTGGAAAGAAAGATTGTCGGTATGCCTCTGTGTGGGCTCTAATCTCTCTGATTTTATCCTCATGGTCTCTTCGCGAGATATACGTAGGAGGAAGCAATATACTGCTAGACTCTTCGGTGAAGGTATGTTCTCGAAACTTTGACAAAAGCCCGTACCGAGCTACTGAGCGTCTCTCCTGCAGAGTCTTCCACTGGAGTTTATCTATCATCTCCGAAACGCTTTCGCAATTACTAAATGATCCTGTAACGAAGCGCGCTGCTTTCTGTTGGATCTTCTCTATGTCTTGTATCAACCCTATCTGGTACGGATCCCACACTGCTGAGCAGTATTCAAGCAGTGGGCGAACAAGCGTACTGTAACCTACTTCCTTTGTTTTCGGATTGCATTTCCTTAGGATTCTTCCAATGAATCTCAGTCTGGCATCTGCTTTACCGACGATCAACATTATATGATGATTCCATTTTAAATCACTCCTAATGCGTACTCCCAGATAATTTATGGTATTAACTGCTTCCAGTTGCTGACCTGCTATTTTGTAGCTAAATGATAAAGGATCTATCTTTCTATGTATTCGCAGCACATTACACTTGTCTACATTGAGATTCAATTGCCATTCCCTGCACCATGCGTCAATTCGCTGCAGATCCTCCTGCATTTCAGTACAATTTTCCATTGTTACAACCTCTCGATACACCACAGCATCATCTGCAAAAAGCCTCAGTGAACTTCCGATGTCATCCACAAGGTCATTTATGTACATTGTGAATACCAACGGTCCTGTGACACTCCCCTGCGGCACACATGAAATCACTCTTACTTCGGAAGACTTCTCTCCATTGACAATGACATGCTGCGTCCTGTTATCTAGGAACTCCTCAAGCTAATCACACAATTGGTCTGATAGTCCATATGCTCTTACTTTGTTCATTAACCGACTGTGGGGAACTGTATCGAACGCCTTGCGGAAGTCAAGAAACAAGGCATCTACCTGTGAACCCGTGTCTATGGCCCTGTGAGTCTCGTGGACGAATAGCGCGAGCTGGATTTCACACGATCGTCTTTTTCGAAACCCATGCTGATTCCTACAGAGTAGATTTCTAGTCTCCAGAAAAGTCATTATACTCGAACACAATACGTGTTCCAAAATTCTACAACTGATCGACGTTAGAGATATAGGTCTATAGTTCTGCACATCTGTTCGACGTCCCTTCTTGAAAACGGGGATGACCTGTGCCATTTTCCAATCCTTTGGAACGCTACGCTCTTCTAGAGACCTACGGTACACCGCTGCAAGAAGGGGGCAAGTTCCTTCGCGTACTCTGTGTAAAATTGAACTAGTATCCCATCAGGTCCAGAGGCCTTTCCTCTTTTGAGCGATTTTAATTGTTTCTCTATCCCTCTGTCGTCTATTTCGATATCTACCATTTTGCCATCTGTGCGACAATCTAGAGAAGGAACTACAGTGAAATCTTCCTCTGTCAAACAACTTTGGAAAAAGACATTTAGTATTTCGGCCTTTAGTCTGTCATCCTCTGTTTCAGTACCATTTTGGTCACAGAGTGTCTGGACATTTTGTTTTGTCGGGTGTTCGAGGAGTGCTGTGGTGAGTGTCCTCAACACGTGGCGAAACCAGGGTGGAACAACGTCCAGACGTCGCGGGGTTGGGCGGCCGCCCCTCGTTACAGATATCGGATGTCGTAGGCTGGGCAGACTGGAATCACAGGATAGGCGGCGAACTGTGGCGGAACTAGCATAACAACAGACATCAGACTGCTGGGTGGAGTACAAACAGTGCACCGAACACTCGTAACGATGGGCCTCCGCAGCCGACGACCTGTGAGTGCGGGTGTTAACACCACTGGCACTGGACGCTGCCGCAGCGGCAGAGCGTTGCATTGTCTGATGAATCCCGATACGTCTTTCATCACGCTGATGGGAGGGCGCGAATCCGTCATCTTCCCAGGGAACTGCTCCTTGATACCTATACTATGGTACGGAGAGAAGCTGGCGGCGGCTACATTATCCTCTGACGAACATTCAGGTGGGCAGCCAGGGGTGCAGTGGAGCTCGTGGAAGGCACTATGACGGCCAAGGAGTATCGTACACTGGTTGCAAACCACGTATATTCCTTCATGACGATCGTGCTTCGCGATGGCAGTGGCAATTTTCAGCAAGATAACGCGCCATGTCACAAGGCCGGGAGTGTGATGGTGTGGTTAGAGGAACACAGTGTCGATTTCCAATTGACGTGATATCCCGCCGCCCCACCCCCCCTGCCCCCCTGCTCTTGCACGTCGTCAGGTCTGAACCCGATCGAACACATCTGGGATGTGATTAAACGTGATGTAAGAGCTTTCGCCGGCCGAGGTGGCCGAGCGGTTCTAGGCGCTAGAGTCTGGTGCGTTGTCTGCCACGCAACCACAATATTGGCTACGAATGGCAACAGGGTGCGGCACGGGAGGTATCCAACGGTGAGTACAGCACGAGGCTACAAAGCGTAGCTGAAGTCGTCAGTAGACCAGTAACTCGTGGCAGTGCTACAGTGCATGGGGTGTTGCTACAAAGCAGAGCAATGGCAACGATAAACAAAGCCTGCTTGGGAATGTCCTAGCATGGCCAGAAAATTCCCTGCACAGTCTTTTCCCGGAGCGTTGGCGTTATGAAAGGTCTCTGTTGCATTCCTTTCATGTTAATTTTTTAAAACTGTTGTCATTTACGGCATACATTCCACTTCTAAATTTAGTGTGGTGTTTCTGACTATCTGGGAGGAGACTGAGCAGTGGAACGTGTTACTTTTACACATAAACAAGAACGATCTGCCACACTACTACACTTTGAAACACAGTTTATATGTAATTCATGTCTCACAGTCTCATACGGAGCCTACATCCGCTTTCTTTTATATACTGTATATGATAAGATACTGTCATCCCCCTTCCCTTCTGTGTGAGAGGATGAATGAGCAAATGTATTTCTAGTCGCATGCTTGATGGTAGCAGACAAGCCTGTCTGCTAGAGAACAGTAGGACCAACGTCAGAACAGGTAGCTACGCTTTCCAAAAGCAGAGAGGTTTCTATTCTTAGTATGGTCCTGTCCGTCCCTTGTCATGTTGGTATAGGAAGCTGCCCCTCTGGTCACTTCCGTTTTGTATCTGGAAGCACCCTCGGTAGGGGCCCAGGGCAGTCTGTCCGCGGCGAGCGTATGAAGTGGTAAGATCTCCGGCTAAGCGCGTGTCTGCTAAGTCCGTAGGACAATGGATTTCTTAAGTTCAGCCTAACTGAAAATTTAATCACCTTTATTTCAGGTTTAGCTTTAAAATATCTAATGTTATCTTAAATTGCAACGCAGTGTATTTCGAGTGTGAAGTTCAGAATATCTTCCAGTAGTTGCTTTGTCATTGCTTTGTGAGTAAAGTGGGACCACGTGTTGATCAGTAACTCTAACTAAGATCATCAATCTTAAATGCGAATGTGCGTCAGATTATAACGTCTCGTCTTGACAATATTTTTCGATATAGCAACTTTTCTTTATATTCAACCCACGTGGGGTGTACTTTGTGAGACCAGTACCACGTGCTTATACAATTGTTTGATCCGTCAGGTTAATAGTAAGACGATAGTAACCAGTTCGAGGTTTTTCTTTTGTAAATTGCGTTTCGCTGTAATTTATTTTAATTATCAAAATTATTGTGGAGTTACACTCTTTGTGTAAACCAAGTTGACCACCTGAAGCATGTAGTGTAATCATCAAAGTAGGCCTCAGCGATTCTTTTCGGGAAGATTTCACAGAGAGTTAGTATGAATGTAGTATACCAGTGTGTGGTAATTTCATGACTGGCAGGATTGCGCTACGAACGTAACTTGGGTGAAAATTGAATCGGTTGGTTGTGGTTAATTTCCTCTTGCGTATGTTTCAACGTTCTTCGTGTGTTATTTTATGAATACAGTGTTGTATGCAGTCTCCCAATCTTGGCTCCATATTTGACGTGTTCCGTAAGATTACAAACTCACATTTTCACAGTCCTACTAAATAAGGCACCAGTTTAGGGGGTATGAATCAAGTTTAATATGCTGAAATTTTAACGGAAGAATGATCAAAGTTAAAATAAATGTCCAGATATAAACTGATTTATTTCTTTCTATTTAAATTGTCTATATATATATATATATATATATATATATATATATATATATATATATATATATATCACCGGTTATCGTAAGATGACTACTAAAAGATTATAACTAATGTTAGTCTGGTTGGGAATTTGGTAAGCTAGACTGGATAGCTGGCGAAACAGTTGCTCAGTAATGCAAGGTTAACTTCCCCAGATGGCTCACAGCTTTTCACCCGCTTTTATTGTCTTGGATATCAGCACCGCTTTCAGAACAAATTAATGCATCAACATTACAACATGTCGACAGAAAGGAACCCAAGGAATTTGATAGAGTGAGAAAGAAGTTGCAGATGAAATATTAGCGTTTCTGCAAGATGAGTCATGGAATGTGCGGTGTCGCATACACTCGACTGTACGGACAATGTACATGAGGAGTACAACGATGACAGTACGTGCTTAACAAGTGAAAGAGATACTGAAGCAGGTGTCGAGCCATGTAGTTCATCGTTCTTGTCGGTCAGGGAGCAACATATCCCGTCTCCAGTGCAGCATAATAAAGGACAATCGTTGTCCGAGGAGTGGGTAGTAAATACAATTACGTACATCGAAGATCACCCAAGGCGTAGTAAAAAAAAAAAAAATTATGAACGATTTTCGAATAAGTCCACAGCAATATGACCGTGTAGTTCATTTTAAAAACTACGGATATTCAAAGCAGAACTAGGAGCACTTATACAAAAACTGGTTTTCGCACGTTTCAAGGATGCTCGATACAATTTATAGGATGCGAATGACAGTGACTTATCACGTCATGCGCACAGCATGGATTACAAGGATTTCAAGGGAAACAGTGGACGGTTGCATGATACAAAACCGCCACCCTGACGATGCACACCAGACTGCGAAACCGACCGGAAAATTTGCAGAAGAAGTAGACTGACCCCACCGTTCAGTACGGAATATGTTTTAATCTCCGACCAATCAGGATTTGACGAGGAAATGCGTACGAAAGGAATCCTGCAATTAGAGGTACCAAGGGAGCTGTATCAAGAGCAACTAACATCAGTGCCTTAACGAATCCGTATACAATTACGCCGACTGTTAATGTCGGTGGTAAATTGGCTGGAGTGTTATTTACCGTCATGCGAGAAAGTTGGAGGTCCTTTGTCGCCTACGATTCTTTTCCGTGTGCATATCTTGCAAGGGCAGCGGAGAATGTTTACGTCGCAGCAAGCAACAGGGGGAAAACGGCCGTAAGAGTACGACAACTACGGAATCAGCACTGCTTTTGGTCAATAGCTGGTAAAAGTAACTTGCTTTTACTTGATTGCTGGTCTGCATGAAAAAATCATACTCCTTTGGAGCAAACTATCCCTCCTGAAAAATGTGTGACATTGCTATTTATACCACCTCCGGACAATTTCAGGCTTTGGATGTTCCTTTTCTCCGTGGCTATAGAATATTGTCGCACTATCTGCAGCCACGTCTGCGATAGGATAGCGAGTTTCAGGATAAGGTCCACGACAGACAGTTGCATGCTATCGTGTTCCATAAATTCACATAACCCCATTATACCCATATGATTCTATGTGCATTCTTTAAGAGCAGATACCCAGCTGAAAGTCCTGCGTGGTTTTTAGGTCCCTGGGAATTCACCTTTAGTTTTGATGGCGCGAATCTTTGTGATCACTGGGCGCTCCAAAATCCATTCTGTATACATGGTGCAAGTTAATGGTTTGTTTTGAACAGTTCTTGAATGTTGACGATGCTCACTTTGAGAAGTGTAATACGTATAATAATCCCATAGAAGGTTGATCTCTGCACCGCTCAGTTAGTCATTTTCTGTCGCCATCCTGATGCACATGTTGAGACATTAGCAGTTAATATTTCTGCCGTCATAATTTTTAACACAACTCTTTCAAATGGGAATTACTGAAGATGAACTTTCAACTCACACTCAAGTGTTTCCTCATTAGACATTTTCGCCACAGCGCAGTTGCTGTTGACCGTTATGACTGGATGACAACATCTGGGATATAAACGTTCAGAAACATTTTCGCACTAGAGATTGCAAACTCGCGGTTTCGCGTGTTCCCAGTAGCTTACAGGGTGTCCAGACTCTTCACGTCAGCAATGCTGAGGGGCTTGCGGTCGCTATGCATAAATATCAAAAGCCTACCCCGACGTACTGATAAGCTAATAAGGTCAGCTTTGACCAAGCAGTTCTGTGAACCTACGGCACCACAGGGAGTTGTAAAACCGTTTAGTATTCAAATCGCCAAGAACACCGAGGCTTTTTGCAATGCATCGGCACTGGCCTGCTTCAGCGAAGAGAAATTTAACAGTTTTACTCCAGAAGCTATGTCTTACCCGCCAGCAATGTTAAGAAAATTCACCGACGAAATCGAACTATTATCGCAAAGCAATATGTGAATGTGCTGAAAATTCACCTACGAAATTGAACTGTTATCGCAAAACAATATGTGAATGTGCTGTCACAAAATCTTTAGATATCAGGAAATTGCTACGAAGGCATTAACTTTGCTTGTGTAACGGGGAATTACCGCCATTGCATCTTTCGGCAAACCCATTGGGCACACTCAAATGCTGCTACAGTGGTGGTCTCCTTTTTATTTGGGCATACGTTGCATAGTTTAAATTTTATCTATTCCGACCATAATCAGTTATTTTGCTACCCACATAGGAAATCTCATCTACTTGTTTTAATGTCTCATTTCCCACCCTAATTCCCTATGCACTGCCTTATTTAATGCGGCTACAATCCCATTATCTTTGTTTAATTTCTGCTGACGTTCATCTTATAACTTCTTCTCAGATACTAACCATTTCTTTCACTCACTCTTCCAAGTCGTTTGCTGTTTCTCGGAGAATTTCGTCGTCAACACACTTCAAAGTTTTAATTTCTTCTTTTTGAACTTTAACTCCATCTCCCGGTTTCTCGTTGTATTCCGTTACTGCTTGTTAATTGTATAGACTGAATAACATTGAAGATGGGCTACAACCCTGCCTTGCTCGCTGGTCAGGCGCTGTTTCCCTTTCACGACCTTTGACTCTTATAATTGCAGTCTGTTTGTAGATAACCTTTCTATAGCTGTGTTTGATGTTACACCTTCAGAATATCACAGAGTAGATTTCAGTCTGAACTCTCAAGAGCTTTCTTTAGTCTATCCTTTAAGATAATTCGTGGGATCGACATTGCCTCGCTTGTTTCCCTATTTCTCTGGACCGCAATCTGCTCTTCTCCGAGGTAGGCTTCTACGATTGTTTTATTTTTCCGTAAATAATTCGTTTCAGTACTGTCAACTGTGACTTATTAAAGGGGTAGTTTGGTAATATTCACATTCGTCAGCACCTTTTTTCTTGGGACTTGTGACTGTTACATTCGGCTTGAAGCCTGAGAGTATCTGACCTTTCCAATATATCGTGCATAGCACATGCAATAATTTTGTACTAGTATGTTCTCCAAAGGATCTCAGTAATTATATATTATGTATTTGCAGATATAAATTTTATATGTTGCACTTTTATATTCCTTAACTTACATATTGAAAAGTCAGTGGATCACTCCATGAGCGATTTATAGTTATTTACATAGTGCGAATCTTAAGTAATTACTGCAGCATATAACTAAGACGAGTCGTCAAAAGTGAGTCAAAGGACTGCCACGTGTGTAAATGTGCGTTATATGGCGATCTAATGTTGCGGCAAAATGTGGTTAACTGAACTAGAGAAGACACGTTACCTGAGGAATCTGTTACAGAGATGTGTCTAAGTGAACGTGGAAAATCGTTAGTAAAGCGATTATGAACATGTGATTATAATCACACGCACGGGTCACAGCATACTGAAGGTTACACAAGATATGAACATGGTGACCTATTTAGTGAACTTAACGCTCCGCATAAAAGTCGTGTGAAATGGTAAGATAAAGTCACAGAAAAGAAACTATTGAACATCTGAATTCAAACAGTGGTACCTCTGTTAATCATCAAATATGGGGACAATACCTTACAATGGATATAATGACAAAAGTTTTCATCAAACTACGGAATAAAACTAAAGGCCACAGTAAACTGCTGTTTATTACTAACATGCATCAACGTGGCTGCAGTCATTGAATAGGCAAACAAATAACTGTCGAGTGCATAAAGGTTCAGATGACTTGTTAAACAGATACGGTAATAACTTGGCATTGGTGGGCGGAAAGGTAGTTGGGGCGATACAATTAGCTGTGTCCACATAAGCCGCCAATGACAGCTGAATTATTTAACACATTAAAGAAAAAATCAAGAAAAGGACTTAAAAGCAGCACTTCCCTTGCCTAAGGTCATCTTGAGTTCCATTAGCTGAGTGTGTGAATTAATTCAGAGAAGCAAAACTCTAACTCGAAACAAACGACTTCGCAGCCCTCTCGTCACGACGTACGCAAATGCGGCTCTTGCTTACAATTATTCTAAAACTTGGGTGCAAAGGAATGGCTACAGTGATAGCCGAGAGTTAATAGGAATTCAGCCCCGGCATCTATGATTAGCTCTAGGATAAGGTCCTCCCCCTTTCAAGTTCCAAGCCAACGGAATCTCTCCCTCCAACGACCCGAAGCAAAGTGTGTATCTGCGCTCCTCCTCAAAGTCTTGCTGTTTCTGCCAGCACCGGATGCTTGCTAGCCAATCGCTGTAGACCTCACGAGTTCCGACCAATGAAACATTTATAAAAATAGCAACAATCTCCCTTCTCCTAAAGAACTTGCTGTAATTAACCAGTAGTACACATTTCTCTCTTAGAATGGTGCAGAAAGCAGAAATTCTGTCCGACTGTAAGGTTAGTTTCACTCGCGAGCCTTCATCCCCATTACAGAAATAATTTTGGTGAGCAATCCTGGACTTGCTTAAAAAATTAGAATCTGGAGGCCTCCTTTGCGTCCAACAGATTCTTCTCGTTTTGAGTGTCTCGAGTTTTCCCATGCCATTGCAGATCTCTATCTTTTTAGAAAGCATTCTTTACAATCCTTCACACAGTGGAAATTTACAGTCTGCTGAAGGCCACGTCCCGCCCTCTTCCAAGATCTTATCGGGTCACTCGGACACCGCCTAAGGCAGTGGCCATCCGTTCAGTGTGTACCTGCCTGGGACTTGGCCTTTCAGCGAGGAGCAACTGCACGACTCGATTGCAGTTGTACGAGGTGCATTCAAGTTCTAATGCCTCCGATTGTTTTTTCTAATTAACTACTCACCCGAAATCGATGAAACTGGCGTTACTTCTCGATGTAATCGCCCTGCAGACGTACACATTTTTCCCAACGCTTACGCCATGATTCCATGGCAGCGGCGAAGGCTTCTTTAGGAGTCTGTTTTGACCACTGGAAAATCGCTGAGGCAATAGCAGCACGGCTGGTGAATGTGTGGCCACGGAGAGTGTCTTTCATTGTTGGAAAAAGCCAAAAGTCACTAGGAGCCAAGTCAGGTGAGTAGGGAGCATGAGGAATCACTTCAAAGTTGTTATCACGAAGAAACTGTTGCGTAACTTTAGCTCGAAGTGCGGGTGCGTTGTCTTGGTGAAACAGCACACACACACCCCTTCCCGGACGTTTTTGTTCCAGTGCAGGAAGGAATTTGTTCTTCAAAACGTTTTCGTAGGATGCACCTGTTACCGTAGTGCCCTTTGGAACGCAATGGGTAAGGATTACGCCCTCGCTGTCCCAGAACATGGACACCATCATTTTTTCAGCACTGGCGGTTACCCGAAATTTTTTTGGTGGCGGTGAATCTGTGTGCTTCCATTGAGCTGACTGGCGCTTTGTTTCTGGATTGAAAAATGGCATCCACGTCTCATCCATTGTCACAACCGACGAAAAGAAAGTCCCATTCATGCTGTCGTTGCGCGTCAACATTGCTTGGCAACATGCCACACGGGCAGCCGTGCATTCGTGGCACCCACCTGGGTGACACTTTTCGCATTTTCAGGTCGTCATGCAGGATTGTGTGCACAGAACCCACAGAAATGCCAACTCGGGAGGCTATTTGTTCAACAGTCATTCGGCAATCCCCCAAAACAATTCTCTCCACTTTCTCGATCATGTCGTCAGACCGGCTTGTGCGAGCCCGAGGTTGTTTCAGTTTGTTGTCACATGATGTTCTGCCTTCATTAAACCGTCGCACCCACGAACGCACTTTCGACACATCCATAACTCCATCACCACATGTCTCCTTCAACTGTCGATGAATTTGAATTGGTTTCACACCACGCAAATTCAGAAAACGAATGATTGCACGCTGTTAAAGTAAGGAAAACGTCGCCATTTTAAGTATTTAAAACAGTTCTCATTCCCGCCGCTGGCGGTAAAATTCCATCTGCCATACGGTGCTGCCATCTCTGGGACGTATTGACAATGAACGCGGCCCCATTTTAAATCAATGCGCATGTTTCTATCTCTTTCCAGTCCGGAGAAAAAAAATCGGAGGCCTTAGAACTTGAATGCACTTCGTACCTCTGTGGTTCTCATGTCTTGCACTGTGTAGAAATGAAACGAAAAAGTACTCACTGGATTCGAAACCTTTGGTGTTCGTTTTCAGTTACACGCGTACTTTCATGCATCATTAGCAGTTTGAATTGATTTGGTAGCCTAATTTGAACATAGATTATGAGTTAGATTACGGAGCAATTATTGGAAAAACTGTTCCGTAAAGAGGCGTGTAGCACGGTCGAACGAATCCCAGATTCAGGTGCAGCGCGATGATGGGCACTTGACAGAGTGTCAGTATGCTTGTGTTGACGCCAGATGCTTCCACACCACCTGTGACTGAGTAGGTATGGATCTAGGGATAGGGGGGGAGGGGGTAAACCGGGCTATCTGCCCCACCAAATTCATATTCTTGGAGAAAAAAAACTGTTTCACAAAGCGCCTAGCATCCAGCGCACGATGGTCTACCGATTATTCCTATGATTTCGAAACGCATCCCTGTTGATTTTTTAATATTTTTGAACACATTCTAAGTTGATTTCTGAAAGAATCGCAAGTTGATTTTTGAATGCACGTACTGCGTACGCGATGTCTCTGCCAGGGGAATCCCCATCGTATCTAGAAGCAAAAAAACTTTCCCGCAGACAAAAGGGGACGGGACTATACGAGCTGAGCCGAATAAATCCGAATAGGTGAACGCCAATCACTGTTTGTTTATATGGATGATTGGGTGTGCGAGTGATAAGCATTATTACGATCATTACCGAAACCCATAGATTCAGACTACCAGAGTGGAAATAAACGACTAAAAGGAATAATAGGTAAGAAAGATTACATGTTATCTTCTCGACGTATCCAAGAAAATGAAATTTTGACACAAATTTTTTGCCAGATCGCTACACTACTTAATGGCCTGTTGTACAGTCCCTCGTTAGCAGCCGCTTAACTTCTGTTCTCGAATAGCGCGGAAAATGCGTTGTACGAACCCGCAATAACGCCTTACTGGAGAATAAACGCGGGATAACTAAATCGATGATTCTGGCAGGGTTAGTGAAGTTGACCGGGGAATAAGTTTTAACAATGGCAAGAATAGTTACACATTTAGTGATGACAATATTGTTTGTTACAACGAGGAAGGAGAAGAAATGGGGACTTCACAGATATTATATTAAACAATATGACGATTCCAAATGTACATGAAATTTCGTACTACTACTACTATTACTACAACTACTTTTCGGTCTTATGAAATTGGTACTTGGTGAATTATATTCTGTCATATTGTTTATGTAAATAAGGTAGATAAAAATGACCGTTTGTGCCAAAACAGTCTCGCTTATTTGGCGTGTGTTACAATTGCTGCAGTATTAGAAACAACTATTTCGTTTTGTCTAGCAGACAGTGACAAAATAGATGTAATCAAATCGTGAAACCTCACCAGTCTTGGGTACTATCCGTATTAACAGATTTTTCAGTATTAGACAAAGGCATTTTGATTTTTCATGTAGCAACACGTTTAACGAGCTTCGATGAGGCAATAGATCCTTTAGCACAAAAGGACAGAACACCATGTAAATCTGTAGGAAGATTAGAGAGAAAAAATGTTGGGATCTAAGGATTGAAGAAATGTATACTGTCTTGATTGTCTCTTGTCTTAACTGGTTTTATGCCCCCAATATTTAATTTCACGTCACACAAAAGTTATTAGCTAATAAGCAATAAGGAGTGCAAATTTTATGAAGAGTTCTTAATTTCTGGGTCACAAATAATCCCACCCAGTATTAATTGTGAGTTTTTTTAAAGGGGTTTGGCTGTCAAACCAGCCGACAGGGAGCGGGAGAGGCACCACAGAACATTTTGGTTTCCACGGTCCTGAATATAGGTTTGATGACTTCCATTACAAAATATACACGATTGAATTCCACATAAATACAATGACATGCAATAAAAGACTGCTGTGTGAAGGAGCACTGCATTTTGGACACTGAAGACCAAATAATATGTCTTGAGCAGTTAAACAGAGAACCGACTCGTGGCGATAACATATTAGACCTTCTGGTGACAAACAGACCCGAAATATTTGAAACAGTTAACGCAGAACAGGGAATCAGCGATCATAAAGCGGTTACTGCATCGATTATTTCAGCCGTAAATAGAAATATTAAAAAAGGTTGGAAGATTTTTCTGTTTAGCGGAAGTGACAAAAAGCAGAGTTCAGAGTACCTGACGGCTCAACACAAAAGTTTTACTTCAAATACAGATAGTGTTCAGGCTCAGTGGACAAAGTTCAAAACCATCGTACAATATGCGTTAGATGAGTATGTGCCTGGCAAGATCGTAAGAGATGGAAAAGAGCCACCGTGGTACAACAACCGAGTTAGAAAACTGCTGCGGAAGCAAAGGGAACTTCACAGCAAACATAAACATAGCCAAAGCCTTGCAGACAAACAAAAATTACGCGAAGCGAAATGTGGTGTGAGGAGGGCTATGCGAGAGGCGTTCAGTGAATTCGAAAGTAAAGTTCTATGTACTGACTTGGCAGAAAATCCTAAGAAATTTTGGTCTTATGTCAAAGCGGTAGGTGGATCAAAACAAAATGTCCAGACACTCTGTGACCAAAATGGTACTGAAACAGAGGATGACAGACTAAAGGCCGAAATACCAAATGTATTTTTCCAAAGCTGTTTCACAGAGGAAGACTGCACTGTAGTTTTCTCTACATTGTCGCACAGATGACAAAATGGTAGATATCGAAATAGACGACAGAGGGATAGAGAAACAATTAAAATCGCTCAAAAGAGGAAAGGCCGCTGGACCTGATGGGATACCAGTTCGATTTTACACAGAGTACGCGAAGGAACTTGCCCACCTTCTTGCAGCGGTGTAACGTAGGTCTCTAGAAGAGCGTAGCGTTCCAAAGGATTGGAAAAGGGCACAGGTCATCCCCGTTTTCAAGAAGAACGTAGAACAGATGTGCAGAACTATAGACCTATATCTCTAACGTCGATCAGTTGTAGAAATTAGGAACACATATTATGTTCGAGTGTAATGACTTTTCTGGAACTAGAAATCTACTCTGTAGGAATCAGCATGGGTTTCGAAAAAGACGATCGTGTGAAACCTAGCTCGCGCTATTGGTCCACGAGACTCAGAGGGCCATAGACGCGGTTTCCCAGGTAGATGCCGTGTTTCTTGATTTCCGCAAGGCGTTCGATACAGTTCCCCACAGTCGTTTAATGAACAAAGTAAGAGCATATGGACTATCAGACCAATTGTGTGATTGGATTGAAGAGTTCCTAGATCACAGAACGCAGCATGTCATTGTCAATGAAGAGAAGTCTTCCGAAGTAAGAGTGATTTCAGGTGTGCCGCAGGGGAGTGTCGTAGGACCGCTGCTATTCACAATAAACAAAAATGACCTTGTGGATGACATCGGAAGTTCACTGAGGCCCTTTGCGGATGATGCTGTGGTATATCGAGAGGTTGTAACAATGGAAATTTGTACTGAAATGCAGGAGGATGTGCAGCGAATTGACGCATGGTGCAGGAAATGGCAATTGAATCTCAATGTAGACAAGTGTAATGTGCTGCGAATACATAGAAAGAAAGATCCCTTATCATGTAGCTACAATATAGCAGGTCAGCAACTGGAAGCAGTTAATTCCACAAATTATCTGGGAGTACGCATTAGGAGTGATTTAAAATGGAATGATCATATAAAGTTGATCGTCGGTAAAGCAGATGCCAGACAGATTCATTGGAAGAATCCTAAGGAAATGCAATCATAAATAAAGGAAGTAGGTTACAGTACGCTTGTTCGCCCACTGCTTGAATACTGCTCAGCAGTGTGGGATCCGTACCAGACAGAGTTGATAGAAGAGACAGAGAAGATCCAACAGAGAGCAGCGCACTTCGTTACAGGATCATTTAGTAATCGCGAAAGCGTTACGGAGATGTTAGATAAACTCCAGTGGAAGACTCTGCAGGAGAGACGCTCGGTAGCTCGGTACGGGCTTTTATTGAAGTTTCGAGAACATGCCTTCACCGAGGAGTCAAGCAGTATATTGCTCCCTCCCACGTATATCTCGCGAAGAGACCATGAGGATAAAATCAGAGAGATTAGAGCCCACACAGAGGCATACCGACAATCCTTCTTTCCACGAACAATACGAGACTGGAATAGAAGGGAGAACCGATAGAGGTACTCAGGGTACCCTCCGCCACACACCGTCAGGTGGCTTGCGGAGTATGGATGTGGATGTAAATGTACGTTTCCTCGATCATATATGTTTTATACACTGAAGAACCGCAGAAACTGGTATAGGCATGCTACTGAAATACAGAGACATGTAAACAGGCAGAATACGGCACTGCGGTCAGCAACGTCTGTATAAGATCTAACATTCTCCGTGGTGTCTGTTTGTTCTAAGTCGTGTCTCCCTACCACTTTCGCGCAACGACGCTGTGCGCGTGTTTTTTAGGGAATTGACTAGTTTGAACCTGGGACCTGTTGCTAGTAAGGAGACGCCAGACCACACATGACATGTAGAGTTCAGAAGAGTTCAGTGAGACTAGCGATGATATAACCAAATACTTAATGATTTCAGCGTCAGCTCCGCTGCACTCCCTGTAAAAGAATCTTAATACTAACTAAATTTAATGGAAGGGGTTCAAGGCTTTCCTACTTTTAGTTAGCTGGTAAAATAACGTCGAAAAAGCAGTTAAGTTTACCACTGGAAATTTTATTCTGCTCATAAAACATAGTTTATAAATTGCACTATTGATAAAAGGAAATATTTTAATACAGGATGATAAAAACCAACTGCGTTCAACGAAAATGTGAACGAATATTCCCTGAATGGGTTTCCAAGTTCTACAATGGATCGAAGGATGACCTATGCCATATCACATCTATAATCTAGGTTTAAATTAAGTTTCACAAAAGAGAAAACTATCAAAATGGTCTACAGTGACCCTCAATTATCTTTAATTACTTATCTAACTTGTCGTAAATTACAGTGACTGATGTGGCTTCTCAATAATTATATAACAGAAAAATTATCGCGTTTCAGATTTTAACTTACGTAGCAAATGTGAATACCATGAGTTTTAATTGACGATCGACACTAGTATTACATAAAAAGGGGATGTAAGAGATGAGACTTCTGCAGTTCTGAGTGAAGCCTTATGCGCTGAAAAATGCGGCATCGCGTGCGTTCATTACCTTGTTGGTGTTCGTCAGGGGGCGCGGGCCGGCGCAGCTCCATACAGCTCGCCGTCTCAGAAGCAACTCCCTCCTAACTTCTCCTTACTACAATTTACCGAAGCTGGTTTAAAAAAAAACTATCTGGCTGTGTTTTCATCTGGCCAATCAGAGTCTCAATGTTAACCTTAAGCTCCACCTACAAAAATTCTGTCTATCCAATGAAAAACGTTATACTTTTCGTGGTGGGGCAATGTTTTTAAAGTTTGCAACGTAACAGAGACGTGAAAAAGTCTCACGCTAAAACTTGCAGCTGGTGTGGCCTTTTTAGTGTTATCGTAAGATCTATACTGTTCTTCTGGAGGGCTGTATCTTTTAACATGGGCTAGGGGGTGTTCTTGGTGGTTAGTTGGCGACTTGGGTGTCCGTCCCTTATCGTAGGGCCTTCTAGCTTACCACGGTTCTGCTCTCGGCTTCTGTTCTCGTTTCTCCCCTCAGAACTGCGTCTGTCTCACAGTGGGAAGGTATGATATGCATTTAGGCATTCTTGTGTTAGTCTGTGGTATTCCATTTGCTCACTCGTTACTCATATTACTTTGGTTAATTTAATGTCATGACTTATTCGGAGCTTTGTGACATACTACTGGATTTGCTTATCATGTCAAGGTTTTCATGGAAGGTGTTGGATTTGCCTGACACCTTACATATCACCACCCTTCCAACTTAATTTTTGCAATGAAGTTAGGCAATGATTGAATCGTTGTCTAAGTTAGTCAAAAATTATTCCTTTATCTATATTTTGTTGCCTACTTTTCAGCCACGTTATTCTGGTTCTGTGCTAGATTGTATTACTGATTTATATTTTTATATTCTTCCACATTCTCAAAAAATGTTTATATTGACAAGAGAAGAATATTTTTGTGCTATTATTATTACTATTAATTTTTAATTATTTCCTTTCTTTATTTAAGTGTGAAGTTTGTTATCGAAAGTGAGGAGTCTTTCACATCGATTTTCTTAGAAATATTTTTTTTTATAAATGTAGTAATTAAGTAAAATCTATTCCTAACACATTTTCTAAATATCATGTACAGGTAAATGTTTTTGTTTCTAGACACTCATTTCGACATTGTTACACTAAGAAATAAGAATTATTTCTAAGAATGACAAAGAAATATACATACACAAGTATTGAGATATTATCCTAACAAATGGTACAAATGTAAATAAATAGGGAAAACATCCAACAAGATAATTTTTTATTCTTTGTTATTATAAGGAGAAAATAAGTAAAATATAGTTATTCTTTTATTTTTATAAGGAGAAAGTAAGTGGCATATAGTTTTAGTGTTTATTAAGCCTTATTTTTGTTCTTTATATACTGTCCATTTCAGAACTAATGACTTATTTTTATCGATAGTCTATTTTTCACTTAATTCCATAGTCAATGACTGTTATTTTGTAGTTTATTAGCTGTCTGGTGTGCTTAACTTATCTAGTTTTTCACATGTTTCTTTTGCACAATTCCTACATCACATAATTTGATTTCATACATTCACACAACCCTATGAATGTTTAAGCATGAGGTTGGTGAATGTTTTTGCACGAAGGTGTAGCGAGATGGATATGACTATGTATTTGATGTACAGCATCGTTCGTCGTCCCTTATTGGCTTTGCAAGTGTGTGTTGATGTTGTGGAGGTCCCATAATGGAATGGAGCTGTGAGTGCAGAATCTCGTGGTTTACTGGCTCTGTATGCGTGAAAGTCATCGTTATGTGTCGCTAAAAGCGGTCGTTTTTCGTTGTAATACTTCGCAGACGACTAGTTTACAATAGGATAGGGATTTGGGAAGGTATGTCGTCTATTCTTCACCCATCTTCTTTTTTGGTCTCAATCTTGCGAATCTTCAACTTCTGTTCTTCCTGCTTTTTCTCTGCTTCTTACTTGCTTCTTGGTTCTTCTCTGGGCAGGATATGGAAATATTTATTGATAACTAGTCGCTTTGAAGTTCTCCTCTTAGTAAGAGTTTGATAAATTGTTTGGGTGTGTCATTTTTACTTTGTGGAAGTTTTCTTCAGTTCCGTGCATCAGTGTGCTGTTTAATAGCAGTAGTGTGACTTTTACACATTTTTTTTTGCCAGTGGTGGCTTGCCCAAGCGATCTTTTTGTCAAGCCGTTTTTTGCTCGCTCCACTGAGTTGGGGCATTCCAAGACCCTTTTGGCCTTCCGAGTTCTGTCCAAGCAGTGTTCCATTACTCTGTGGTTCCCTGTTCTGTCCCAGCAGATTTACTGCCTACTTCAGCTACAAGAGCCCTCTGTTGGTCTCGCTGTCCTTTCCCTTCTCTCGACGCTTCTGCCTTGTAGGAATTGCGTCTTGCTAATTACGTCCTTTTCTTTCTTGATACTTCTCGCGTTGCAACTTGTGGGTTGTTGCATCTGGTCTTTGCTGGAGTTTTTACAATGGTTCTTACAAAAAGTTTTACTTATAATCATCTAACATATGTCTAGTACCTACATTGTTTTACGCCTTTTTAAAAAGCATTATAAATTTCGGCGACCTTTCCATGTTATGATTCTAAGATATTTTGAGTCTTAATTTCTATAAGAATCCTCAAATTCGTTTTTTATTTTTGTGTAGTGTTGTGGTGTATAGCATTTCAGTATTTCATGCTGTTAGACTATCTATGCTTTATCCCTTCACCTTAATCTATGGTACTATTGGTATTATTTTTGTTTTTGTTTTTATTGAAACTACTTTCTTTTTACCACCTTCCTCTCTCTTCATTCTTCTTTCTCCTGACGATCTTATCTGCAACATAATCTTGAAATATTGTGCTGATTATTTACCAGTAATAAAATTAATCTTCAACCTTTTTGATATGGCTCACATGGTGAAGTCCTAAGGTTTTGCCTGTTTTTGGGGTCATTAGTTCCACAGCATTATCATGAGCAATTCGGCTAATTATGGCAGGTCCTTTGTATGCAGCATAAAACTTATGTATTTTGTGTTTCTGTTTGCTGGAGAGATGGTGTGTTTTTACAAATACTTTCTGGCCTACTGAGAATGTTCTTTTAATTGATGTTCTATCTCCTCTTTCTTTTCTTTTAATGGCTGCCTTCCTAATGTTGGAGAGTGCTGTTGCTATGACTTGTTTGTGCTGTCTACATGGTACAATAGGAAATCTAACATTTTCTCTGGTTATGTTTGGGGGTTCAATATTTTTAAGTACAGTAACTGGAGGTAGTAGTGTAGTGCTGTGTGACATTTCATTTATTACTTCTTGAAAATCTTTAAGGTATATATCCCAAGTGTTGTGTCTTTTGCCTGCATATAATCGGCATAAAGTGCCTATGTCCTTCATAGATCGTTCTGCTGGATTTATGCTAGGTTTGTATTTAGATATGTAGAAGGGTTTTATTTTGTGTTGTTTTAACGTGTTCTGCCATTGCACTGTATTTTACAAAAAATTACTTATTATGTTGATGATGTGATTATAGCAGAACCCTATTGGGAACATCACAATGACACATTAAATCAGTTTTTATAGGTCATGAAAGAGGATGGGGTCATAGTAAATATAACAAACTCCAAATTTGGAAGGCGAGAGGTAAAATTTCTAGGACACATAATTTCAGAGAAAGGGGTAATACCCGACCCAGAAAAACTAACGGCAATTAAAGAATTCTGTACTCCATATAATAAGAAAACTCTCAGAGGATTTCTAGGTCTCACCGGATTCTATAAAAAATTTATTTGGATCGACTCTCTCGCAACACCACGACTATGTGCATTGACTGAAAAAAAAAACACGCCGTGGGTATGGGATCAACAAGCCAATGAAGAATTTTTAAAAGTGAAAAACGCACTAACAACAGTACCGATTTTAGCACATCCTGTTCTAACACAAAATTTTTGTATGGCCACTGATAGCGTGAAAACAGGTTTAGGAGTTGTTTTATTCCAAGAATACGAACAGGCAGGGCTAAGATCATATAGAACAATTGCATTTGCCAGTTGGGTACTCACAAAAAGCGAGAAAAACTATTCAGTCACGCATATGGAAGCATTGACCATTGTATGGGGTTTTTAACGTGTTCGATACTTCCTATTGGCAAGAAAAACAAAAGTATACACTGACCACAAGGCATTAGAATTTCTGTTATCCGCCAAACTAACTCATGGGAGGTTAGCCAGATGGATGTTAATACTACATGAATTTGACTTCACTATTACACATATACCAGGACCAGCGAATGTATTAGCAGATGCTTTATCACGATGTCCACAGGGTGCATCCAATAACATAGGTTTGGAAGCAGCAGAAGACCAGTTTACAATGTACTATATGAAACAAGTACCTTTCGAAAACTACATTACGACAGCATTGAAAAACATAGGCAAAGAGCAGGACAAGGATCCCGAAATACTAGGAATCAAACACAAGTGGAGAAGTAATTATTTTCCAGACATTCGACAGCACTTTCTCGTAAAAAACAATGTTTTATTTTTTAGACAAAATGTTGCAACGAATGAATGGTTAATTTATATCGCAGATGAACTAATTAATAAGTACATATGGTATACACATTTAAGTAATGGCCACTTCGGACCAAAGAAATGCTTTTTAAAAATAAAACAAACAAGCCATTTTCTGAACATGGAAAGACGAATTAGAACCGTATTAGTCAAATGCTAAAAATGTATGAGGGCTAAACACGTCACTTTCCAAACCATACCACCTATGTTTCCAATAATCCCTAAAAAATTAAAACAAATAGCTGCAACAAATTTGATGGGGCCCCTCCCACGCACAAAAAAGAGATATATTTTCATATTTGTCGTTTTGGAACTTACTTCTAAATATGTTACCTTAACACCATTAAAACGGGCAACAGGTCTTACTATAAGTAAAGCATTTAGACAAGATTTTCTCACACAAGTCGGTCGAATGGAAAGAATAATTTCGGATAATGGCCCACAATACAAATCAGTGCAATGGCAGAACACGTCAAAAGAACACAAAATAAAACCCATCTACGTACCTAAGTACAAATCTAGCATAAATCCAGCAGAACGATCTATGAAGGACATAGGCACTTTATGCCGATTATATGCAGGCAAAAGACACAACACTTGGGATATATACCTTAAAGATTTTCAAGAAGTAATAAATGAAATGCCACATAGCACTACATTACTTCCTCCAGTTACTGTTCTTAAAAATATTGAACCCCCAAACATAACCAGAGAAAATGTTAGATTTCCTATTGTACCACGTAGACAGCACAAACAAGTCATAGCAACAGCACTCTCCAACATTAGGAAGGCAGCCATTAAAAGAAAAGAAAGAGGAGATAGAACAGCAATTAAAAGAACATTCTCAGTAGGCCAGAAAGTATTTGTAAAAACACACCATCTCTCCAGCAAACAGAAACACAAAATACATAAATTTTACGCTGCATACAAAGGACCTGTAATAATTAGCCGAATTGCTCATGATAATGCTGTGGAACTAATGACCCCAAAAACAGGCAAAACCTTAGGACTTCACCATGTGAGCCATATCAAAAAGGTTGAAGATTAATTTTATTACTGGTAAATAATCAGCACAATATTTCAAGATTATGCTGCAGATAAGATCGTCAGGAGAAAGAAGAATGAAGAGAGAGGAAGGTGGTAAAAAGAAAGTAGTTTCAATAAAAACAAAACAGAAATAACACCAATAGTACCATAGATTAAGGTGAAGGGATAAAGCGTAGATAGTCTAACAGCATGAACTACTAAAATGCTATACACAACACTACACAAAGATAAAAAACGAATTTGAGGATTCTTGTGGAAGTTAAGACTCAAAATAACTTAGAATTGTAACATGGAAAGGGCGCCAAAATTTGTAAAGCTTTTTAAAAAGGCGTAAAGCAATGTAGGTACTAGACATATGTTAGATGATTATAAGTAAAACTTTTTGTAAGAACTCCAGCAAAGACCAGATGCAATGACCCACAAGTTGCAACATGAGAAGTAACAAGAAAGAAAAGGACGTAATTAGCAAGACACAATTCCTACAAGGCAGAAGCGTCGAGAGAAGGGAAAGGACAGCGAGACCAACAGAGGGCTCTTGTAGCTGAAGTGGGCAGTAACACGGAACCATGGAGTAACGGAACCTGCTTGGACAGAACACGGAAGGCCAAGAGGGTCTTGGAACACCCCGACTCAGCAGAGCGAGCAAAAAACGGCCCTACGAAAAGACCGCTTGGGCAAGCCACCACTGGCAAAAAAAAAAAAAAAGTGTAAAAGTCACACTACTGCTATTAAACAGCACGCTGATGCACAAAACTGAAGAAAACTTCCACAAAGTAAAAATGACACACCGAAACAATTTATCAAACTGTTACTAAGAGGAGAACTTCAAAGCGACTAGTTATCAATAAATATTTCCATATCCTGCCCAGAGAAGAACCAAGAAGCAAGTAAGAAGCAGAGAAAAAGCAGGAAGAACAGACGTTGAAGATTTGCAAGATTGAGACCAAGAAAGAAGATGGGTGAAGAATAGACGACATACCTTCCCAAATCCCTATCCTATTGTAAACTAGTCGTCTGCGAGGTATTACAATGAAAAACGACTGCTTTCAGCGACACATAACGATGACTTTCATGCATTCAAAGCCAGTAAACCACGAGATTCTGCACTCACAGCTCCATTCCATTATGGGACCTATCCCCTAATAAACGCTGCTGATGATATGTTTAAACCAAATGACATTCGTTTAAACTGGTAACATCTACCGAATACGATAAATGCTGTAAATTTTCTACATTCTGGGTCCAATTCTATTTGCCAGAAGCTACTACGTAAAACAATTGATGAAAATATATTAGCACTGTGGAAGTTTTGTATCAATTCCTCTAATAATTTTTCTGGGCGATCTGTCTCAATGATTATGATTGCGTTGATCTTCTGGAATCAAGCACTAACCTGATGCTCCCATCACGTTTTTGTACAGTATGGAGAGAGCTGTTATATGTGGAGGTAGCTGGTTCAATAATATCATCAT
This sequence comes from Schistocerca cancellata, assembly GCF_023864275.1. NCBI lineage: Eukaryota > Metazoa > Arthropoda > Insecta > Orthoptera > Acrididae > Schistocerca > Schistocerca cancellata. The sequence goes on along the minus strand of NC_064633.1, from coordinate 614,296,326 downwards.
CTAACATTTTAGATATCCCCTGGAATACTTTATTCCTGTAGCTTAATGGGATTGTATAGGGTGGCACTCTAAATGGTTTGTGCTGTTTTACTTCAAACTTGTACTGAAAGTGTTTAATACTGCCAGTCTTAGGTAAAAATATCTCTGCTTTATCTCGTAAAATACCCTCTAATTCTCTTTTACTGTGTTCCAAAATACCTTGAACTTCTTGCAATTTTTCGTCGATTTCTTTATGGACTTCTAACATGAGTTGAGGCGATTCCCCCTTTTGTGCATACCATTCTAATTCTTCATCCTCTTTACCTCACGTCATTCTTAATTGTTTGTTTATAACTGGTATTTCTTCTAATTTTAGGTTTTGCTCAATGAGAAGTGTGACATTCCCGAATGTTACGCTACCTTTCCCCATATCTATCGCCTTTCCCCATATCTATTATCGCTCGTCTCTCATTTAAAAAATCTGCACCAATAATCAAATCTACAGTTAGTTTAGGTATAATCACGAAGTTGGCTTCGATCTTTTGACATTGACACGAAAGAGTTAACCTTGTTTGTCTCGTAACTTCCGCAGTATTGTTTCTAATAGGACCTCTTACTTTAATCTTACGTGTTTGCAGAACGGGCAATTCCTCATTGGCATTGCACTGCATGAATAAATTTTCTGAGACCGCAGTCAGTTCACTTCCGCTATCAATTACACTGTTGACTGGGATATGCTTTACTATGGCCTTCACAATCGGTTGAATTTGAAAGGGTTGGTTCTGTTCTTCTTTTTATTGCATCAACGAATCCTACAATGAATCATACATGAGTCTTTTCAGGAATTTCCCTTGTGAATTCGTATTTTCTGTAGGATAAGCTTCGACTGCTATATCTCTCTCTTTTATTTCCTCTTCTCTATTTCTTCCTTCATTTACGCTTTCTTCAAGATCCTCTACTTTTTCCTCACCCCCGTCTATCTTCTCCTTCTTCGTCGCTACTTCCACATAATCGCATCTAAATGTTCTAATTATCGCTTCATAACTTCCTTCATTATATACGTTGGGTTGTGTGCCCACTAGTAACTTATTTTCAACTTCTGTCGACTGCGAATTATCCTCATTGAATTCGCTTTCCCTGGTTTCCATCTCAAATAGCTCTCCAATACTCATTACTTCGTCCTTTCCTCCTACATTCGTTGTACATGCCTCTGGTAATTCATATTCCTCGTCAGTATTCTCCCAATTAATTTCGTCCCAACACGATATTGTCTTCGTTCTCGTCTGGTCCCTGCGGTTTTGTTTCTTCCTTATTCTCTTCTCGTGATAAGGTATTTACTTCTCTGTTCAAGGTGCTGCAATTATCCTGGGTCGGTGCGTCATTCTCTTTGGCATGGGCGCTTAGCTGTCAATTCGAACGTTTTTCGGGGTTTGGTGGTCTTACCTCCACCTCTTCTATCTGTATTCTCTTTTCTCGTCCAGCTTGTTGATATTCGTTTCTTTGTTGATAATTTGTCGGTCTATTGGTTTTCCAATATCCGTTCCGGTTGTCATTGTTCCCTCTGTAATAGTTGTTGCCGTTCCTGGGTGAATTATAGTTATTGCCGTATTCTCTTCTAAATCCATAACCGGTTCTTTGTTGAAATCTATTGTCGTTTCTTGGTGCGAAGTTATCACGTGGTTCGTAATTATTGTTTCTTTGTACTGTATGTTGTGGATTCCACTGCTTTTTGCTTTCTTTTTCACGTGCGCTTCGTCTTTTTCTTGAGTCATCTTCCGAAAATATGAACTCTACTTCCCTTAGAATACCTTTAAATGCTTCGACGTCATTGCCTCCGCGACCTACTAATTATTGCTGGTATTTCAATGGTAACTTCATCGCGCGTAATTTAATCAACTCTCCGTCACTGTATGGTACATCTAAGCATTGATTTTTCTTTGCCATTAATTCGAAAAATTTCACGGGACTCTTCTCTCCTAAATTTTCAAAATATGGGTTCTGTAATAATTCGTACTTCACTGTGTTCTGTGCTTCGCTGAACCAATATCGTGAGAGAAACTTCTCTCTGAAATCTTCGTACGATCGGCATGTCGCTGCAACATTTTGCATGGTTTCTGCGACTGTTCCTGACATGTGTGCACATATAAAGTCTAATTTGTGTGCTAGCGTCCAGTGTTCTGGTAATCCTACTCGGAATTGATCAATAAAAGTTCATGGATGTAATGAGTTTCCTTCTCGAAAGTGTTGAAATTTTCTGACTGTGAGGAAATGATCGTTGTCGTACTTCGTCATAGTTCCATATGAATTTCGCGATTCTTCGCCACTTTTGTTTCTGATAATTTTTCCCGTCGTTCTATCCGGTTGTGGTAGATACATTGGATATTGTCCACTGTAACTTTCGCCTACCCTTGCGTAGTATCGTTGGAGTGGTACGCAATAATTTTCTTCAATCGGTTGTGAACGTGTAGCTTAATGCATTGCACTGTACTCTTCGCGACCTGGCTTTCCATTGTCATGTATTGGTTCGGTATCTTGTCTGGCTAACCTTGCCGCTTCATTGGACGAACCAAACTGTCTTGACACATACATTTGTGGTTCTGCATACGTTTGTGGTGCCGTTTGTTCAACAAGAATTTCGAAACGTGTTTGTTGCTGAGCAGGCTGTCTGATTTCACGTATGTTACTTTCCGCCTGTGATTGGAATGCATGATATCTTCGTTAATTTCTTGTTTTTCCGGTGCTGTTACAGATACGGATGTGGTTACAGACTCAGTGCTTGATCTATCCTGTTCACTACGCTCTTCAATGGTTTGCAACAACTCTGTTCGCAATTTCTGACATTGTCGCTTCGTTTGCGCTTCTATTTTGACTATGCAGTTATCATATCTTTTCAGCGCTGCTTTTGTGATACGTTTGTGTAGCACACTGTTTTCAACAATTTCACGCGCTGTACCTGCTACTTGTCTAGTAATTACGTTTATCTGTTTCTCTAGTTTCTTGACTTCTCCCTGGGTGTTGTTACGTAATGTTTTGATCTCGTCCTGAGTGTCATTACGCAATGTTTGTACGTCCGCTTGTACTTTCTCAATGTCTGTTCTCAATTGATTGTGACCTGTTACTAAGTTTCTTATCACTTCTCGAGATTCTTTTGCCTCGTCTTCAATATGACTTAGGTGTAACTGAATTTTTTTGTTTTGTTCTTTAATCTCGTGGTTTCTGCAATTTGTTTCGTCGTTTCTGCATTCTGAATTTTAATTTGGTTCGCAATTTTTTTATTTTGTCTTGTCATAGTTTCCGTCATTAATTGTAATAATTCTGCCAGATTTGTGGGCCCTATTGCGTTTTCTTCCGACGTCCTACGCTCTGTGTTTTCGCCCAAGTGTTGGTTTGCAACCGATTGCATTGAACTGTGAGGTGACACGTTTCTGCTCGTATTCCTTGTACTCTGTGGTGAGGGAGCTCTGATTACTTGTACTGTGGGTTCTACGTATTCAAGACGCAAGTTAGAATCCTCATCGGCTGTCTCTCTACTTTCCTGCTCCTCTGTCGTATGCTGACCTAGGTTTTCTTTGCCTTGGCGTACATTATCCTCGTTATGGTGCGTTATCTATCCTATTTCTCGCGATACTACATCGTCTGTTGTACTGTCCTCTATTGTCTGTCCATCTTCATGTTGGGGCTCTACCTCAATTTGGTCAAGGTCTCGATCTGCCATTGCTAATACTTCCGAATCCCTTATTTTCTGTTTTAAAAGCAATTCATGCGCCCTACTTCGCGTCAACATGCGCTCATACGATCTCACGCGTTTCATAAGCTTTTTGCACACACGACTTGACACTCCATTCACTTATTGGTTGGGTCAGAACCAACTTGTCAACGATGTATCCGCCACCTGTGCGCTTGCATTGGAGAGAAAACTTAATTCTAACAATATTAAAACTCATAACTTAATTATGCTACTGTCTCTGCTACAAGGTCTCAAGTTCTATTGAATACTTTCTTACTATCTATCGCTGCAGCTACTGTTTTCGACTATTTATAACTTTAGGAAAAAAAATTTTGTTACAAAAATTTTTCATCAAGATATTTTTCTGACCTAGTTGGGCATGTGCTCGACCTTCAATCATGGTATTTTACCATCCTGGCAGGATCGCCATTCTCTAACATCCTGCATGGTGTCTGTTGTTCTATGTCGTGTCTCCCTACCACTTTCGCGCAACGACGCTCTGAGCATGTTTTTAGGGAATTGACTAGTTTGAACCTGGGACCTGTTGCTGGTAAGGAGACGCCAGACCACACATGACATGTAGAGTTCAGAAGAGTTCAGTGAGACTAGCGATGGTATAACCAAATACTTAATGATTTCAGCGTCAGCTCCACTGCGCTCCCTGTAAAAGAATCTTAATACTAACTAAATTTAGTGGAAAGGGTTCAAGGCTTTCCTATTTTTAGTTAGCTGGTAAAATAACGTCGAAAAAGCAGTTAAGTTTACCATTGGAAATTTTATTGTACTCACAAAACGTTGTTTATAAATTGCACTATTGATAAAAGGATATGTTTTAATACAGGATGACAAAAACCAACTGTGTTCAACAAAAATGTGAACGAATATTCCCTGAATGGGTTTCCAAGTTCTACAATGGATCAAAGGATGACCTATGCCATATCACATCTATAATCTAGGTTTAAATTAAGTTTCACAAAAGAGAAAACTATCAAAATGGTCTACAGTGACCCTCAATTATCTTTAATTACTTATCTAACTTCTCATAAATTACAGTGGCTGATGTGGCTTCTCAATAATTATATAACAGTAAAATCATCGCGTTTCAGATTTTAACTTACGTAGCAAATGTGAATACCATGAGTTTTAATTGACGATCGACACTAGAATTACGTAAAAATGGGATGTAAGAGATGAGACTTCTGCAGTTCTGAGTGAAGCCTTATGCGCTCAAAAATGCGGCATCGCATGCGTTCATTACCTTGTTGGTGTTCGTCAGGGGGCGGCGGCCAGCGCAGCTCCATACAGCTCGCCGTCTCGGAAGCAACTCTCTCCTAACTTCTCCTTACTACAATTTACCGAAGTTGGTTTAAAAAAAAACTATCTGGCTGTGTTTCCATCTGACCAATCAGGGTCTCAATGTAAACCTTAAGCTCCACCTACAAAAATTCTGTCTGTCCAATGAGAAACGTTATACTTTTCGTGGTGGGGCAATTTTTTTAAAGTTTGCAACCTAACAGAGACGCGAAAAAGTCTCACGCTAAAACTTGCAGCTGGTGTGGCCCTTTTGGTGTTATCGTAATATCTATACTGTTCTTCTGGAGGGCTGTATCTTTTAACATGGGCTGGGGGTGGTCCTGGTGGTTAGCTGGCGACGTGGGTGTCCGTCCCTTATCGTAGGTCCTTCTAGCTTAACACGGTTCTGCTCTCGGCTTCTGTTCTCGTTTCTCCCCTCGGAACTGCGGCCGTCTCACGGTGGGAAGGTGTGACATGCATTTAGGCATTCTTGTGTTAGTCTGTGGTATTCCATTTGTTCTCTCGTTACTCGTATTACTTTGGTTAATTTAATGTCACGATTTATTCGGAGCTATGTGACATACTACTGGATTTGCTTGTCATGTCAGGGTTTTCATGGAAGGTGTTGGATTTGCCTGACACCTTACAAAGACACCAAGCGTCTGTCGCAATTGTTAGATTGTTTACTGCACCTACAATGGCAGGTTATCAAGATTTAAATGAGTTTGAACGTGGTGTTATAATCTGCGCACAAGCGATGGGACACAACAACTCCGATGTAGCGATGAAGTGAGGTTTTCCCGTGCGACCATTTCACGAGTGTACCGTGAGTATCACGAATCCGGTAAAACATCAAATCTCCGACATCGCTGCGGCAGAGAAAAGATCCTGGAAGAACGGGACCAACGACGACTAATGAGAATTGTTCACTGTGATAGAAGTGAATTCCCTCCACAAATTGTTGCAGATTTCAATGCTGGGCCATCAATAAGTGTCAGCGTGCGTACCATTCAGCGCAACATCATCGATATGGGCTCTCCGAGCCGAAGGCCCACTCGTGTGCCCTTGATGACTGCACGACACAAAGCTTCACGCCTTACCTGGGCCCATCAACACCGACATTGAACTGTTGACGACTGGAAACATGTTGCCTGGTCGGAAGAGTCTCGTTTCAAATTTTATCGAGCGGATGGACATGTGCGGATGCGGAGGCAACCTGGTGGATCCATGGACCCTGCATGTCAGCAGGGGTCTGTGCAAGCTGGTGGATGCTCTGTAAAGGTGTGGGGCGTGTGCAGTTGGAGTGATATGGGACCCCTTATATGTCTAGATACGACTTTGACTGTTGACACGTACATATCTGATCACCTGCATCCATTCATGTCCATAGTGCATTCCGACGGGCTTGGGTAATTCCAGCAGGACAATGCCACTTACCACACGTTCAGAATTGCTATAGAGTGGCTGCAGGAACGCTCTTCTGAGTTGAAACACTTCCGCTGGCCCCTAAACTCCCTAGATATGAACTTATTGAGGGTATCTCGGATGCCTTGCAACGTGTTGTTCAGAAGAGATCTGCACCTCATCATACTCTTACGGAGTTATGCACAGCGCTGCAGGATTCATGGTGTCCGTTTCCTCCAACACTGCTTCAGACATTAGGAGAGTCCATGCGGCGTCGTGTTGCGACACTTCTGCGTGCTCGCCATTTTCTTTGGCTCTTGAGTGCATATCATGCGCTTCTGAACGATGTGTGCTACAAAATGAACATATTTTTGAAAAATCGATATTAATTTTTGACGTCCTCTTTCAAACGCTCTTTTTTTTTTGCCCTGGTTCGGAAATATCGTAGGTCCGGGGCTACCTGTGAGGAAGGAATGTCGTAACTCGAGAATGAATAAAGCTGCGATTAAATGGAAGACATCGCTGTTTTCCTTGTGGGATTCTTTATCTGATGGATATGTCACGTGACACCCTTCCCGATTTGGAAAATGCGACTTGTATCCAAGATAAGGTTTAGCAGAAAGTTCGCCATGTTGGTAACGTAGCTTCACAGGTTTTCCTCTTCTCCTATCTCATACCGCCTCACTTTAAAATGTCCGTTTATCAAATTATTTTTGTATTAGAAGTGATATCCTATACATAAGGATCGCCCTGTAGATTCTTTCACTGTTAACTTGTACTGCTCTCTCGTACCTATGCTAAGACAGATTACCGGATTACGAGTGACCAACAGAGATCTTACAGCAGGTTTTGAGTTAGAGCCTGCTGCCCGAAGCTTTTCAGCTCTGGCCGCCCACCGGCCGCTGCACGCGCGGCTGCTGATGCGGCGGCTGTCGATATGCCCTCAATTAGCGAGTAACTAACTGACCCAGCGGCGTAACGCGACCGGCGCAGGCGACGGGACGTCCTGATTGGCCGCCGCAAATTGTTACCTGCGCCGTAAAACCGTATCACGTCACGCATTGTCGCTAACCCGGCGCAGTCTTCGGTAAGCGTTATCGGCTAACTAAACGCGTTAACGCCGGGTCTCCACAGAGAGCGGCGAGCGCTAAATCGCACTCGGAGGTGGTGCCTCACAGCAGACATTCAGGACCTGGTATCACCTGCTCTTCTGCATTCTAACAGTCATCGTGTGATCTAGCAGTAAAATCTGCTGTCTCGGTATATACAGTACCTGATCGAAAGTGTGCGGATACACCCTTACATAATTTGCAATTGATCGCTAGGTGTCAGGAGAGTCGGACCCGGCCAGGATAAAAGGAGATGGGGCGTGTTGTGATGTCAGTAGGGAATCAGTAACAGCAGAATGGGTCGGTAAAGAGGCTCAGTGACTTCGAAAGTGGACTAGTCATTGGATATCACCATTACAGATAGACTTCCGCTATAACTGTAGCTGATACGAGCGAGTACTGGCTTTGACATCATACATAGAAGCTGGCTTTCAAAGGGGACTGAAAACATCAGTGGCATTCGTAGACTTAACAGCTGCCTACGATACTGTTTGGCTTGATGGACTCGTGCTGAAATTGGAGAAGGCGACCCATGCCTTCGGCTCACGTCTCTCCTGAAGAACATGCTCATCAATCGCAACTTTAAAGTCACAAGTTGAGTGGACGGTAGTAACTGTTTTAAGATCAAGAATGAACTACCTCAAGGCTCAGTCCTAGCACCACTACTATTCAGCCTCTACACCAGCGATACGCCTTACACAGTGAGCAAAAAATTCGGATACGCTGACGATCTGGCCATTGCAGTGCAAAACGAAACTCTCGAACAAGGGGCAAAGACTTTAGCGGATGACCTTGAAGTTCTTAGCAAATACTATAGAAGATGGCGTCTGCAACCAAACCCTTCTAAGACAGGTCTGTGCTTTTCATCTCAACAATAAAGCCGCCAATGAAATGCTGACCGTGTTATTTGACTAACAGAAGGTGAAACACAACTTCCATCCTAAAAATTTGGGAGCATCACTGGACAGGACACTGACCTACAAAGAAAACCTTACAGCCTTTGGTCAGAAGCTCAAAATATGGAACAATGTGATTAGGGAATTAGCGGGTAGTTCCTGGGGTGCAGATGCATCGACTGTACGAACAGCAGCAACATAAATAGTCTACACCACTGCAGAATACTGTGCTCCTGTCTGGCAGAGAAGTCACCATACCAGCATGGTAGACGTGCGGCTCCACATCACCATGCGTATTATCACTGGGGCATTAAAATCTACCCTAATACCATGGCTCCCCGTCATCGGCAATATAGCACCTCCAAAACTAAGACGACTAAAAATATCTATTAAAGAATGGGAAAAACCACACAAACAGATGGCGCAAAATGCCTACCTGTTAAAGACATCTTTAGAAATTTACCAAATCATGGATTGAAGTCATGAAACCTGATATGGAGTAACAGCTGCATAAGAGGAGAGGATAGCTTCAACCTTGCAGATGCTTGGAAAAAGGAATGGGAGGGCTGAGTCAGTAATTATCACCTTATAACTGACCCCTCAAAAGCACTAAAAGGGTTAGACTTTCCTAGGAAATACTGGGTTAAGCTCAACCGTATCCGAAGTGGCCACACTAGAAGCAAGGCCACGCTCTATAAATGGGGATTCATAGGTAACCCTAGCTGTGACTGTGGACCACCAGAGCAAACTCTGGACCACATGGCAAAAGTGTGCCCTACTAGTAAATTCGTGGGTCAGAAGAGGACTTCATAGAAGCCACACCTCCAGCTACAAAGTGGATGCAGGACCGGGACATCGATGTGTAACGAATAGCTTATAGTATCGCACGATACATGTCACACACGTATTTCTGAGTGCATTGACACATGCGTGAATAAAAAGCAAGGGGTCCCTCAAGGGGTGGCCGGTTCTGCAACAGCCCCGGTGCCACCCACTGGCCTCTATTGAGCACCTTCAAAATCCACGTCGACAAGAAAAAAAATACCAAAAACCAAGAAGTAGTTGAGCGACATAAACGGAAGTTGGTAGGCGTGTTTCTACATCCGAAAGATGATGTCTGTTCAAGTTTCACGTCAGTCGCGTAAGAGTGGCACTAGTTGCGCCACTGTGAGAATGCAAATCAGGTTTGCTTTAAATACACTCTGTACAGGTGGTGAGCGTTAGTTACCTTTGAGATTGAAAGTGGCGATTTGTTGTTGGTCAAGAATGTCTTTAAGACTAAATACTTAGTTTGAACAAGGTCTGGCTACTAGAAGCTTGATGTTCCTTCTGCGATACTGTGGAAAGTTGGAAGACGTGCACTTCATTCACCATTCAGTGCTCGTATTACATATTTCTAATCCCAGCATTCTGGTACTCGGTAGAGTAATAATTCAGGTAATACTAATAATTTCTTTGGGTGGCCTGATTTATTTGACGATTTTTACAGCTTGTCTCACACTGATTTATGGGCGAGGGCAGCAGTCTTCCTAGCAGCCATGGTGGCTTCCCATTTCCCATCCCTTTTCCGATCGCCAGGGTAGCACGTGCCGTCGTTTGAACATTCAGTGGTGGCCAAAGTTTCTCCTGCTCTCAGTTCCCCAACCTGCCTTACCAACCTTGTAAACGCTATTTATGCTCAATTTTAACGTCGCCAGGTTCGCCTTCCTGTGAAATTCCGGCCCTATGATTGGCCAGTTTTGATGCGCGCCCGTTCTTCGCGGGCGGGCGCCAACCGCCCTCCGTGGATGGGTGGTGGACAAAGGGCCGGTAGGGCAGTTCTAGTGTGACAGTGCCGGAGACCGGACGGAGGTGCTGCTTCCAGGAGATGAAGTTCGGTAAGCATGAGCGCCGACGTGCACTGTAGATTCGCGCCCTGCGGCCCAGAGGTACCTGATAGGTCATTGTGAACAGTTTCGCGTCTTGCAGGTTTTATTGCTTCAGTACGGGAGGATACCGAGCGATTCTTCTGAGTCTTTGGCTAATTCCTGGTGGTGGTCGTTGCACGCCTGCAACCCCTTCCTTTACTAAATGGGATTCTATTTGATAATACGGCGATCGTCACTAAAATTCCTTTCCTTCTGCTATCGTGGCTGGTTATAAACGTACGTTGGGTTGTATAATTGTTCAATTCTCAACTGTTTAATAAATGAGTCCGTTAATCTTACATTCTCTCTCTTTCCTTACGTGAACTCATCCCTAGTGTAACAGAATAATGCGGAACTATAAAGGTTGCTATAAGGTCGTGCAGATCACGCGCCACTAACGATGAAACTTCCCCTTAGAAAAATTTATGAATTACTGTGCTGATAAACCTCTCACATTATTTGATTTTCAAACAGCTGAGCGGAATTGAACGTACTCAGACATATCGCTCTTTACCTATTCTGATCAACACTAAACTGACACACAATATTTTTAGCGCAAAGCAATCTGACGCTTTAAAAAATCCCTACAAAAGAATGGCCCTGACTAACAAAAACCTATACCTTTCACAAATCACTTACCTCACAAAAATCTTCGTTATTCGAACTACTGCAATACAGCGAGTGCCACTACTGCCAGCTTAATAAAAGATTCAAACTACTGAAGGCACTAACTACTAATAGGCATAGTTAGCAAATGAAAGATTTTCGTAGAGAACAAACAATGTATTTATTTAATAGTGTTCAAAAGTCATAATATAGATAGCAGTTCATGACATCCATTCTTACAAATTTACTGTCTCTGATGGACACACGTTCATATCATCCACTCTCAAAACTCCGCCATCTCTCTCCCCACATCGACCACTGCTGGCGGCTCACCTCCAAACTGCGCAATACTACGCGCTGTTAACAGCCAACACTACAATAGCCAACAACAATGCAAACCAGCCACAGACTGCACACAGCACAGCCAGTGATTTTCATACAGAGCGCTACGTGGCGTTGCCAATATAAAAACGTAAACAGCCTACTTACAACGATAGTATAAAGATTCAATATCGCGCGCCTGGCACTACCATTGCACGTATGGCACCGATAACGGTAGTAATCGTGTTCAACTGTTCCCCATCGATAAACTGGGAAGTGTTCACGGCTCCGTGAGCACTAAATCCACTTGACGTGGTGGAAGTAGTGGCCCCTGTTTTGCCTTGCTGGTTTAGACAAAAAATGTAAAAAATCACAGCGCATACAGCAAGGAATAGTAACTTGAAACAAACGAGCCACCGCTTTTAAAGTCTTGGCAGGAATGTGGCCACTGTAGGTGTTTGCTGGGCGCGGTGGTCGCGAGAATGTACGGTCGCACCGAGACCCAACTCTGGACGGACGCGTGGCGGTAGCGAGGACGAAGGCCTTTGTGTTCGGCGTATGTCTGTGGCGCATCGCGCTGCATCTGCAGTAGTAATCTGATCAGTAGTCGGCACTACAGTGATACAACGAACGTTACAGATCGGCTGCTTCAAGGAAAGCCCTGTAGCGTGCATTCCACTGACCCCAAAACACCGCCATTTGAGCCTTCACTGGTGTCAATCGAGAGCTCATTGGGGGTAGGGTGGAGTTCTGCTGCATTTTCTGATGAAGGCTGGATCTACCTCGGTGGCGGTGACGGCCCTGTGTTGGTTTGGAGGGCTCCAGTTGAGGGCCTGCAACCAACCTGTCTGCGTTCCAGACACACTGGACCTACACCTGGAGTTTGGGCTGCGGTGCGATTTAATATGAGAGCAGGAGCACTCTCGTGGGTATCCCACGCACCCCGCCTGCAAATCTGTGCGTCTGTCTGGTGATTCGACCTGCTGTGCAGCACACCAGCGGGTATTTTCCATCAGGATAACGCTCGCCCAAAAAATGGCTCTGAGCACTATGGGACTTAACTTCTCAGGTCATCAGTCCGATAGAAGTTAGAACTACTTAAGCCGAACTAACCTAAGGACATCATACACATCCATGTCCGAGGCAGGATTCGAACCTACGACCGTAGCGGTCGCGCGGTTGCAGACTGTAGCGCCTAGAACCGCTTGGCCACTCCGGCCGGCTCGCTCGCCCACATACCGCTGTTGTAACCCTGCATACTCTACAGAGTGTCGACATGTTGCCTTGGTCTGATAGATCACAAGATCTGTCTCCAGTCGAGCACATACGGGACATAATGGAACAACAACTCCAGCGTCATCCGCAAACAGCATTAACAGTCCCTTTGTTAACCGACCAAGTGTAACAGGCATGGAACTCCATCCCACAAAAGAACATGCGGCACCTGTACAACACAGTACACGAGCGTTTGCATGCTTGCATTCAACATTCTGGCGGTTACACCGGTTATGAACGTACCAACATTTCACATTTACAGCGGCTTATCATTCACCTACACTAACCCACGATTTGCATTGCGAATGACTTACATATGTTTAGTAAACAAATGTATTCCAGAAATTTCAAAACTCTACATTATTTATTGTTTTGGTACTGCAATTTTTTTCCTTCGGTGCACCTATACGCAGACAACATGGGACGAACTCTTCAACGCGTACAGCCCTCTTCGACAGCCCTTCCATTTCGCATGGAACGTATTTTTTAGGGTACTTAACAAAGTAGGGAGGGTGGCATCGACGGCGTTGCCGAACAGAGGCGCTATGAGATACCCTTTCCGTTTTATTCGCGCAGGTATCGCAGAATTCGCAATGTCGCAAACCTCCAAACTGCCTTTATAACGCCACTCGAGGGCTGAAAAAGCATAAGCATCCTTTCTCACTTCGGATCATGTTCAGATTTCGTCGAATGGTTCTGACAGGTCCTTAGTTGTGGCACTCTGGACACAAGAACAAAAATTCGGTGACGCTGCATTGCAAAGATATGTGATAAACTTCAGTGGGGTTGCTGGTCCACGATGTCCTTAGAGAAGGGTTGAATCGTCCAGGGGGTATCAGCATTGTCAAAAATGCTCAATAACGTCGTCCTGCCATCGTATTGCGAACTGTCGATTTAGACAGTGAAGTGTGTGAGAATCAATGCATTAGAGGAAGTGGTCGTCTCATTGAAGCTATTTATACCACTCCTGAAGCCTTCTAGCGTCGATTCTGAGTGTTGGTGGGTCTGAAATGTTTTCCTCGGACACCCACAAGAAAACCGCCTGATTTCAGCGCTGAGCGTCGCTATTCTGACCTCCATCGCAGAGGCGTCAAAAGAAGGGTTGAAATGTTGGTAAGAGATGCTGTGACGACCCTCCTGTTGGGTGTTAGAAAAACCTGTGGTGAAATTTGGTGCCAATGTGACACCATTAACCCATCTTACGCTTCACGTGAACTTCTGACCTCTGGCCTTTTTTCCACAAGTGTCTACACCTTGCTGTTTGAAGCTTCGCCGATCCCGAGCGTGACGTAGCAGGGCGCCACGCTTCTGCACCATTAGAGAGGAATGTAGTCGGCACCTTTGATTCAAATTTGAAGTTTGTGTGTCACAATGAGAGACAGCTGCGGGGTGTCCAAAAAGTGACCTTGCGCAGTGTAGTTGGCTACGATGCAGTACATACCGTGACTGATATTGATCTCTCGCGTGTGTAACTGACGAGTGACGGGGTGAAAAGGACGTATTATTTTACAAGGAATGATCCTCTGTATACGTGTAGTATTCTCTATCGCAGTTTTTCGCTGTGGCTCTGAGACATACCGTATCTTCTGTGTGTAATTTGAGTTCAGATTGTGGGCTTGTACTGCAGTATCACCAGCTGCCTGGCACAGGCGGTCAGAACTTGACGTGCACGGTGTTGTCTGGAGGAGCGGCCGTCAGTTCAGTTCAGCAGAGGCGCTGCTGTTTACCTCACGGCGGGCAACGCCAGCCCTGCCCGCAGCGGTAATCTCCTGTCAACACGTCGAGCGGAGTCACCTTCTGAGAATGCGCGCTGTTTGCCGTGGCCTGTCGGTCGAACTGACACAATGTTTCCCGTGTACACAGACAGTGGAAGAAGCTGCCAGAGGGAGCCTGCTAACGCGGCCAGGAAGTAAAGGTCGCACGGCAGCTGTCGAAAAATACAACAGAGGAGTTGTACACTGAGCCCGCAGCGTGGAGGTAGGGATGTGGGAAAAGAACGGGCAGCGGAAGTACGAGGGTGAGCCAAATGAAAACCTTAACTATTTTTTTAAGTATTATTTATTGTGCAGAAGTGGTACAAAGCTGTATCACTTTTCAACATATATCTCCGCCACGCTCAATGCAGGTCCCCCAGCGCTTCCAAAGTGCATAAATTCGTTTACAAAAAAATTCTTTTGGTAGTCCGCGCAATCACTCATGCACTGCGAGTCGTACCTCTTCATCAGAACGGAACTTCTTTCCTCCCACTGCGTCTTTGAGTGGTCCAAACATATGGAAATTACTTGGGGCAAGGTCTAGTGGGTATTGTGGATGAGGAAGACACTCAAAATGCAGGTCTGTGATTGTTGCAATTGTTGTAAGGGCAGTGTGGGGTCTTGCATTGTCGTGTTGCAAAAGGACACCTGCTGACAACAATCCACGTCGCTTTGATTTGATTGCAGGCCGCATATGATTTTTTACGAGATCTGTGTATGATGCCGAGCGGTTAAAGGCGCTACAGTCTGGAACCGCACGACCGCTACGGTCGCAGGTTCGAATCCTGCCTCGGGCATGGATGTGTGTGATGTCCTTAGGTTAGTTAGGTTTAAGTAGTTCTAAGTTCTAGGGGATTTATGACCACAGCAGTTGAGTCCCATAGTGCTCAGAGCCATTTTTGTGTATGATGCACTGGTGACAGTGGTCCCTCTAGGCATGTAATGCTCCAAAATGACGCCTTTTTCGTCCCAAAAGAGAGTCAGCATAACCTTCCCTGCTGATGGTTCTGTTCGAAACTTCTTTGGTTTTGGTGATGAGGCATGGCGTCATTCCTTGCTCGCTCTTTTCGTTTCCGGTTCGCGGATGTGAACCCAGGTTTCGTCCCCAGTAACGATTCTTGCGAGGAAGCCATCACCTTCTCGTTCAAAGCGCCGAAGAAGCTGTGAAGCACAAGCATCAACACGTCATTCTCTCATTTCAGGGGTCAGCTGCCGTGGCACCCATCTTGCAGACACTTTGTGAAACTGGAGCACATCATGCACAATGTTGTGTGCTGACTCATGACTAATCTGTAAACTTGCTGCAATGTCATTCAGTGTCACTCGGCGGTTTTCCTTCACTATGGCTTCAACTGCTGCAATGTTCTGTGGAGTCACCTGCCTGCCAGATCTGCCTGATCTGGACGAGGAGTGTCTTCCACTGAAGTCACACCATTTGTGAACTACCTACTCCATTCGTAGACTTGCTGCTGTGACGAACATGCATCACTGTACTGAACCTTCATTCGTCGATGAATTTCAATAGATTTCACACCTTCACTACGCAAAAACCGAATAACAGAACGCTGTTCTTCCCTGGTGCAAGTCTAAAGTGGGGTGCCTATCTTTATACTGATTCTGCGACGGTATGTGTCCATCTGCACTATGCTGCCACCTACAGGCCATTCTGCGCGCTGTCTGTAGCACGCTTACCAACTTACAGGATAACGGCGCGAAATTTCGATTTCTTATTACAAATTTAAGGTTTTCATTTGACTCACCCTCGTACTTCTGGTATTAAGGATAACAGATGCCAGCCACGCAAGCATAAATTTTCGGTTCATGCCGGCGTGTGACCTTTAAAGAAAAAAGAAAAAAAAAAGAAAAAAGTTACTTGCGAAATACGAGGGCGGGTGGAAAAGTAATGCCTCCGATTTTTTATGTGAAATCTCGTATAGATTTCTGAATAAAATAAACGTTATTAACATTTTAATATTTATTATTCATGTCTAGTATTTGCAGCCGTCTGCCGCTAGATGGCTCCGAATTTTAGCGTGTAACATGACGGTGTGTAAGATGACTACTTTGTTGCGTGAGAAACAGGGCGCTGTAATCGAGGAGTTCGTCCACACATGGAGCACCCTCTCTTTCAGCATGACAATGCCAGACCACACACGAGGTCTGCAACAATACCACCCCTCGGGTTCACTGCCGTCGTTCGTCCCCCATACAGTCCCGACTTGTCCCCATCCGATTTCATCTGTTTAAAAAACTTAAAGAACACTTTTGAGGACTTGATAGTGATGAAGAGATGCAAGCACGGGTGAGGTTGTGGCACCATCAACAAAGTCAAACATTCTACAGTGACGGTGTCAACAAACTGGTTACTCGTTGGGAGATACGTGTTCGTCGTCAGAGTAACTATCTTGAAAAATATATATTCAGACATGAAGAATACCGATGTAGGATGCTAATAACGTTCGTTATATTTACATACGAAATTCGGAAGCATTACTTTTCAGCATGCCCTCATACATATTCGTATGCAGTGTGTCTTACTTAACTGTGTCATTCATGATTTAAATGATGAAAACTGCACCAGTTACTTATTTTTTACTGCTCAACAGAACACGTTTCGAGAATTTATTCTCATTTTCAAGTACATATGTGCATTTGTTTACATGAACATGTTTGGTGATGTTCGTATGTGTGCTTTTCTGCCTCTCTTCCAAACATCAGCAAACATATTCATGTACACAAATGCACATGTTGTTGTTGTTGTGGTCTTCAGTCCTGAGACTGGTTTGATGCAGCTCTCCATGCTACCCTATCCTGTGCAAGTTTCTTCATCTCCCAGTACCTACTGCAACCTACATCCTTCTGAATCTGCTTAGTGTATTCATCTCTTGGTCTCCCTCTACGACTTTTACCCTCCACGCTGCCCTCCAATGCTAAATTTGTGATCCCTTGATGCCTCAGAACATGTCCTACCAACCGGTCCCTTCTTCTTGTCAAGTTGTGCCACAAACTCCTCTTCTCCCCAATTCTATTCAATACCTCCTCATTAGTTATGTGATCTACCCATCTAATCTTCAGCATTCTTCTGTAGCACCAAGTTTCGAAAGCTTCTATTCTCTTCCGGTCCAAAGTATTTATCGTCCATGTTTCACTTCCATACATGGCTACACTCCATACAAATACTTTCAGAAACGACTTCCTGACACTTAAATCTATACTCGATCTTAACAAATTTCTCTTCTTCAGAAACGCTTTCCTTGCCATTGCCAGTCTACATTTTATATCTTCTCTACTTCGACCATCATCAGTTATTTTGCTCCACAAATAGCAAAACTCCTTTACTACTTTAAGTGTCTCATTTCCTAATCTAATTCCCTCAGCATCACCCGACTTATTTCGACAACATTCTATTATCCTCGTTTTGCTTTTGTTGATGTTCATCTTATATCCTCCTTTAAAGACACTGTCCATTCAGTTCAACTGCTCTTCCAAGTCTTTTGCTGTCCCTGACAGAATTACAATGCCATCCGCGAACCTCAAACTTTTTATTTCTTGTCCATGGATTGTAATAACTACTCCGAATTTTTCTTCTGTTTCCTTTATTGCTTGCTCAATATACAGACTGAATTACATTGGGGAGAGGCTGTAACCTCCCCCTCACTTATCGACCTTGATGACAGTGAAAAATTAAACCGCATGTACCTAATGGAAATTTGGGAAAAGCAATCGTCACCGAAGTTAATCTGTCGGTAAAGAGGGAGGAAAGGGTTACATCTAAATGAAAGGAAAAATGCAAATGAAACTGGTGGAAATTAATTTTGAAAAGGGGTAAAGTTAATAAAGAAAGTAAATGTGCGGCCGCTACGTCAACAATTAACTAGCGGTAATTAGATATTTGAGATTTGGGGGAAATTACGGT
Source organism: Schistocerca cancellata (assembly GCF_023864275.1). Classification (NCBI taxonomy): domain Eukaryota; kingdom Metazoa; phylum Arthropoda; class Insecta; order Orthoptera; family Acrididae; genus Schistocerca; species Schistocerca cancellata. The sequence continues at coordinate 614,278,139 of NC_064633.1, read as the reverse complement.
CGCCAGTCCTAAGGACAATTACTACAGTAACTGAAAAAGAAAGGTTATTACACATATAATTAGCACTAGAAGCGTGGCAACTGAAGGTTGACACGTGTAGTGTGAAAACTGAAAGTTTGTCAGAAGTAATAAATTTCGCTACACTCTGACTTAATTTAGCAAAAGAATTAATAAAACCGGAAAATCGAAAGTTAATTTAGTGACTGAAGTTAATAGTGAGCTTCCTTTCTGAAGCACATCGAAATTTAGTAAAATACGGTTAGTCTTGGACTACCTCAACAATCATTTCAAAAGCTACTTGAATCTACGCAATTTAGAAAGAAGAGATTTAACTTTGAACTTGAATTAAATGATTCTGAACAATTAACAATAGTAAAATTTAGTACATACCAAGCTGAGCTGCAGTCACAGGTATGCTAAAATACAGTAACAAAACTCGCACTCTTAATTCGTGCTTGTGAAATCTAAATATTGTAGCCAGCTATCAAAACTTTAACTGAACTTTGAAATTAAAGCAGTGAAATGCTATATTATTATTTTAATGCTGGCGTTTGAATTTCAACGACACTCGGGTTCATTCCGGAAAAGGAAGGGACCCTGCTTGGTAATGCAATTGGGACAAAGAACAACAAATGTTCATGCTAAGTTGCTGTAATTATAGTTCCGAAAATGGTACAGTTTGAAAAGCTGAGGTCTGCCATACAGTTCTAAAACTTTACGTGCTCCCAGTCTTCCTTGTTGGTTGATTGAAGGTTTGAAGCCGTCGATTGAGGAGGTGGCGACAGTCACTCATTGTCGGCCGTCGCTGTTGCAGAAGCTGGATGTTGGCGCGCCTTCCTCTCGACACGGTCACCAGGCGAAACGGGCTCTTGACGTGCGCCAGCTAATGCTTCCCGTCCGCGACACCGTGTCAGAAACTATCATCGCAAGTCGAGCCCAATTACATGCTGCCAAACCCCGAAAGCGCGGCAACTCGCGGGAGCGTCACACAACACACCTGCTCCACTCGCTACTCCAGCCAGACTCTCCCTGCCCGCGCTCCACGCGGCAGAGTTAACACTACCAAAGATCCTACACACTTTGATTCTTCACACGACCTATCGATGTAATCGTTCGATAGCAGTTTTCCCTAGGCAAGACCCAGCGTAAAAATACAAATAATATTTACGAAACAAACCAATTATACATCGACATAAATGCATATATATATATATATATATATATATATATATATATATATATACAAATAGTAAAACAATTACAATATGTAAAGACACAGAAATGTCATATATTCAGGTAACAAAAATAAGGAAAACAAATTTATAGTACAATAGATGGAAATAGGAGGATATGCATTTCCGGCATTACACGTGCCCCACATGGTCTGAGGATGTTCGTGTAACGTAAACAGACTTAGAAAATGTCCCAAAAAAGAAACAGCGGAAATGCATATGCTCAAAACATCAACAAAATTTATCATTCGTCTAATTAACCATAAACCAATTTTTAGACGATAATAATTGAAGGGAGACACTCCTAATCTTATTCCACTCTGTCATTTTGCACAAAATAAAACAGGTTGACAACATATTAAAATTCATAGAAAACATAGAAAATGGTTTAGCTATTCTAAAAATCAAAATTCCTAGCAGTATCAAGAAATGGAATACTATTTACAAAATTAATCAGATTACATGGTCATAAAAACAGGTATATCAAAATACGCAAATTAATAATTAATTACATAGAATACGTATTTTATATAAACTTTTCGTAATTAATATTCTTGTCATGAGTGTGCACTTAACGCTAAACAAGAAAATAATATACAGCAGATCGTCAAAAACATAAATATTGACAACAGAATTCTTTCACATCAGCTGTCGGGGAAGAAAAACAACTCCGCCTTCCGTACTCGCAAGTACAAGGAATGTCGACAGCGGCACAAGAGCCGACAGCGGCTCCGCCTCGCTAGTATTGTTGTGCCCGCCTGTGCGGCACGCTTGATCTCAGTCGTCTGTGTAACGGCATTTCCAGAATGTTCGTTTCACTGAATTCTTTCGGAAAAACTCACTCCCGAGTAATGTCAAGGAGTCCATTAAAACTATCACAGTGGATAACTCAACACTGTCCATCATGACACGCATGTAGTAGCCTGAAACTTAAAACAGCGGCTAAGTACATCGGCAATGACTAGTAAAACACACATTCATGAAATCTTACAGCAAGTTACAAAATCATATTTACATTCCTTAATCTACTGTGACTCAGCTGAAAACTTAAACTTGCAGCTTGGTTTTAAAATTGATTAATATTCAGTAACTCTTATATCATTTAATCAACATTAATTACTTATTAATTACAACTTTTTAATGACCTCTAGGTCAGGCAAAAGCATCGCAACATGGCACATCCTTAAGTCTTACACTCTATATTTACATACTGTACAAATAACCCTTTCTGTGGTATTAATCAATCCTTGGTTGGTACAATTTCAGGTCTACAATGTTCCGCATACCTAATAGCTTTCCAGAGCTTGGATACTCTGAGCAATAAGCATTTGTGTGAGGTATACCAATGACTTTATATGGTGCATTATAAACAAACTTTAATTTAGAGATTTCATGGTCTATCTTGCTCGATTTCTCATGAGCTTTTACAAGTACTAAGTCTCCGATTGCAAACTTAGCAAAACGCGCTTTAGCGTCATGACGGCGTATGCGAGCATCGGCTTTTAGCTTCATTACTTCTCGCAAACGATCTTTTTTCACACCAATACTACTGTCAATCCGTGGAGGGAATTTGATTATCTCTTCCACTAAACTTTTACTTCTGTCATCCAACAGGATTTCCTCTGGAGAAAATCCCGTCGATTCATGTCTCAAGGTGTTCATAATTCTCTCAAATACTGCTACGTATTTGCCCCATGCCCTATGAGTGTGATGGCAATAGGTACGGTAAAGTCGGCCTAGCTCGCGCATATACCTCTCAGCGGGATTTCCAGCCAGACAGTAAGCTGAAATATGGATCACTTTGACCCCATTACTTTCCATGCCTTCATTCCACAACTTAGAAGTAAATTGTGCCCCATTGTCTGATAGAATCGCCTTGGGCTTACCAATATGAACAAAATAATCGTTCACAAGCTTGCTATAGACCGCTTTGGCTGTAGCTTTCCTAATCGGGTATAGTTTGATGAACTTGGAAAAAGCTTCTAGCACTACTAAAATGTAGGCAAAGTTTCCTGATGACTTGGGCAAAGGTCCGTACAAGTCCACGCACAGCAATTCAAAGGTGTCGTTAGGCCTTATACTTTGCATAGGACCACGACTCGTACAGTTGGTAACCTTCACCTTCTGACATAAATCGCAAGTTTTCACTCTGTCAGTAACGCGTTTTAACATGTTGTTAAAATGCACTACTTCACTCAGCTTTTCCGTACATTTCTTAGGTCCACAGTGACCATACGCCAAATGGTAGTAGTCTATTATTTCCGTGACGTATTTGGTGGGCCAGCATACCCGCCAAATATTACTATCTTCACCCTTACGTATGTACAAGATATGATCGTATATCTTGTAATACTTCCTTAATTTCTCTCCTTCTGGACTCCTTTCGTCATATCGGGTTTTCACCATATTTAAACAACCATCCTCGTTCTGATGATGACATAGATTCTTACAGATGTTCACTATTAATTTACGTCCCTCAACTTCTTTAAAATAGTATAATTTGACAACTCCATCTGACTCATCTTTCAATACATCTTGATTATACTCGGGCAACCGCGACAGCGCATCCGCTACGCAACTGTCGGTCCCTTTTACGTAACAGATGTCATAGTTAAATTGCTGTAAATACAGCGACCACCTAGTCAGTCTTTCGTGAAGTAGTTTACAATCCTTCAGATAAGTGAGCGCCTTATGGTCCGTATGAATAATCACCTTACGGTCCCATAGGTAACCCTTGAACTTCTTGAATCCCCACACAATAGCGAGACACTCTTTCTCAGAAATCGTGTAGTTTCGCTCACTTTTTGATAAAGCTCGACTCGCGAACGCTATCGTCCGGTGTTCCTTATCCTCTCCTTTACCAACGTCTTGGAACAGTTCTACCCCCACCCCGTAATTCGACGAATCCGTTCCCAGATGGAAGGGTAGTGATAAATCAGGATGAAATAGTATGTTAGATCTTAACAACTCGTCTTTTAATCTCTCGAAAGCGGCCTGACACCCGTCAGTCCACACAAACGGAACATTTTTGCGTAAGAGGTTATTCAAATTTTCATCATTAAACACTTGTCCTTTTACAAATTTACGGTAAAATCCTGTTAGCCCTAGAAAACTTTTTAACTGTTTCCTAGACTTGGGTGGAGGACAATTCCTTATTGCCTCTAGTTTCTCTGGGTCCTTCGTAATACCAGTAGTGGTAATTACATGCCCTAAAAATTTCAGTTCCTGCTTCACAAATTCGCATTTCTTTAGCTTTAGAGTCATTCCGCCACGGCGCAATGTTCTAAAAACTTCAACTAACAGGTCACAATGGTCATTCCAAGTGGCATTGGCCAACAATAGGTCGTCAACATATACAGTTAATCTTGAACTCAAAGCCGGTCCTAGCACTTTATGTAGGGCCCTGATGAATACGGACACAGATATATTAAGTCCAAACGGCAGTACTCTATACTGATAACACCTGCCCGCAAACAAGAAGGCGGTGTATGGCCTAGATTCTTCTTCGAGTTCTATTTGACAGTAACTAGCCGTCAGATCGAGGCTAGTCATGAATTTAACGTCATGAAAACGTTGCAAAATCTCCTCCATACTCTCTGGTCTGTCAGTTTCACTTTGAACGACCCTATTCAACGTGCGTGCGTCAATCACAATACGCACACTACCATCCCGTTTTGCTACAATGACCAAACCGTTATTGTATGGACTCGTACTTCTTTCAATCACTCCCCATTCGATCATCTTATCTATCTCCCGTTGCACTGCTTCCTTTTTGGACAGCGGTATAGCATACGGTCTCACGAAGAATGGTTCGTGCGGAATTACATGCAACTTGCATTTATATCCTTCCACAAGTCCCGGTTTGTCTGAAAACACACACTTATTCTTCATTATTACTTCATACAGGCCTCGTCTTTGTTCGTGTGTTACGTTTGACACACCGTCTACAATACTTTCCAATTCACTTTCTACACTATTGTCAATGCCGAGATTCCTCACATTACAGTAGTTCAAATTCATACCTACGTCAATAGCATCCGGCCAGTTAACAATGTGTATAGGCTGGTATTGCCTATGCACACCGTCTCCTGCCTCGTCAAAACTAACTAATATTGTTTTATCTTGTGACGTACATGTCAAAGTTTTGCTTTCGCAATTAATCACTGCACGGTACTTTAATAACCAATCTAACCCGATAATTACTTCCGTAGTCAAGTCTGGCACGACGACAAACTCTTGTTCAAATCGTGCCCCACATATCTCGAAGTTGACAAAAATCTGTTTTGTGACCGGTTTACTGGCCTTCCCAGTAGCACCGATAATTTTCACTCCTGTTACTGGCATAATTACGATGCCGGGTCTGTCTTTCAGTAACTCAAATATTTTCCCAGATACAGCACTCAATTCTGCACCGGTGTCAATCAACACGTTTAGTTGTAGGTCGTGCATATTAACAGACACTACTACCTGTCTACACTTGTCCTCGACTGTTTCTTTATTTTCCCACAGTAAATCCTCGTCTATATCCAGGTCATTCCAGAAAAAAACATCCGGCTTTGATCCTAAACCCGGCTTATCTGGCGGCTTTTTCAGCCTCTGTTCACATACAGTTTTAATTTCAACACGTTTGTCCTGAGGCTTAGTCTGTAGCTTCGCCTCCAATAACGAAACCTTTTCCTGTAACTCGTCAACTAGTGAGTGTTGCTTTGCTATCAATTCACTAATTGTCACCTTCGTTGATTCCACTTTGGTCAGATGGATCTCATCTGCCAATCTACCTGGAGGAATGTGCCTAGTAGTATCTGCAATTACTTCCTCTGGATCTGCGCAACCCACACTGCTACCGTCCGACCGTATAACGTCAGCTCTTACCTCATACACGCTGTAATCTATGTGCTTTTCTACCAATCGTGTCCGGCTGTCATTAAAATTCTCGTAATCTTTCTCCTTAATACTCTCGCAATGTTTAAACTGGAGGTTTGCATCGGATGGGTCGGCTACTTCTACCACTACGACTTTCGGTAAGGTCTGCCGGTTAGGGCCAGAACTTTCCGTTACTACTTCAACATCTAACTCCTGCGGGACGAAACACGACGAATCTTGCTCGTGCTCCCCATTAACATCAACTGTTTCTGGTAAAGTCTGCCGGTTAGGGCCAGAACTTTCTATCATTTCACAAACACTATCTTCCTGTGGGACGAGACGCGGAAAATCCTGCACGTGCTCCCCATAAACACTTCTCCCATACAGGCCCCTATAATCTCTTAGTTCGTCGTATAAGCGACCGAACTGCCTTAACCAGACCTCATCCCTCTCTACATCCCCTCGCTCGATGACGGACGTTTTATCCGACATCTGATCTTCTCTCAACACTTGTGAATCATTCTTAAACTCAATCTCCAGTTCCGCTGTGGGTATTACAGCTGCGACTTTATAATCGATTTCCGGAACACTACTTAAATTGTTCTCACTGACAGTGAATGTACTTCCTACTGCCGTGTATACAGCTGATCTACTACTTGTGGGCGTACTCCTTTCTCCTAACACTGGCACACTCTCCCGCCGTTGATTATTCCACACGGAATTTTCATAGCGACGACACCTCGGTTTTCTCCTGTTATTGGGCCTCCAAAATTTCTCCACGCCCGGTAGGCCCCTCACCGGCGCGGCTAATGGTTTCCCTGTCTCGTCCCAGCAGATACGCTCCCCGGATGCTGCTGAGGCGGCTGATCACACCCTCTGGCGTTATTACTATTCTGCGAAGCCCGTATCACGTTAGTATGATACTGGTTTCCGTCATTCCTGTTATTATTTGCATTGTACCGATTGTCATTACGGCCCGAACCACTATTGTTATTGCTGCCCAGATTGCGGTATGCATTATTCCCATAGTTATCATTGTTGTGGTTGCTGTGGTACCCGTTGTTGTTACCACGGCCTCTACCACTGTCGCGATTATTGCGCTAATTGTCCTCGTCCTCCACTCTTTCCAGGAAATCATTTATTGTCCTGTAATTGCTTCCTAAGTAGCGTTTTGTATCATCTGGAAGCTTTTTGTAGAGTTCCCAGACTATTTAGGATTCCGTGCGGCGATCACGCAAATATTCCAACTTGCGGATCCAGCCCTCACAAAACTCCTTCATCGAACCGCGAGAATTCGCATCGAAAGGCCTCGATACGACATATTCGCGCCAGACACTTTGCTGTTTTTGCTCTGACCAGTATTCAGCCAGAAACAAATTTTTAATTTCGTCAAAAGTCAGGTTCGTAATGTTGAGGTTTAAGCCCCAACGCTTGGCATCACCAGCCAACACATCAATAATCGCATTAATTTTTCTCTCATTAGTCCATGATCTGGGTAAAACTGTTTCACAATTCTTAATGAAATCCGTCGCGTGTATACCGCCTTTTTTCAAGGGGTCGAACCGCTCCTCTTTCGTCTACAATTCCGAACTATGTGCATAGATTGGCACATAGCTCTGTTTTTCGTCAAGTTTCTTTTCTAATTCCGACACTCCCGTAATTACTTGGCAAGTGGTTGTCGCAAGCGTTTCTACTTCCCTTTTTTTCTCTTCGCAGGTATTAGCCTGCTTCGTCACTTTGGTATCTACTTCGGATACTAAAGCCTTTAAAGTTTCCACCTTCTTTTGATCCTCTTTTTTCACTAATTGAATTTGTTCCGTCACCTTATTCTCGATTATCAGAGCAACTGATTCTCCTACACTTTTCTCGATTCTGCTAATTTCGGAATAAAAACGAGTATTTATGCTCGCAATTTCCGCCTGAACGCCTATCATTTCCTGTTTAAGATTACCGATTTTGGTATTAATCACAACAATATCTTGTTTGATTTTATCAACTTTTGTGTTAACAACTCCAACATTGTTGTTAACAACATTAATAGCTTTGTTCTGACTGTCTAGCTTTCGTTCAATTTTTTCAGACTGAGCTTCTTGCTTGGCCGATTGACTCTTGATTTCGTTAATCAAAACATTCAATAAATCAGTTAAATTCCCGGAAACTACCGGTTTTACTTCCGTAGCGGCTTCCTCTTTAATTGTCCCCACGTATTCGTCATCAAGGGATTCACATTTGATTTTCACTTCCGATTCCGAAACATTTTCTAAAGTGTGGAATTCCATTTCTGCTCTTTGTTGCGTTTCGGCGGTCGCGTCTTTCATGCTAGCCGCCTGCCCCTGAACAATGGGTACCGCGGTGCGCGTTTCCAACTGTTCGACCGATTGTTCCTTATCCAAACCTACCAAATTTCGGTAATTGTTGCCTTCACTCATTTTAATAATTTTCAATATAAATGCCAAATCTCAAATCTAATCAGGATTCTTCACACTAATATTCTGGCTGACGTAACGACCTGTTCGTAACCAGTACTTTGTTACGAGATTTGCACAATGCAAAATTCGTGTCCAGAACAACCTCAAATCCGGAGATTGTCCTGTCACCAGGTCGCCACGTGTAACCTCCCCCTCACTTATCGACCTTAATGACAGTGAAAAATTAAACCTCGTGTACCTAATGGAAATTTGGGAAAAGCAATCGTCACTGAAGTCAATCTGTCGGTAAAGAGGGAGGAAAGGGTTACATCTAAATGAAAGGAAAAATGCAAATGAAACTGGTGGAAATTAATTTTGAAAAGGGGTAAAGTTAATAAAGAAAGTAAATGTGCGGCCGCTACGTCAACAATTAACTAGCGGTAATTAGATATTTGAGATTTGGGGGAAATTACGGTCGCCAGTCCTAAGGACAATTACTACAGTAACTGAAAAAGAAAGGTTATTACACATATAATTAGCACTAGAAGCGTGGCAACTGAAGGTTGACACGTGTAGTGTGAAAACTGAAAGTTTGTCAGAAGTAATAAATTTCGCTACACTCTGACTTAATTTAGCAAAAGAATTAATAAAACCGGAAAATCGAAAGTTAATTTAGTGACTGAAGTTAATAGTGAGCTTCCTTTCTGAAGCACATCGAAATTCAGTAAAATACGGTTAGTCTTGGACTATTTCAACAATCATTTCAAAAGCTACTTGAATCTACGCAATTTAGAAAGAAGAGATTTAACTTTGAACTTGAATTAAATGATTCTGAACAATTAACAATAGTAAAATTTAGTACGTACCAAGCTGAGCTGCAGTCACAGGTATGCTAAAATACGGTAACAAAACTCGCACTCTTAATTCGTGCTTGTGTAATCTAAATATTGAAGCCAGCTATGAATACTTTAACTGAACTTTGAAATTAAAGCATTGAAATCGAATTATAGTACTTTAATGCTGGCGTTTGAATTTCAACGACACTCGGGTTCATTCCGGAAAAGGAAGGGACCCTGCTTGGTAATGCAATTGGGACAATGAGCAACAAATGTTCATGCTAAGTTGCTGTAATTATAGTTACGAAAATGGTACAGTTTGAAAAGCTGAGGTCTGCCATACAGTTCTAAAACTTTACGTGCTCCCAGTCTTCCTTGTTGGTTGACTGAAGGTTTGAAGCCGTCGATCGAGGAGGTGGCGACAGTCACTCATTGTCGGCCGTCGCTGTTGCAGAAGCCGGATGTTGGCGCGCCTTCCTCTCGACACGGTCACCAGGCGAAACGGGCTCTTGACGTGCGCCAGCTAATGCTTCCCGTCCGCGACACCGTGTCAGAAACTATCATCGCAAGTCGAGCGCAATTACATGCTGCCAAACCCCGAAAGCGCGGCAACTCGCGGGAGCGTCACACAACACACCTGCTCCACTCGCTACTCCAGCCAGACTCTCCCTGCCCGCGCTCCACGCGGCAGAGTTAACACTACCAAAGATCCTACACACTTTGATTCTTCACACGACCTATCGATGTAATCGTTCGATAGCAGTTTTCCCTAGGCAAGACCCAGCGTAAAAATACAAATAATTTTTACGAAACAACCAATTATATATCGACATAAATGCATAAATATATATATATATATATATATATATATATATACACAAATAGTAAAACAATTACAATATGTAGAGACACAGAATTGTCATATATTCAGGTAACAAAAATAAGGAAAACAAATTTATAGTACAATAGATGAAAATAGGAGGATATGCATTTCAGGCGTTACAAGGCTACAACCCTGTCTCACTCCCTTCCCAACCACTGCTTCCCTTTCATGCCCCTCGACTCTTATAACTGCCATCTGGTTTCTGTACAAATTGTAAATAGCCTTTCGCTCCCTGTATTTCACCCCTGCCACCTTTAGAATTTGAAAGAGAGTGTTCCAGTCAACATTGTCAAAAGCTTTCTCTAAGTCTACAAATGCTAGAAACGTAGGTTTGCCTTTCCTTAATCTTTCTTCTAAGATAAGTCGTAAGGTCAGTATTGCCTCACGTGTTCCAATATTTCTACGGAATCCAAACTGATCTTCCCCGATGTCGGCTTCTACCAGTTTTTCCATTCGTCTGTAAATGCACATATGCTCTTGAAAATGAGAATAAATTCTGGAAACGTGCTGTTGAGTAGCAAAAAATAAGTAACTGGTGCAGTTTTCATTTTTTAAATCATGTTTTACTTCTATTTATGATAGGTTGACATGAGCTACTTACGTTGCTAGTGTTGAACTTCATTTGCACTACATGCACGAACAGGATGCAATATATATAAAAAAAAGGTTGTCTTATGCATAGTTGGAGGTGTTGGGAACGTAGCATATGGGTGAAAAACACATTAATAAATACTTAATATACTTCTAGCACATATGTTCTGCAGGTAATACTGCTTAATGCATCATAAATCTACAACGTTAAAAAAAGTGTATGGGAACTACCTAAAAAAGACTCGCTTTGCATGATCATTTTTAAAAATTTGTTTTCTGAATTGAAAAAAAAATGTACAGTTAATAATCTCATTTGTACAACATCTAACCTAATCAAATCATTTATCAATAAACTACATTTGCTGTTTTGCTTTCAGTTTCAAATGCGAATAAGTTTTGTGGTTGGCCAAAAAGCGAACCCGCTAAGTATGTGTCTCTGCAGCAAGTACGAGTCTTTTAAATTCACCTTCCCACACTGGGATACCCGGTCTTCTTCTTAGCTGAATGGCAAATTAGCTGAAATGAGTGGAATACATGGTATGAATACTGACTTGCGTTTTTTTTTTTTTCGTCAGTATTTCCCCTTCTTGATGCTGGATTGTCGTTATACCGACTGATGTAAATATTTTTACTCCTTTTATAATGTGCTGTATTTACTGATTTCTCTGTTGAACTGAGTCATTTTTTGTGTCCAAAATTGTCCGTACACACAACCATTCGCTGTTTTTATTTTTATTTTGATTTATTTTATTTTATTTTTTTGCCATAAGCGAATACACTTTTTCGATGAGTCTTTACTACGCCACATAACTGATCTGTAAAGACGATTTTGCGGGTGGGGGGGGGGGGGTGGATCAGTTAGACATGTGCCGTTTCCGTGTTTTATTTTGCAACATTCGAGGGTATTACAGAACATTAAAAACATTCGTTGACGTTCAATGATAGAGAACAATATAGAAGAAATCTCGATTTTTCCCTTGAAAAATACGTTGGCGCGAAAGTGGTAGAGGGTGTTCTGCTGACAAATGTAGGACGACGGCTACCCCCTCCACAACCACGACAGCTACATCCACACAACCACTGTAATGCACAACGGGGAGCGCCAAACTGAAAAACCAGTGACTGGCGGTTGATGATTTCGATGGTATCGTCAGCTTATCAACACACACTTTAATTAGCACAAATTACGGTTTTACAAAACAGGAGCTGAGGAAAGCCGAACTTTCACATAGAAAATGTGTAGAGAGCAGACTCTCTGTGTTCCTCCCCCCCCCCCCCCCCCCCATCTCTCTTTACACATACACAACGACCGAAGTAAAACTATGGGTAGTTCAACATAACAACATATATTCAGCATTAACTTCACGTACTTTTTTTCTTGTTACTGCCATTGTGCATAGAGCTTGGTATGACAATACTGGTTTCGGATAGCCCCTCTTCTGCTCACGTAAGTTATTTTTGTCTGCTTCGATTCTCTTGATGCAGGATTCTCGGCGCGTCGTGGAATTAATGGACAATCGGATATGGTCGTCGTGAATGTACGAATAAACTTTTCTATCTCGATCAGTTTCTATTACACCCTTTAATGCACAATTGAAATACACATTTTTAAAAAAATAGTAACTCGGCGGAACTCGTCATACGTCTAGCCGCTAGCTGTTATAGAGACAGACAGATTTCTTTAACAATATTAACTCGGCGAATATATATATATATATATATATATATATATATATATATATATATATATATACACTCCTGGAAATTGAAATAAGAACACCGTGAATTCATTGTCCCAGGAAGGGGAAACTTTATTGACACATTCCTGGGGTCAGATACATCACATGATCACACTGACAGAACCACAGGCACATAGACACAGGCAACAGAGCATGCACAATGTCGGCACTAGTACAGTGTATATCCACATTTCGCAGCAATGCAGGCTGCTATTCTCCCATGGAGACGATCGTAGAGATGCTGGATGTAGTCCTGTGGAACGGCTTGCCATGCCATTTCCACCTGGCGCCTCAGTTGGACCAGCGTTCGTGCTGAACGTGCAGACCGCGTGAGACGACGCTTCATCCAGTCCCAAACATGCTCAATGGGGGACAGATCCGGAGATCTTGCTGGCCAGGGTAGTTGACTTACACCTTCTAGAGCACGTTGGGTGGCACGGGATACATGCGGACGTGCATTGTCCTGTTGGAACAGCAAGTTCCCTTGCCGGTCTAGGAATGGTAGAACGATGGGTTCGATGAAGGTTTGGATGTACCGTGCACTATTCAGTGTCCCCTCGACGATCACCAGTGGTGTACGGCCAGTGTAGGAGATCGCTCTCCACACCATGATGCCGGGTGTTGGCCCTGTGTGCCTCGGTCGTATGCAGTCCTGATTGTGGCGCTCACCTGCACGGCGCCAAACACGCATACGACCATCATTGGCACCAAGGCAGAAGCGACTCTCATCGCTGAAGACGACACGTCTCCATTCGTCCCTCCATTCACGCCTGTCGCGACACCACTGGAGGTGGGCTGCACGATGTTGGGGCGTGAGCGGAAGACGGCCTAACGGTGTGCGGGACCGTAGCCCAGCTTCATGGAGACGGTTGCGAATGGTCCTCGCCGATACCCCAGGAGCAACAGTGTCCCTAATTTGCTGGGAAGTGGCGGTGCGGTCCCCTACGGCACTGCGTAGGATCCTACGGTCTTGGCGTGCATCCGTGCGTCGCTGCGGTCCGGTCCCAGGTCGACGGGCACGTGCACCTTCCGCCGACCACTGGCGACAACATCGATGTACTGTGGAGACCTCACGCCCCACGTGTTGAGCAATTCGGCGGTACGTCCACCCGGCCTCCCGCATGCCCACTATACGCCCTCGCTCAAAGTCCGTCAACTGCACATACGGTTCACGTCCACGCTGTCGCGGCATGCTACCAGTGTTAAAGACTGCGATGGAGCTCCGTATGCCACGGCAAACTGGCTGACACTGACGGCGGCGGTGCACAAATGCTGCGCAGCTAGCGCCATTCGACGGCCAACACCGCGGTTCCTGGTGTGTCCGCTGTGCCGTGCGTGTGATCATTGCTTGTACAGCCCTCTCGCAGTGTCCGGAGCAAGTATGGTAGGTCTGACACACCGGTGTCAATGTGTTCTTTTTTCCATTTCCAGGAGTGTATATATATAATGAGATTTCCACTCTGCAGTGGAGTGTGCGCTGATATGAAACTACCTGGCAGATTAAAACTGTGTGCCGGACCGAGACTCGAACTCGGGACCTTTGCCTTTCGCAAGCAAGCGCTCTACCAACTCTTTTTTTTTTGATCATTTTGTCCGACCGAGACTCTAACTCGGGACCTTTGCCTTTCGCGGGCAAATGCTATACCATCTTTTTGTTTTTTGTTTTTGCGGAATGGTGTAACAATAACAAACATAAACTGCTTCTAGCATTTTTTTTAAATATATAAAACGATGACTTTTCTGGGAAACGTAAATAAGTGGACTTTTTTTTACATAATAGTGAGAGAAAAAAACCTGCTTCTGTCAGTACAAAACAATAACTAACGGTCTACGTTCCTCTTTTGGGCGCGTACCTCGCTAATCCCGTTATACCTCGCGTTGGTGTCGGGTACGTCTTCACGTGTGGTTGTGGATCCTCTCCACTGTCCTGGTCCTTTCTTGTTCTGATTCTGATAGGCAATAATTACATTCTCCTACCCGGGACACCCCAGGTAGGTGGAGGATCAAGCAAGGCACTCCCTAAAAAATTATCGTAATATGTTCGATATCTCGGATGTCTCGTAAGCTATGAGTGATGTTCTTGTACTAAGGCCCAAAAGTCGAGCACATTCTTACTGCCGTCTCGGAAAAGATAACGCATAGTCAAACCTCGAATCCAAGTCACTGCGTTTGTCTTTGTTCGGGGATAATGTGTCCTATCTGGGAGAAGTAGCATCCGTGGTGCTATTGTTTGCGGCCCCACCCGAAGGAGGAAGGCGATCATTGTTTTGACCAAACACCACACGTCCGCCGAAGGTCCGCATATCAGGCGATGCTCCTCTGTGTCTATAACATTGCACTGCGGACACAGTGGCTCGTCAGCCATATGAATTGTGTGCAACCTGGAACGAGTCACGTATTTCCCATTTACCACCTGATACCACAGTGCGCGCGTTCCCGTATCAAGGTGTGGGTGGTGCACTGTACGCCATACCACTGACCACGTTACTGTTGGTTGGCGGCGCTCTACGGCATTATTCGGCCGTCGTCGAGTCAAGATGTGATATATATCACGTGCTGTTGCCGTCCTGGTAGTCGGTAGTTCCATATGTACATAACTGTGTCCCACAAAAAAGGTTCGCATATGGGCAAGCGATGGTGAGATGTGAGACACCACTACCGGAGCGGATCGGGAAGGTGGAGCGAGTTCGTCTATCAAGGTGCCCGTCAGACTTGTCTGGTGGCGTGTCCACATCTTTATCATTGTGGTTACATAAATAGCCACTGCTCGGTCGCGTACGTGGACTAGTCCAAGACCTCCACGACTACGAGGAAGGGTGAGGGTTTCGTATCCTACCTTAAAAAGCAGACCCGTGCTCACAAAATATCCTAGTGCCGCCAGGATTCGGCGGGCCAACACCACCGGCGTAGGAAGAACTTGTGCCAGGTGGGGGATGCGAGAGGCTAGATAAGTGTTGGCAAAGGTGACCCGTTGTATCATATCCAGTGCCCTTAACCTGTGACTTCGGACACTCGCACGAATTGTTTGCAGAAGATGTGTGTAACTTAGTGCCGCCGTGCGTCGAATGTTTGTAGTGAAGATAATTCCTAGGCATTTCATCTTGTTGACCGCCTGTAATGGTGCTACACTTCCTGTCTGGAGTCCTCTCCCGATGTTCATCGGACTTCCCGTAGCCGTACAATACAAATTAATCCAATGCAAGGCCGCTCTTGCCTCGTCGCCTGACCGTACTAAAAACACTAGGTCATCCGCGTACGTTCTGCGTATAAACTTGTTGTGCCTTATGGTCATTCCTTGGAGTCGATTCCGGACCCGCAGAGCACCGGCTCGACAGCGATGGCACACAATATCGTCGACAGCGGGCACCCTTGTCTGACCGATCGTGAGGTGGTGATGGGCACCACCAAGCGTCCATTGATGAGCACTTTGGATGCGGCGCCGTGGAGTAGTCTCATGACGACGGTGACAAAACTTTCCGGAAACTTCATTTGCATCATCACGTCCGTGAGATAAGCATGGATTAGCATGTCAAATGCGCGATCGAAGTCTGTCGACACCAGTGCACCCCGGAGACGAAATGTTGATGTTAATGCGATAACATCGCGGTAGTCGCTTGTAAGTAGGCTGTTTATGTTTTCTTATTTGCAACGTTACGTAGCGCTCTGTATGAAAATCACTGGCTGTGCTGTGTGCAGTCTGTTCCTAGTTTGCATTGTTGTCTGCCATTGTAGTGTTGGGCAGCGGCAGCTGGATGTGAACAGCGCTTAGCGTTGCGCAGTTGGAGGTGAGCCGCCAGCAGTGGTGGATGTGGGCAGAGGGATGGTGGAGTTTTGATATTTGTAAGAATGGATGTTATGAACTGCTATATATATTATCACTATTAAGGTAAATACATTGTTTGTTCTCTATTAAAATTTTTCATTTGCTAAATTTCCCTATCAGTAGTTAGTGGCTTCCGTAGTTTAAATCTTTTATTTAGCTGGCAGTAATGGCGCTCGCTGTACTGCAGTAGTTCGAGTAATGAAGATTTTTGTGAGGTAAATGATTTGTGAAAGGTATAGGTTAATGTTAGTCAGGGCCATTCTTTTGTAGGGATTTTTGAAAGTCAGATTGCGTTGCGCTAAAAATATTGTGTGTCAGTTTAAGCTCAGTCCTGTGCAATTTTTCTAAAGGGGGCGTTACACGCTGAGTGCCGTTTGTATATTGCTATCTCCTCCTAGCTGGGTTTGGTCGAGTGATATCACTTGGCGTATTACGCGTTTAAAGCGTGCTGCAAGTATCCTGGTGTAGATCTTGTAGTCGCAATTAAGAAGGGTCAGTGGCCGGTAGGCCTGCATCCCTGTGCCGCCGGATGGTTTGTGGGTGGGGATGATCATTCCTTCCACGAGGAGGGTGGAAGAGGTACGTTGGGAGACATCAATTCGCAGTACATGGCAGTCCATCGTGGAGTCATGAGGTCTTTAAATGTACGATAGAACTCCAACAGAAACCCGTCGGGCCCCGGCGATTTGTGCGACGCTCCCTTATCGATCGCTTCCATTACGTCGTCAACTGTGACTTCACCTGTTAACTCCAGGTTGGCCGTCTCGTCGAGACACGCGGAGAGCGTTCGTCGGACCTCATGAAATGCTGCCTGATCGTGTTCCGCTTCTTCATAGAGATGACCGTAGTGTTCCACAAAAGCGTTGACAATGTCTTTTTGCGTTGTCATACGGCGACCATCTGTCAGTACGACCTTCTGTATTAAGGTTCTGCGGCTACGTTGTTTTTCTCTGATAACGTGATACATCGACGGTGATTCTCCACGGACTCGGCCCTTGCACGGATTGCGACGCCCTCCAGTCGGCGGCGCGTTATGGAAATTATTTGTGCCTGTGCTCGTTTTATAACGGCCCGACGCTCCTGTGAAGGTGCTTGTACAGAAAGTTCGCGGAGCATTGTGAAATAAAATTCCGTCGTGTATCGCTTCCACATCATCTGCTCTCTTCCGTATGCAATTAACGCACGGCGCAATGCCGGCTTAGCGCATTCCAGCCACCACTGCAACGTCGTCGGATATGTCGGGAGGCGTCGTTCACACACGTGCCAAGTGTCTTCGATTAAGCGTCTGCACTCAGGTTCCCTGAGGTGTGCTGTACTCAGTTTCCAAACACTGCGGCTCCTCCACACTTGTTGACGACTCAGGGAGACCGTGCATATATATGCTATGTGATCTGAAAAGGCAGCAGGCCACAATTCCGCATCGAGGATCGTAGGTTCGAGACGACGTGTTACGTAAATGCGATCTAGACGACTTGCAGAGTGACTCGTGACGTAGGTGTATCCACGTCTGTCGCCATGTATCGTCTCCCATGTATCGATGAGATTCATGTCCTGTATGAGTTGCCGCAGCTCCGTGCATGAAGTATAACGTGGGTGTTGATCTCTTGGTGCGAGCACGCAGTTGAAGTCGCCTCCAAATAAGACATGTTCATACCGACCTAGGAACAGTGTTACAATCTCCTCTGTGTAAAATCGGGATCTGTCGCGCCGTCTCTTGGACCCCGACGGTGCGTAAATGTTAACGACCCGTACTGCCAGCACTGAGAGCGCCAGTCCTCGCGCTGACGGCAGGTACACCACGTCCTCGGCTACTATGCCGCTACGTAGAAGTATCGCTGTTCCGCTGCCGCCGTCGGTAGTAGGTATAATGTACGAGGTGCATTCAAGTTCTAAGTCCTCCGATTTTTTTTTCTCCGGACTGGAAAGAGATAGAAACATGCGCATTGTCTTAAAATGAGGCCGCATTCCTTGTCAATACGTCCCAGAGATGGCAGCACCGTAAGGCAGATGGAATTTTACCGCCAGCGGCGAGAATGACAACTGTTTTACATACTTAAAATGGCGACGTTTTCCTTACTTGAACAGCGTGCACTCATTCGTTTTCTGAATTTGCGTGGTGTGAAACCAATTGAAATTCATCGACATTTGAAGGAGACATGTGGTGATGGAGTTATGGATGTGTCGAAAGTGCGTTCGTGGGTGCGACAGTTTAATGAAGGCAGAACATCGTGTGACAACAAACCGAAACAACCTCTGGCTCGCACAAGCCGGTCTGACGACGTGATCGAGAAAGTGGAAAGAATTGTTTTGGGGGATCGCCGAATGACTGTTGAACAGATCGCCTCCAGAGTTGGCATTTCTGTGGGTTCTGTGCACACAATCCTGCATGACGACCTGAAAATGCGAAAAGTGTCATCCAGGTGGGTGCCACGAATGCTGACGGACGACCACTTGGCTGCCCGTGTGGCACGTTGCCAAGCAATGATGACGCGCAACGACAGCATGAATGGGACTTTCTTTTCGTCGGTTGTGACAATGGATGAGACGTGGATGCCATTTTTCAATCCAGAAACAAAGCGCCAGTCAGCTCAATGGAAGTGAGAGGCACCCACATGCCTTGCTCATACTGTGGCATCAAGCAGTCAGGCAAGATGAGTGGTCTGCCAAGCGAGCAGAAGTATGGTATTTGCATTCCTACATATCAGTAGAGTATGTCTGCTACATAGACAATTTTCAGTGCCAGCTGCATGTGTTTTAAGGCAAGATGCTAAGGGCTGATATGTTGGATTAGTTTCTCCTATCCTTCACTCCATTATAACAAGAATGAAATGCCTGGATTCCATGCTCTCCTGTCATTCTGATAGTTTCTGCCGTTCCTATCCTCGACACTATGTGACCCATGAGTCGTGTCTCCGTTCACAATGTTGCTCTCATTACCCAGTTCCTGTAACAAGTGCTGAGATGACGCAGAATCGTCTACGCCTCTGCCTGCTATCGCTATATCTCTGCGCAATTTCACTGGCAACTTCGTTATACAGATCCTAATGAACTCCCCAGGTTCGTATGGCACATCCAAATACCTATTTCGTCTCAGCATTTCCTGATAGCACGACACTGTATCTCTTATACCACCTTCGTTACGATTTGGCATCATCAATATGCTTTGCTTAACCAGGTCCTGCTTACTTTTCGACCAGAATTCATTTAAATAGCTACTGCAGTCTTTAATGTCTTCCTGCATTTTCGCTCTAGCCTCGTCCCTCAAATGGTTATACACAAACTTCGTTTTGAGGAGCGATCCCCACGATGAAGGTAATGAATCTTGAAGTTGAGAAAGCCTTGAACTATACCCAGTTGGGTTTGCCACCTGTTTTATCCGACACAATCGTTCTTCTGACTCTCTGAATTCGTCTTCCTCTTTCTGCCTATTTTCGCTTTTTGAATTTATCTCTCTCTCTCTCTGCAATCTACCTGGTGGTGTGTCACCTTCGCTACTGCACACTAATTGCAACTGTGGTAGTTCTTCACTATGTTTCCTACTTATTTCTAATTGTGCCTCTTTAAACTGTAATGGTGATTGTATCTCCTCCTGATCGGCATAAACCTCTCGCTGCGTACTGTCAGAACCTGTCTCGCCTCTTGTACTGATCTTTTCTGCATCTGCACTAATCGTATTCATTCTGACCACTACCTCTTTGATTCGCTCATCCGGCAACACGTCCCTACGTTCAGTAGTATCACTCTCTATTGCAAATACTTGTACCTCCAAATTATTAGTTTTTTCTTTCACGGCGTCACATACTTGCTTCAACGCACCCAGATTCTTCTCCCCCTCATCTAACCGATTATTAACTACAGGCAGACGCTCATCGATAACGGTGTGTAGCTTCCTCATTGCCTCTTTATTTCCCTTATCCATTGCCTCCAATCTTTCCTTATTTGCTTCCAATCTTTCCTTAGTTGCTTCAAATCTTTCTTTATTCTCCCTATCTCTCTCTTTATTCTCCCTATCTCTCTCCTTATTGTCTCTATTCATCTTCTGTAAAAACTGCAGTATCACATTGTAATTTGCTACTTCCGACACGTTCACCTCGTTCGCCTGAGAAACCGTAGCTTCGCTAAGGGTAGCGGCACTTTCACTGCATACCTGACCTAGTCCCGGCTCGCCCGCGTCGTCGGGAAAAGCCCCCGGTTGCGGACAAAGCACGCCGCATAAAGGATCACCTTGCCGCGGTCCACTGAACAATTCAGCCCCTTCGGAGTGTTTGCCGTCCCCGCTCATTAACAGATGGTCAAGAGCTACTTCCTGCTGCACTGCTACGTCCACCCCAGAATCGCTATTCTCCATGGTGGCTACACTTTTCGACTGCGACCTAGTTACTACGGACATTACGCAAAAAAAATTATACCACCATCTTCCAGCCTAGGACGATATAGCAATTAATTACATAAAAAATAAAAGATCCTCACCAATCCAGAAAGAAATCGCAAACAGCAAAAAAAAATTTACTTCTTAGCGCTATCACCATACATTCCATCAAAAAAAATCTTAACAGCAAACCCTAACAGCAAAATATCCTGGCAGGGTCGAAATTATGAGAGGCACCCACATGCCTTGCTCATACTGTGGCATCAAGCAGTCAGGCCTGCAAGATGAGTGGTCTGCCAAGCGAGTGGATTCTTTCTTAATTTAACGAGTAACATGAACTCTAGTACTCACACTTCGTTACAAGTTATCCTCCTATATGATTACTACGCAACGGAAACGCATATCTGACTATCAGTGATTTACAGAACTCTGTACACTACGCACTGGCAGTACCACATTTTCTTTTTGTCTTTTATTTGACGGCTTTTATTAACACGTGGCCATCCCAATGAATATGAATGGCGCACACATTATAAATTCGGGACATTATGACAACATACAATTTGAAGGAATAGTCTACCAATCTCTTTCTTTTCACTAACTGATTTATTCTGATAAATTCCCTAACCTAAACACACAAATTCTATAACCTACAAAAATAACATATGAGAAATTCCGCCCAGTGGGCATGGCTTTACATTAGTGAATCTCTATATTATGGTCTCGTAATTTATTTAACGCTACAGTGCACTTTCTGGATAGGTTGGTGGATCTTTTATTATACCTCACACTTCGACTCTCACAATCATCATCACGAAACTTTCCTCCAGACCGAGCGGTACAGAAGGAACAAGAATATCCCACTAATCTTTTGAAACTACTTCGCTACACACCCATGGAAACCACACATACCCAAATTACATGTCATACACCACACAACAATATGAAATACTACACAGAGAATGGTTACAACATTATCACTTTCAGCTTTCCCACTTCAATTAATATTGATCCCAGTTTCCACGACACTGCCCCACTTTGTAATTCTACTTTCCTACTGTGAACTCTGGAGATAAATGCACGTCTTCCTGTGCAATGCAAGCCAAGTGGCGTTGCTGGATAGACGGCCGACTCACCTTGCTCTCTCTCAGAGTTTGAATCTAGCGTCACACGCAAGGTAATATTAATGTATTCATCACACACGCGAGTCCTCAACTGATTCCATGGACGAGTACTTCTCTTTACCCTTTGTCTCATACACAGATTGAGACTCACACAGTACTCACCACGTGGAAGTACTCGTCTCTAATTTCAAGTCCTGCACACGCCATTTCTTAAATATTTCAACTTATGGTACACACGCTATTTCTTAAATATTTCAACTTATTGTACACACGCTAGTAATTCAGCTTAGCTTAAGCACACGGAGGTATTTCAACTTATTGCTACACGTGGTTTCTTTGTGACCGTTGGTCACTTCCGAAGATTACTACAATCCCATTAATATTACCTGCCTGACATTTAATTCTCCCCACAAAAGTTCCTGAAATAGAGAAATTATTATTTCAAACTACTCTTAAATATTCCACATGCATACCATGCCTCCACTCTTTCGTCATTACGGAGCACATCTAAAACAGGTGTTAACAGCACAGGATCCAGCGGCAGAGTGCTGAAACATGGCCGTATTCAGGTTCTCTCGCACCTCTGTCGAAGTGGGAGAAGCACCTTGCTACCGTATTGGTCAGCCACATTTCAAGCGCTCAAAGCTCTGGTAAATTTCATCTCTTTGGTTCCACCAAAGGTGGCCAAAGGATCGACTCAAAGATGATCATATATTCACATTCACTATCTGCGGTTATAAGACGACCATACATTCATTCATTTCAAAAGATCTCACCAATCTGGATGTAGGGATTTATTTTGTGGGAGTGCACATATGATAAATTAAATAAATAAATTGTCATTCATTCCTACACTGGTATCCGGCTTCGCTGTATTAATTGAAATTGAGTTATTTTACAAAAAAAAGTGTCGTTCTGACAAAAATAATGAAGTATGTTGTACCTATTTTCAATGTCGGGCGGTACTGTACCCTTTCAGAAGCACAAAGATTCACCGCCACCAAAAAAAAATTTGGGGTAACCGCCAGTGCCGAAAAAATGATGGTGTCCATGTTCTGGGACAGCGATGGCGTAATCCTTACCCATTGCGTTCCAAAGGGCACTACGGTAACAGGTGCATCCTACGAAAATGTTCTGAAGAACATATTCGTTCCTGCACTGCAATAAAAACGTCCGGGAAGGGTTGCGCGTGTGCTGTTTCATCAAGACAACGCACCCGCACATCGAGCTAACGTTACGCAACAGTTTCTTCGTGATAACAACTTTGAAGTGATTCCTCATGCTCCCTACTCACCTGACCTGGCTCCTAGTGACTTTTGGCTTTTTCCAACAATGAAAGACACTCTCCGTGGCCACACATTCACCAGCCGTGCTGCTATTGCCTCAGCGATTTTCCAGCGGTCAAAACAGACTCCTAAAGAAGCCTTCGCCGCTGCCATGGAATCATGGCGTCAGCGTTGTGAAAGATGTGTACGTCTGCAGGGCGATTACGTCGAGAAGTAACGCCAGTTTCATCGATTTCGGGTGAGTAGTTAATTAGAAAAAAAAAATCGGAGGCCTTAGAACTTGAATGCACCTCGTATGTATCGTACTCATAGAGGTCGGGGAAGCTCTCAACACACACTTCCTGCACGAGAACGACGTCGACATCTGACGCATACAACTTGTCTCGTAATAATTGCAATTTGACAGGCGTTCTGATCGTATTGATATTAATAGAGGCTGTTCGATATGGCTGCCGCTGTTCCTCAGTGCGTAAAGCGCACATGAACGCTTGTGTTAATTTGCGTGCTGCTGCTCGGCGACATGCTGTCTGTGCGGCAGTCTGCATCTTCTGCGCGGTTAACATCCGGTGGACGCAGCACTCGCCATTGCGGGTGCGTCGTCGGTCTGTGGGTCAGTATCGGATTCGTCGGCCCAGTTCCTGCGCTGGAGGTCCAGCTCCCGTCGTGTCTCTCCGGCCTCGCTGACCGAAGGCGGTGACGTGGCTGCGGTGGGTGGAGGGACTCCTTCCGTGGGCTTTCCGTCCGGTGTGTCTGTGTTCAACCCCTGTCTAGCGTGATTCGCGTCGTACTGCTGTGTGTGAGGTAGAACCTCTCGTTCCGCATCCGGATGTGCTGTATTGACGGTACACCCAAGTCCGTCTGACGTGGACTGCAGTAAGCAGGAATCCGACGGCGCTAGCCGTCGTTTCTTGTGGCGCTTCGGCGATCGTTGTTTGCGCGCGTGCGCCTCCGTATCCGAGTGCGGAAGTGACTCCTCGGAGTGTGTAGGAGACATGGTACTGGCAGAATTAAAGCTGTGAGGACTGGGCGTGAGTCGTGCTTGGGTAGCTCAGTTGGTAGAGCGCTTGCCCGCGAAAGGCAAAGGTCCCGAGTTCGAGTCTCGGTCCGGCACACAGTTTTAATCTACCAGGTAGTTTCATATCAGAGCACACTCCGCTGCAGAGTGGAAATCTCATTCTGGAAACATCCCCAAGGCTGTGGCTAACCCATGTCTCCGCAATATCCTTTCTTTCATGAGTGCCAGTTCTGCAAGGTTCGCAGGAGAGCTTCTGTTAAGTTTGGAAGGTAGGAGACGAGGTACTGGCAGAATTAAAGCTGTGAGGACTATATATATATATATATATATATATATATATATATATATATATATATATATATAAAATAATAATAATATGATTCTTCACAATAAACAGCTTAGATAGGAATTCGGCTAGATATTTGCCAGATCGGTGGACCCAGCGAATCTGCACACTACACGAACAGAATGTCGCACTAATCACGTGTTTGCTGAGCGCCGACCGAAAACGTGGTGCCAAGATTATCTATGTCAATTTACAGATCGTAGTAGACCAGCGTTCTGTACTCCAAACTCATAGAGAGAAAGGTGTTATGAAACTAGAATTTGCTTGTGTGATGAAGGGAGATAAAAGGATTACTTTCAGATGAAATATGAAACAAATTTTTAATTTTGTTGTTTTGTCAGTCCTCACTTGCTTTTAATATTTCATTAATGATTTTCAGCTTACCTGAAAGTCTTTAATGTATCAACGAAATACATTATCAGTTCGCACTGTTTCAGAACGCCAGCGGATACTTGTCTTAGTAATCGTACATAACAACAGTGCAGTCTGATTACACAGGCAATCATATTAAACAACTTCATTACGTTTGCTTTAGGTTATCAAAATTCTGGACGCTCTTCTCCATGTTAGTTGCGTGCAGCTGCATTAAAGATCTGACTATTACCGAATACGCCGTCTACTTGTGTAAGGATGTGGCTACAGTTACCAAATGTGGCATATTGTACACTTCCCCACAAAAGCAAGCTCATATTTAGTATGTGACCGCCTTATTTTTACGATTTTTAGATTCATATTATTAAAGTCTTTAGATGAATTAGGTGAACAGAGTATGAGGGTTACAATCGTCACACCCTCACTGGTAAAGGAAATGCCAAACGAACTGCCATATTTACTCATACTTATATATGTTACCGTCCAAACCCGATTTTAGGATGAACTAGTTTCACTCAAGTCAAACTCGTTCATCCTGTTAAAAAGCACTCCGTCTTCAGGCCATAAGTAGCCCATCGGGACCACCCGACCGCCGTGTCATCCTCAGAGGAGTATGCGGATAGGAGGGGCGTGTGGTCAGCACACCGCTCTCCCGGTCGTTATGACGGTTTTCCTTGACCGGAGCCGCTACTGTTCGGTCGAGTAGCTCCTCAATTGGCATCACGAGGCTGAGTGCACCCCGAAAAATGGCAAGAGCACGTGGCGGCCTGGATGGTCACCCATCCAAGTGCCGACCACGCCCGACAGCGCTGAACTTCGGTGATCTCACGGGAACCGGTGTATCCACTGCGGCAAGGCCGCTGCCCATTCATCCTTTTACCGATAGGATAAAACAGTTTAGCCCAGGTCGAATCGGTTTATCTATTTAGAATTTACACGCTATATGATAAACTTGTACGTCCTAGTCTGAACTAATTTGCCTAGACGAAACGCATGTGACTGCCGGTACGAACGGGGAATCCCCGAATCACCTCTGGCTCGTTCCTCGCGCCTCCCAGCCGCTCTTCGCTCGCACTGTTTTTTGTTTTGAACGGTATTCTGCAGCGACAAGTGCGCGTGTTACGTTGCTGGTTTCGTTTAAAAGATTTTATTATTATCCTAGTATAAGTATTGTGAGGCGTTTCATCATGGATGAGCCTTCGTGTAGAATACAAGCCAATCAAAATCTGTGGAGAGAAAAGTTTCTGCAGGAAAGTTTGCAGAGTGAAAACAAAAAATCTTCTCATTATAATGTGTTATCTGTAGACGAATATTCGGATTTGGTTAAACAAGTAGAAGACCCGGAAAAGTTGGAAAAAAGAACAGTATTGACGAATATTCGGATTTGGTTAAACAAGTAGAAGACCCGGCAAAGTTGGAAAAAAGAACATTTCAAAAAAGAACATCATTACAAAAAAGAACACTGAAACGATTGCTGATTTAAAAATTGGTGATGTGAAAAAACTCATTGCACTGTGTCAAGGGAATCTAAAATACTTTGTTCCAGCTGATGAACTTTATGATGTGATTGACGCAGCTCATGCAGCTGTGAGTCATGGTGGTCGCGATAGGACGTTAGCCGAGACATCAAACAAATATGCCAATATTACAAAGGAAATGATATGGCTCCATCTATCAATGTGTGATGTTTGTCAGCAAAAGAAGACGAAAAAGAAAAGAGGGCTAGTTTCAAAGCCAATTCTCCATTCGGAAATGAATAGCAGATGCCAAGTCGATTTGATATATTTCCAAACACAACCAGACGGGAATTTAAAATTCTTTCTAGTTTACCAAGACCATCACACAAAATTTGTTCTCCTTCGTGCGTTAATATCAAAGAGAGCTGAAGAAGTGGCTTATCATTTGAATGACATATTCCTAACTGCAAGGGCGCGAGCATTCTTCAATCTGATAATGGCAGAGAATTTGTCAATAATGTTATAATTGAACTCGCAAATCTATGGTCAGAACTGAAAAGTGTGCATGGAAAACCAAGACACAGCAAAAGTCAGGTTTCTGTTGAACGTGCCAACCAAGACATTGAAAATACACTCCTGGAAATTGAAATAAGAACACCGTGAATTCATTGTCCCAGGAAGGGGAAACTTTATTGACACATTCCTGGGGTCAGATACATCAGATGATCACACTGACAGAACCACAGGCACATAGACACAGGCAACAGAGCATGCACAATGTCGGCACTAGTACAGTGTATATCCACCTTTCGCAGCAATGCAGGCTGCTATTCTCGCATGGAGACGATCGTAGAGATGCTGGATGTAGTCCTGTGGAACGGCTTGCCATGCCATTTCCACCTGGCGCCTCAGTTGGACCAGCGTTCGTGCTGGACGTGCAGACCGCGTGAGACGACGCTTCATCCAGTCCCAAACATGCTCAATGGGGGACAGATCCGGAGATCTTGCTGGCCAGGGTAGTTGACATACACCTTCTAGAGCACGTTGGGTGGCACGGGATACATGCGGACGTGCATTGTCCTGTTGGAACAGCAAGTTCCCTTGCCGGTCTAGGAATGGTTTGGATGTACCGTGCACTATTCAGTGTCCCCTCGACGATCACCAGTGGTGTACGGCCAGTGTAGGAGATCGCTCCCCACACCATGATGCCGGGTGTTGGCCCTGTGTGCCTCGGTGGTATGCAGTCCTGATTGTGGCGCTCACCTGCACGGCGCCAAACACGCATACGACCATCATTGGCACCAAGGCAGAAGCGACTCTCATCGCTGAAGACGACACGTCTCCATTCGTCCCTCCATTCACGATGTTGGGGCGTGAGCGGAAGACGGCCTAACGGTGTGCGGGACCGTAGCCCAGCTTCATGGAGACGGTTGCGAATGGTCCTCGCCGATACCCCAGGAGCAACAGTGTCCCTAATTTGCTGGGAAGTGGCGGTGCGGTCCCCTACGGCACTTCGTAGGATCCTACGGTCTTGGCGTGCATCCGTGCGTCGCTGCGGTCCGGTCCCAGGTCGACGGGCACGTGCACCTTCCGCCGACCACTGGCGACAACATCGATGTACTGTGGAGACCTCACGCCCCACGTGTTGAGCGATTCGGCGGTACGTCCACCCGGCCTCCCGCATGCCCACTATACGCCCTCGCTCAAAGTCCGTCAACTGCACATACGGTTCACGTCCACGCTGTCACGGCATGCTACCAGTGTTAAAGACTGCGATGGAGCTCCGTATGCCACGGCAAACTGGCTGACACCGACGGCGGCGGTGCACAAATGCTGCGCAGCTAGCGCCATTCGACGGCCAACACCGCGGTTCCTGGTGTGTCCGCTGTGCCGTGCGTGTGATCATTGCTTGTACAGCCCTCTCGCAGTGTCCGGAGCAAGTATGGTGGGTCTGACACACCGGTGTCAATGTGTTCTTTTTCCCATTTCCAGGAGTGTATGATAAGTTCTTGGTTAAAGGACAACAATTCGACGAAGTGGTCGGAAGGATTAAGGCATGTACAATTCATCAAAAATCGAGCTTACCACTCTGGCGTAAAACAATCCCCTTACAAAGCATTATTCGGAATCGAACCTAGAGTAGGTCTTTCCGCTTCCTCGTTGTCTCAAGAAATCATAAATGATATTCAGGATGAAGATAGCCTAAAGAAGGCAATCGAAGATGTCAGCAATACTGAACAGTACGAAGACAGCGATAATTATAACATTGTGAAAATTGACACAGACTACATTTAAAATGCTATAAAAATTGTGACAGAAAATTTAAAAAAATAATCTAAAAGAATGAAAGCTTCCTCTGACAAATCCTATCCAGCAGTCGACACTCGAGACAACGAAACCATACCTATTCCAGATGTAGATAAAGCAGAGGTAACCTTCGAAGCACAAATGGAGTAATACTTCAAAAGACTGACGAGGGCCTCTGCAAAGTTGGCACCAAACGTGGCGTACTTCAAAAACATTATTGCAGGTATAATTTTATTAAAATTGTACATAATTTTTTGTAATACAATATTAAAAAATATGTCTTAATTTATTTTTTATTTTTTTAAAACTGATTTCGATGTCTATATTCAGAAGTTTTTAGATGCGGGAGATATTTACCAGGATATTAAAATATCTTTAAGGACTGCCGCCAAAAAACATTCTGTTTGATCAGGGCAAGGCTTCGTGAAATGCAATTGCTTGGAAAACTATACAGTAAACAAACGCAATTGCAAGAAAAACAAAGTACTCTGCAATTTTAAGTGCCACCAAAGTAAAGTAAGCAAATTGCAGATAAGGTGATTTCTGTGAATGGATACATGTAAGCTGACCTAGTGATAGATGTGAAATTACTGATTAGTTAATAAGTAACTTTAATGAATCATATTGGCTATTTTATTTCTATTCCTTTATTCAGTTTACTTCGAAAAGCTTATAGAAGATACAAACTAGGTCAGACTAGGATGTACCAGTTTATCATAAAGCGTGTAAATTCTATCTAAGATAAACCGATTCGACCTACGTGAAACTGTTTTATCCTATCAGAAACAGGATGAACGAGTTTGACTTAGGTGAAACTAGTTCATCCTAAAATCGAGTTTGGCCGGTAACATATATAAAATCTGCATTATGCATAAAATCGGCCTTTGGCCTAATTCAACATCATATATATTATAAAATAATTTAGGTCATAACCTTGACATTTTTATTAGAGGGTCGAGTTAGTTCGGTGTACATAATAATGACGATACGACTTAAATTATTTTAAAATATTTAAGATGCTGACTTAAGCCGAAGGCCAATTTTCTGCAGAATGCAGAGATTGATAATAAAAAACAATCCATTACTATGGCAATGATTTTCGTATATTATTGAGTGAACCTAATTTATATTAATAATACAACTTGAATAGAATGTTATCGTCATGAATTTCAAATTATAGTAGTTCCTATGTGATATATGGAGTATGAATCTGGAATTATATTTTAAGTAGCAAAGGTGTATGAGAAATAATATATGTTTTCATTAATTCATATTAATGAAAATCTCATCTTTTGTGGGAAATCAGGGTCACAATCAAGGCATTTTGACCTCATGTTTCTTTAGAGACATGTCAGTTACTTCAATAAACTGTTTCTAAATATGTCTGAAATCAAGTGTTATAATTCTCTCACATCAGGTATATAGTGGATTAATCCAGGGCAGTTGTATCCTAAAAGAACTATTATCTCACTGCGAGTAAAAGCTGGTATTGATTGTCGATAAATATTATCAATGTCAGGAATAATTTCTAAAACTAAAACGAAAAGCAAACGTTTTCCGTATTGAGAATTGGTTGAATAAAGGCATTTGAAGTGGTTAGCAAGAAAACAAATAAGGAATCTGCAGCAATATTATGTTGTAATCGAAAATGTTCGTTATGTTTCATTGCAACCAAATTTTTATAGGCGTAAATTCTAGTTAGTATACCAAAGAGGTTTCACTCAGAAACAGTCGAACCCGATACCGACCATGTTCTTGCTACAGATCCCTGACTATTAGGAGCGTTGGATACGAAGAGAATTATAGGTGTTTTATTACCTCAGATATGCTGTAAGCGGTGTTTTTATAAGGCGAAGGGAAAATCTAAACCCATAGCTCTGTATAATCGTTTAAAATATAACAGAAATCTCTGAAATCCATGGTGGTCAGTAGGGAGCAGTCTTCAGAAATCACTGGCAGCTCAATCATATGACTTCCTTTGCAGTTCAGTTACAGGGACTGAATGATCCTTCCTGAGGCAACAGGCCCTAATATAAAAACTTCAGGCGTTCTTTTCCTTTTTTGCCGTTACAAACTGAGCATGTGGGAAATCTGATAAGTTTGTGGCGCCATCTACTAGCTGTTCGTGTAACTGTAAAGTTATTCTATTTCAGATTACCCTATTTAAATATTATTTGATATATATTGCTTGGAATGACAATATTTAAGCAAACTGTAACCCTTTTTATAAAAAAAATCCCTATACAGACCTGAGACGAGTAAGCGAGTGAAGACTCACCTACTGACGAAACTGCAGGTGCTGGCAGCATTTCCCACGACACAACAGCAGCATCAAGATGTCTTCTGAATGCTGTGGTGAGACAGGGACTGTTCAGTTTGTAAACTGACAACTCAAAGACTTTGCGAAGTCCGTTTTACGAACGTCGCATGCCAGCAATTACTTTTTAATATCTGTCGGCCTCATCGATTTGTTGACATTTTTAGTACGACCAAACCGACACAGTTTTATTATCATATAATTAAATGTAATATTTATAACATTCAGTAACATTACAAAGTCGCTGATTTAATAACAGCTTTTTAAATAAATCGGAAACAGCGAAATCTAATAAATTAAAAGGATATTACTATTTTTCAGTTATATAATATTTATACAAAAACGTAAATGCGGTGGAAATTACTCCTGGACGCCATATTCGCGGTACCCAGAATAAAAAAAATTGGGTATTATCTATCCATAAGAGCTTGTTGAGCTTTCTTTAGTGCCATATATATATAATGAATCGTTGGGACATTCGAAGTAGTGGAGCGTTTTGGAAATTTCCATTAATACGGAACTGAAGTGCTATATAATTGAAACTCAAGAATGAGACAATTGTTAGACCACAACGCCTAATGCCAGTGAGTAAAGTGAAATTTTCACTATATCATATTTTTTGGTCTAGTAACTCTTCCGTGACGATTCAGTGACTAATTTTAGGCTTCATTTATTTCCTATCTTCTTTTCAGCATATGCAATAAAGGAGGATTAAATAAATTTTACTTTCATATCATTTAGCCTGTTGCAGTAAATGGTTGATTAAATATAAAAAAAGCAGCATCGAATGAGTCTTATCAATTTTGTTCGATGTTAATCGTTTTATGTTTAAAGTTAGTTCCTTCGGTAACAGTTTCCCTTTTTCTTCAATTAAATTTCAATTCCTAGTTTTAACGTCGTTCACGTAGTAAAACTGAATGTTGAGCTTTTATCTCGTTCTAATGATTTCACACAAAAGGAACTTTACTTCTCACCTTTCTCTTCCCTCTGTCGTTATTAATTAAGATAAAGAGTGTTGACAAAATGAGTACGATATTCCCAACTTTGTTTGAAAGGTTGTGACATTGTATCCGAACTACTATTAACAACGAAGCTGAATTTCTTTGTTCCAACAGGCAAATACTGAAGCTGATTCGCTCAGTAATGTTTAATTTTACGAAATCTCCCCCGCAGATCGAGATATCATACCGAAACCACATAGCAGATAAAAATATATTTCAAGGAGCAGAATATCACTGGCACCATATTAGTCGCGAGGAAAAACTTTTACATACTTAGATAATGGTTGGCGAAGTAATTATCTATTTATGTTCATTGTCTTCGAAGTAAAGTAAAAAATATATATAGAGAGAATAGATAACCACTTAATACCCATTTCGCAATACTATCTTCGGTTCCATTGTACTGGTTCATAATTCACGTAGAGTTGCCGTGACAGTTACACCTTTTTCGACATCTTCTGTTACCGTGATTGCATGCTTTTCAGTACCTTGAACTTCATACGGCTTAATTTCAGAATATTGTGATTGCAGTGAACATTAACTTTGTAGTTCCGTGTGAATTATTTTGTCTCTGCCTGAAATCTCTTCCTGTCCTGGATAACAGAAAAGAAGCACGAGTCATTACTGTTTTCATGTTTTCATGTTTTTCATGTAAAGACTGTGACATAATCTTGCTTGTAAATGTAATGGCTCGATGTATTAGTGATAATCATGCTTTAATGAACTGGCTGGTTATGGTTTGATATATCAGTACATTTTAGGACACTACACTTACATAGTTGACATTGTTCATTCTGACAGTCGTTTTATGCTTTCCGTGCTTTATGACTTCGAGCATGTGAATTAAATGTATTTTTGCTAATGTGAACGCATGAATCAATGTGTCTTTATCTCTTCTCCAGATTCCTATGGTATTCTGGGATATTATTGGTCCATGTACGATTCAGCGTTGTGAACAGGTGTTGCAAATATGTGCTCACTGAAATAAAACAATTCTCCATGCAGGCGTACATACACTAAGCGGTACTTTTGAATCTAATGTTTAATTGAACATATTACCGTGGCCCTGTACATCTGACATGTATGAATCGCTACCCACCAAAACAATGACAAAGGAGTTTGTTTTACTACGAAATTAAATAAAGATTGTTGTTATCTCAGTTTATTAGATGTAAATTCAAAAGAAATGGATTAAGGATCATTAATGGTAACAACCTAATGTTTTGGCAAACGTGGACAACTGATGTGGAATGTGATTCAAATGAACGCTAATCGGGATAAATATTTAGATTTATGGAAGTCGTACAGCGACTGCTGAAGGTTAGTAGAAAAGGACAGAAAAGACCACAGAAGGATGTGCGTTTGTATCTATAGCCAGAGTGGGAAGCTTGTTGAATATTTCACTGCAAACAACTTTGCAAGTAAAGATTGAAATTACTGAATGTCTTTAAAAATGACTCGATTTTCTCTGCATTTCGCCTTGCTGTTGCAGCTGGGTCACACCAAAATCGTGATCTGCAAGTAGCTGTTGAAATGGCTGCAAAATAAGTCACTGGCTTCGTACCGACAACTCACATTCCATCTGTGTCTAAATTCAATTCAGTCTCTCGTCTCCGAAGTAAAGTCTGCTCATCAAGACGCCTAAATCAGAAGAGTCCCGGAAGGCGCCTATCTATCAAGTTGCTGAGTTCCAAAGTAACTTGCCGCAGTATGCTTCCGAAGACGATCACTCAGTTTTTCTGGCATCACGTAACTGTGATTGGCCGAATGAATAATACTTTGAGTTTCAAACAGTAAGAAGTTGTCTTAAAAGACGCTGGTCTCCCTGCCTTATTCTTACTTCAGGTGGTTAACCAATTGCAAAAGTCGTATTTGGCACAACACAATCCCAAAGAAAGCAGGTGTTGACAGATGTGAAAATTACCGAACAATCAGTTTAATAAGCCACAGGTGCAAAATACTAACACGAATTCTTTACAGACGAATGGAAAAACTAGTAGAAGCCGACCTCGGGGAAGATCAGTTTGGATTCCGTAGAAATACTGGAACACGTGAGGCAATACTGACCTTACGACTTTTCTTAGAAGAAAGATTAAGGAAAGGCAAACCTACGTTTCTAGCATTTGTAGACTTAGAGAAAGCTTTCGACAATGTTGACTGGAATACTCTCTTTCAAATTCTAAAGGTGGCAGGGGTAAGATACAGGGAGCGAAAGGCGATTTACAATTTGTACAGAAATCAGATGGCAGTTATAAGAATCGAGGGACATGAAAGGGAAGCAGTGGTTGGGAAGGGAGTAAGACAGGGTTGTAGCCTCTCCCCGATGTTATTCAATCTGTATATTGAGCAAGCAGTAAAGGAAACAAAAGAAAAATTCGGTGTAGGTATTAAAATCCATGGAGAAGAAATAAAAATTTTGAGGTTCGCTGATGATATTGTAATTCTGTCAGAGACAGCAAAGGACTTGGAAGAGCAGTTGAACGGAATGGATGGTGTCTTGAAGGGAGGATATAAGATGAACATCAACAAAAGCAAAACGAGGATAATGGAATGTATTCGAATTAAGTCGGGTGATGCTGAGGGAATTAGATTAGGAAATGAGGCACTTAAAGCAGTAAAGGAGTTTTGCTATTTGGGGAGCAAAATAACTGATGATGGTCGAAGTAGAGAGGATATAAAATGTAGACTGGCAATGGCAAGGAAAGCGTTTCTGAAGAAGAGAAATTTGTTAACATCGAGTATAGATTTAAGTGTCAGGAAGTCATTTCTGAAAGTATTTGTATGGAGTGTAGCCATGTATGGAAGTGAAACATGGACGGTAAATAGTTTGGACAAGAAGAGAATAGAAGCTTTCGAAATGTGGTGCTACAGAAGAATGCTGAAGATTAGATGGGTAGATCACATAACTAATGAGGAGGTGCTGAATAGGATTGGGGAGAAGAGAAGTTTGTGGCACAACTTGACCAGAAGAAGGGATCGGTTGGTAGGACATGTTCTGAGGCATCAAGGGATCACCAATTTAGTATTGGAGGGCAGCGTGGAGGGTAAAAATCGTAGGGGGAGACCAAGAGATGAATACACTAAGCAGATTCAGAAGGATGTAGGTTGCAGTAGGTACTGGGAGATGAAGAAGCTTGCACAGGATAGAGTAGCATGGAGAGCTGCATCAAACCAGTCTCAGGACTGAAGACCACAACAACAACAATGCTGCCCTACTCTCTCCCTTTCTCTGTCTATGCCTGAGTGCTGGCCAATACGAGTGGACCTCCGCAAACACATCTGCGTCTCTTACACCCACTTCTGAATTATCAAGTTTAACCAATGGTAGCTGTTTTCGTATTTCTTTAAACATTCTGACTTGTGGGACCTGAGCTTGGTGTCAGCATCTCAAGGTTTTCACAGGAACATGAACTTTCTTGCTCCCACTCCACTCATGCAGTTCTGTCCACAATAACTGATTCTCTGCAACTGCGCCAAAACGGTAAGCAATCCCCAATTACACACAGCTCGCTAAAACCAGTCTCTGTTGTCCTCGCACCGCCTGCAGATACAATCTGCATTGTGATTTTGGTGTGTCCGGCGCCAAGATGACGTCTCTCAGAGCACTGTGCAGTCTGACCCCCTTGCGTAGTGTCTTCCACGTGTGTGGGCGGACCTTCTTCGAGTTCTGCTAGGGCTGTTTCCTCAGCCACTTTTTATGACCCATGGCGCGTCAAATCGCGAGCAGCTAAGCGCTCCTTGCTTTCATAGAGGATTCTTATTCCGTAGTATGCTGCAAAGCATTCATATCCGAAGGAACATTGAATCATAGTTCGGAATAACACAGGCACTGCAATATCGTCTTCATTCGCCGACACTGGGCAAGCGACAATCAAGTAAAATGTCTCCCCTGTACAAGAATATACATAATGGATGCACGAATACTGGTTGTAGGCGCCTGGTTGACGACACGTGCCAGTCTGGGTCTGGCTGTGATTCGTGCTCGGATAGCCTAATGCTAAGCAGACCACTCACGAAAAGCGGAAAATCCACGTTCGAGTCCGGGTCCGGCACAAATTTTCACTGTCGTCATTCCATTATACAGCTAATGGTGGTCCACATTCGGAACTCCGAATAAATTTCATGTACACTCCTGGAAATTGAAATAAGAACACCGTGAATTCATTGTCCCAGGAAGGGGAAACTTTATTGACACATTCCTGAGGTCAGATACATCACATGATCACACTGACAGAACCACAGGCACATAGACACAGGCAACAGAGCATGCACAATGTCGGCACTAGTACAGTGTATATCCACCTTTCGCAGCAATGCAGGCTGCTATTCTCCCATGGAGACGATCGTAGAGATGCTGGATGTAGTCCTGTGGAACGGCTTGCCATGCCATTTCCACCTGGCGCCTCAGTTGGACCAGCGTTAGTGCTGGACGTGCAGACCGCGTGAGACGACGCTTCATCCAGTCCCAAACATGCTCAATGGGGGATAGATCCGGAGATCTTGCTGGCCAGGGTAGTTGACTTACACCTTCTAGAGCACGTTGGGTGGCACGGGATACATGCGGACGTGCATTGTCCTGTTGGAACAGCAAGTTCCCTTGCCGGTCTAGGAATGGTAGAACGATGGGTTCGATGACGGTTTGGATGTACCGTGCACTATTCAGTGTCCCCTCGACGATCACCAGTGGTGTACGGCCAGTGTAGGAGATCGCTCCCCACACCATGATGCCGGGTGTTGGCCCTGTGTGCCTCGGTCGTATGCAGTCCCGATTGTGGCGCTCACCTGCACGGCGCCAAACACGCATACGACCATCATTGGCACCAAGGCAGAAGCGACTCTCATCGCTGAAGACGACACGTCTCCATTCGTCCCTCCATTCACGCCTGTCGCGACACCATTGGAGGCGGGCTGCACGATGTTGGGGCGTGAGCGGAAGACGGCCTAACGGTGTGCGGGACCGTAGCCCAGCTTCATGGAGACGGTTGCGAATGGTCCTCGCCGATACCCCAGGAGCAACAGTGTCCCTAATTTGCTGGGAAGTGGCGGTGCGGTCCCCTACGGCACTGCGTAGGATCCTACGGTCTTGGCGTGCATCCGTGCGTCGCTGCGGTCCGGTTCCAGGTCGACGGGCACGTGCACCTTCCGCCGACCACTGGCGACAACATCGATGTACTGTGGAGACCTCACGCCCCACGTGTTGAGCAATTCGGCGGTACGTCCACCCGGCCTCCCGCATGCCGACTATACGCCCTCGCTCAAAGTCCGTCAACTGCATATACGGTTCACGTCCACGCTGTCGCGGCATGCTACCAGTGTTAAAGACTGCGATGGAGGTCCGTATGCCACGGCAAACTGGCTGACACTGACGGCGGCGGTGCACAAATGCTGCGCAGCTAGCGCCATTCGACGGCCAACACCGCGGTTCCTGGTGTGTCCGCTGTGCCGTGCGTGTGATCATTGCTTGTACAGCCCTCTCGCAGTGTCCGGAGCAAGTATGGTGGGTCTGACACACCGGTGTCAATGTGTTCTTTTTTCCATTTCCAGGAATGTATTTCGCGACGGGTGTATCACCGCAGTGCCTGTTTTTCGGAGATGTATCTAAGCTGGAAGGAAGATTGCATCGTAACTCAAAATAACACAGGCACTGCAATATCGTACCTGAATAAGTATTCCGTTAATCAGAAATTCTTCTGAAGATTCGGAAATGGCCACTCAGAACACCAGCTCCCAAACCATCAGTAGCTCATTAATTTGTTTAGTGGCAACAGATTTACCAGGCCGTTACAATATTGCTGCTTCTAGCAGACCAACACACCCGGCACCCAGCAGCTGACAGCAATATACACCTGATACGCCGCTAGGCATAGATAGTACTGGCCACTTCGTGTTTACCACCACCACCCCGCTCACATCACAGCACCTGCCGAACAACTTGTTATCTCTCTGTACTGCTCATCGGTTACATAGCCACTACCCTCGCTGCCCTGAAATTCTTCCCCCATTTGGTTACGCTCTCTTCCTCTATCGCATAAGGACACACATAAAAACGAGGATATATCGATATTGATCGTTACGAAGCAAAGATTACTGGCACACGGTAAAAATTAGACGTTGTCCTACTAAATGGAAAGGTGGCTGGAATAGCAGGCGCCGTTCATATTTATCGCATCTGATTGCGTTATTTACTTATTGAATTAGTAATATCAGTTTCCATTAACTGTATATATACTTAACATGGAATACTCTCTTCGAAATTTTGAAGGTATCAGGTGTAACATAGAGGGAGCGAAAGGCTATTTACAACTCATACAGAAATAAGACGACAGTAATAAGGAGAATGAAAGGAATCAGTTGTTGAGAAGGGAATGAGACAGGGTTGTACCATATCCCAGACGTTATCCAATCTCTACTTTGAACAAACAGTGCAGGAAACCAAAGAAAAATTTGGAGTAGAGATTAAAGTTCAGCGAAAAGAAATTAAAAAATTGAGGTTTGACTATGACATTGAAATTTTGTCAAAGGACTTGGAAGAGCATTTGAGTGGAATGGCCAGCGTCTTGAAAGGAGGACATAAAATTAACATCAACAAAAGCAAAAGAAGAATAATGGAATGTAGTCGAATAAGGCGATGCTGAGGGAATTAGATTTGAGATCGAGAGACCTAAAGTAGTAGATGAGTTTTGCTATTTGGGCAGCAAAATATTGGGCAGCAAAATAACTGATGATG
Organism: Schistocerca cancellata; assembly: GCF_023864275.1. NCBI lineage: Eukaryota > Metazoa > Arthropoda > Insecta > Orthoptera > Acrididae > Schistocerca > Schistocerca cancellata. The sequence continues at coordinate 614,239,443 of NC_064633.1, read as the reverse complement.
GGCGACATAGAGAGGATATCAAATACAGATCGACAATGGCAAGAAAAGTGTTTCTGAAGACGATCAATGTGTCAACATCGCACGTAGATTTAAGTGTTTCTGGAAGTATTTGTCTGGAGTGTAGCCATATATGGAAGAGAAACATGGACGGTAAACAGTTTAGACAAGAAGGGAATAGAAGCTTTTGAAATGTAGTGCTACAGAAGAATGATGAAGATTAGATGGTTGGATCACGTAACTAATGAGGAGATACTGACCAGAATTGTGAAGCAAAGAAATTTGAGACACAATTTGACCAAAAGAAGGGATCGGTTAATAAGACACATTCTAAGACATCGTCACCAGTTTAGTATTGGAGGGAAGTGCGCTGCGTAAAAATCGTAGAGGAAGACTGAGAAATGAATATAGTAAGCAGGTTCAGAAGGACGTAGGCTGCAGTAGTTATTCGGAGATGGAGAGGCTCGCACAGGCTAGGGAAGCACAGAGAGCTGCACCAAAGCAGTCTTCGGACTGACGACCACAACAACATACTTAACATGTACGAAACCAGACTATACACATTAAAACACTCACAATGATGCATTTTACGTCAGCAGAGCCCGTAACTGTTACGACGAAATGAACAATACAGCGGTACGACATTCCGTCTCGTTTTTTTCTTCCTCTGTGGATCCAACTATTGAAAAGTCGCAGCCAAAGCTGTTCCCGTGCTACAGTAGAGGTACACAGGTACCCCGACAGGATGCCATGCGTGAATTCAACTCCATGCCGTGTTATGACACTAGAAAGTGAACTTGACTTTTCAGTCCCGCTGGGCAGGAAAAGCTTAAAATTACGCTCAGTACCGTCTAAAATGGCTAAGCAGGGATGGCTAGAGGACAAATGTAAGGCTGTAGAGGCTTATCTCACCAGGGGTAAGATAGATACTGCCTAAAGGAAAATTAAAGAGACCTTTGGAGGAAAGAGAACCACTTGTATGAATATCAAGAGCTCAGATGGAAACCCAGTTCTAAGCAAAGAAGGGAAAGCAGAAAGGTGGAAGGAGTATGTAGAGGGTCTATAAAAGGGCGATGTACTTCAGGACAGTATTATGGAAATGGAACAGGATGTAGATGAAGATGAAATGGGAGATATGATACTGCGTGACGAGTTCGACGGAGCACTGAAAGACCTGAGTCGAAAAAGGGCCCCGGGAGTAGACAACATTCCATTAGAAGTACTGACGGCCTTGGGAGAGCCAGTCCTGACAAAACTCTACCATCTGGTGAGGATGATGTATGAGACAGGCGAAATACTCTCAGACTTCAAGAAGAATATAATAATTCCAATCCCAAAGAAATCAGGTGTTGACAGATGTGAAAATTACCGAACTATCAGTTTAATGAGTCACAGCTGCAAAATACTAACGCGAATTCTTTACAGACGAATGGAAAGACTGATAGAAGCCGACCTCGGGGAAGATCAGTTTGGATTCCGTAGAAATGTTGGAACACGTGAGGCAGTACTGACCCTACGACTTATCTTAGAGGAAAGGCAAACCTACGTTTCTAACACTTGCAGACTTAGAGAAAGCTTTTGACAATGTTGATTGGAATACTCTCTTTCTAATTCTAAAGGTGGCAAAGGTAAAATACAGGGAGCGAAAGGCTATTTACAATTTATACAGAAACCAGATGGCAGTTATAAGAGTCGAGGGGTATGAAAGAGAAGCAGTGATTGGGAAGGGAGTGAGACAGGGTTGTAGCATATCCCCGATGTTATTCAATCTGTATATTGAGCAAGCAATAAAGGAAACAAAAGAAAAGTTCGGAGTAGGTATTAAAATCCATGGAGAAGGAATAAAAACTTTGAGGTTCGCCGATGACATTGTGATTCTGTCAGAGACAGCAAAGGACTTGGAAGAGCAGCTGAACGGAATGGACAGTGTCTTGAAAGGAGAATATAAGATGAACATCAACAAAAGCAAAACGAGGATAATGGAATGTAGTCGAATTAAGTCGGGTGATGCTGAGGGAATGAGATTAGGAAATGAGACACTTAAATTAGTAAAGGAGTTTTCCTATTTGGGAAGGAAAATAACTGACCATGGTCGAAGTAGAGAGGATATAAAATGTAGATTGGCAATGGAAAGGAAAGCGTTTCTGAAGAAGAAACATTTGTTAACATCGAGTATAGATTTAAATGTCAGGAAGTCGTTTCTGAAAGTATTTGTATGGAGTGTAGCCACGTATGGAAGTGAAACATGGACGATAAATAGTTCAGACAAGAAGAGAATAGATGCTTTCGAAATGTGGTGCTGCAGAAGAATGCTGAAGATTAGATGGGTAGATCACATAACTAATGAGGAGGTATTGAATAGAACTGGGGAGAAGAGGAGCTTGTGGCACAACTTGACTAGAAGAAGGGATTGGTTGGTAGGACATCTTCTGAGACATCGATGCATCACCAATTTAATATTGGAGGGCAGCGTGGAGGGTAAAAATTGTAGAGGGAGACCAAGAGATGAGTACACTAAACAGATTCAGAAGGATGTAGGTAGCAGTAGGTACTGGGAGATGAAGAAGCTTGCACAGGATAGAGTAGCATGGAGAGCTGCATCAAACCAGTCTCAGGACTGAAGGCCACAACAACAACAACCCTCTAAAGACTATGATTAATGGAACTAACTATGAGCATGGAATGAGTATGCAAGACAGCTATTGTATACTATATTGATCACATATTTTGTTTCTCTGTCCTGCGCGACTGGTTTCGGATTATTGGTGCAGCGATAAAGCTAGTCTCCACGCCACAGAGGAGGGGATACCCGGTGGAAAGGTCATTTGATATTAGCTCTCTCTCAGTATATATATATATGTATATGTATATATCATACTGCGTCGGTCGTGTACCTTTACAGTGTTTGTTGCTGCTTTGACAATTTCCTGGCCTCCCTACTGTTTTAAAGTTATTAAATATGCTCGTTAATTAAATTCGCTCTCGATTTAAATACGTGGAAGTACAGAGAACTGTAGAATTATACCTTCTGCAGCGCTTCCGCCCGATACACAGAAACAATGATCGGGTAATAACAGGGAGACGAGCTACAGAACTGAAAAAAATGAAAGAATGTAATAAACCCTTCCCATGTCGAGCATTTCTGCTGTTCAGGTTTGCTGTAAGGCATGTTTACAGCTCCGACAAGTATGCGGAAAATAAAACGGCACTGAGATATCTCGATACCGAGCTAACTGCAACTATTGGGAGGCAAATTTTTTTGCCGACGGCAGGGAGTGAAATATCAAACAACGGGCTTTATTTCAGAGTAAGAACAATACTCATCGTGACGCCCTGGGTGACTTATAGGTCACTGCGCAGAGGTCATGTTCAAGTGGTGAAGAATCTTACAAATCCTTCCTCAATGTTCATATTCCTTGCCTCCACATCTCCACATCATTTTGCCAGATGCGTCTTGGGCGAACCCTGCCCTTCCGCTGGAATGGTATCTATCGTAGTATCCTACTTGGTGTCATGTCTCCATTTATCCGATTCACATGACAAAACCACATCAGCTGTTTTTGTTGGATATTGTCACGGATATCCCTATCCATTTTCGTCCTTTGTCGCATTACGTCATTCCTTATCCTATCCATCCTAGTTTAGCCTGAGCTTCGTCTTAAGTAATTCATCTCAGTGGCAAGCATTTTATTCTTATTTCTTTTGCCAACGCCTCATGCTTCTGCTCCGTACAAAACTACACTCTGTACCACAGTCTTATAGAGTCTCTTTGTCGTTGTTCTCCCTATCTTTTTGTTCCGCAGAAGAGAGTTCATTGCCCATGTTACAGCTCATCTTGTGTTAATCCTACTGGTGATTTCGTCATCGCTTGCGCCCTGTATATTAAATAATAGCCCAAGAAGTTTTGCTTTTTCCACACGTACACTTACTGTTCCATCCACCTCCAAATTATTTACTTTTCCGTTCCAGCGGCCAAGTATTCACAATTTTTCATGTTCATCTTCAGGCCAATCTTACTGTATTCTTCTTTATGCTTTCTTACCCTATAGCTCAGATCATTTTCATCTTCCGTTAGTACAATCTGTTCATCTGCAAAATACTGGTTACATACCTAGCTGCCCTCTACTGTCACTCCCTTAGCCTAAAGTATTATGGGTAGGGCCCCTCAACCAGCTCAGGGTCCAGGGATCTGACTCACCAACTGGACAGAATTTCGCCCGATATCCTTCAGGAGTACATTCAACAATTTCATGAATAAATGCCAAGCTGAATATGGGCCAGAGGTGGACCAACAAGTTACCGCCTTTCTCAGTTTGCGGAGCTTTTTGTCTTCATTGAATCATCCATTTTTACTCAGATTTAAACAATTTGTTTGTTTGCAGGTATACATCACATATATAGACTGCCATCCCAATCTGTTAGTTCCTGCATGGTGCGTCTTTTTTTCTGTCCAGTGAAGGAGAAGTGCGCGGCATGTATTGTTTGAGGTACCCTTTCGTCCCCAAAGCTGGGGAACACGTAAGGATGTGTTGTATTGTATTGTATGGAACTGGGGACTAGAGACGAAAGAGACTCTTCGTCCCCGCCGTAGCCCGCAACCCGTGTACGCATACGTGGAGAGAGTGTTTGCGCGGCAGTCGCCGACATAAAGAACTGCTGGCCATTAAAATAGCTACACCAAGAAGAAATGCAGATGATAAACGTGTGTTCATTTGACAAATACATTATACTAGAACCAGCATGTGATTAGATTTTCAGGCAATTTGGGTGCCTGTTGTTGTTGTTGTTGTTGTTGTGGTCTTCAAAAATGGTTCAAATGGCTCTGAGCACTATGGGACTCAACTGCTGGGGTCATAAGTCCCCTAGAACTTAGAACTACTTAAACCTAACTAACCTAAGGACATCACACACATCCATGCCCGAGGCAGGATTCGAACCTGCGACCGTAGCGGTCGTGCGGTTCCAGACTGTAGCGCCTTTAACCGCTCGGCCACTCCGGCCGGCCTGTTGTGGTCTTCAATCCTGAGACTGGTTTTATGCAGCTCTCCATGGTACTCTAACCTGTGCAAGCTTCTTCATCTCCCAGTACCTACTGCAACCTACATCCTTCTATATCTGTTTAGTGTATTCATCTCTTGGTCTCCCTTTACGACTTTTACCCTTCACGCTGCCCTCCAATACTAAATTGGCGATCCCTTGATGCCTCAGAACATGTCCTACCAACCGATCCCTTCTTCTAGTCAAGTTGTGCCACAAATTTCTCTTCTCCCCAATCCTCTTCAACACCTCCTCATTAGTTATGTGATCTACCTATCTAATCTTCAGCATTCTTCTGTAGCACCACATTTCGAAAGCGTCTATTCTCTTCTTGTCTAAACTATTTATCGTCCATGTTTCACTTCCATGCATGGGTACACTCCATACAAATACTTTCAGAAATGACTTCCTGACATTTAAATCTATACTCGATGCTAACAAATGTTTCTTCTTCAGAAACGCTTTCCTTGCCATTGCCAGTCTAATTTTATATCCTCTCTACTTCGATCATCATCAGTTATTTTGCTCCCCAAATAGCAAAACTCCTTTACTACTTTAAGTGTCTCATTTCCTAATCTAATAGCCTCAGCATCACCCGACTTAATTGGACTACATTCCAGTATCTTCGTTTTGCTTTTGTTGATGTTCCTCTTATATCCTCCTTTCAAGACACTATCCATTCCATTCAACTGCTCTTCCAAGTCCTTTGCTGTCTATGACAGAATTACAATGACATCGGCGAACCTCAACATTTTTATTTCTTCTCCATGGATTTTAATACCTACTCCAAACTTTTCTTTTGTTTCCTTCACTGTTTGCTCAATATACAGATTGAATAACATCGGGGAGAGGCTACAACCCTGTCTCACTCCCTTCCCAACCACTTCTTCCCTTTCATCCCCCTCAACTCTTATAACTGCCATTTGGTTTCTATACAAATTATAAATAGCCTTTCGCTCACTATATTTTACCCCTGCCACCTTCAGAATTTGAAAGAGAGTATTCCAGTCAACATTGTCAAAAGCTTTCTCTAAGTCTACAAATGCTAGAAACGTAGGTTTGCCTTTCCTTAATCTAGCTTCTAAGATATGTCGTAGGCTCATAATTGCCTCACGTGTTCCAACATTTCTACGGAATCCAAACTAATCACCCCTAGGTCGGCTTCTACTAGTTTTTCCATTCGTCTGTAAAGAATTCGCGTTAGTATTTTGCAGCTGTGACTTATTAAACTGATAGTTCGGTAATTTTCACATCTGTCAACACCTGCTTTCTTTGGAATTGGAATTATTATATTCTTCTTGAAGTCTGAGGGTATTTCGCCTGTCTCATACACCTTGCTCACCAGATGGTATAGTTTTGTCAGGACTGGCTCTCCCAAGGCCGTCAGTAGTTCTAATGGAATGTTGTCTACTCCCAGGGCCTTGTTTCGACTCAGGTCTTTCAGTGCTGTGTCAAACTCTGCACGCAGTATCGTATCTCGCATTTCATCTTCATCTACATCCTCTTCCATTTCCATAATACTGTCCTCAAGTACATCGCCCTTGTATAGACCCTCAATGTACTCCTTCCACCTTTCTGCTGTCCTTCTTTGCTTAGAACTGGGTTTCCATCTGAGCTCTTAATATTCATGTAAGTGGTTCTCTTTTCGCCAAAGGTCTCTTTGATTTTCCTGTAGGCAGTATCTATCTTACCCCTAGTGAGATAAGCCTCTACATCCTTACATTTGTCCTCTATCCATCCCTGCTTACCCATTTTGCACTTCCTGTCGATGTCATTTTTGAGACGTTTGTATTCCTTTTTGCCTGCTTCATTTACTGCATTTTTATATTTTCTCCTTTCATCAATTAAATTCAATATTTCTTCTGTTACCCAAGGTCTTCTACTAGCCCTCGTCTTCTTACCTACTTGATCCTCTGCTGCCTTCACTATTTCATCCCTCAAAGTTACCCATTCTTCTTCTACTGTATTTCTTTCCTCAATTCCTGTCAGTTGTTCCCTTATGCTCTCCCTGAAACTCTGTACAACCTCTGGTTTAGTCAGTTTATCCAGTCTCATCTCCTTAAATTCCCACCTTTTTGCAGTTTTTTCAGTTTTTATCTACAGTTCATAACCAATAGATTGTGGTCAGAGTCCACATCTGCCCCTGGAAACGTCTTACAATTTAAAACGTGGTTCCTAAATCTCTGTCTTACCATTATATAATCTATCTGAAACCTGTCAGTATCTCCAGGCTTCTTCCATGTATACAACCTTCTATCATGATTCTTGAACCAAGTGTTAGCTATGATTGAGTTATGTTCTGTGCAAAATTCGATCAGGCGGCTTCCTCTTTCATTTCTTAGCCCCAATCCATATTCACCTACTACGTTTCCTCCTCTCACTTTTCCTACACTCGATTTCCAGTCACCCATGACTATTAAATTTTCGTCTCCCTTCACAATCTGACTAATTTCTTTTATTTCTTCATACATTTCTTCAATTTTTTCGTCATCTGCTGAGCTAGTTGGCATGTAAACTTGTACTACTGTAGTAGGCGTGGGCTTCGTGTCTATCGTGGCCACAATAATGCGTTCATTATGCTGTTTGTAGTAGCTTATCCGCACTCCTGTTGTTTTTATTCATTATTAAAGCTACTCCTGCATTACACCTATTTGATTTTGTATTTATAACCCTGTATTCTCCTGACCAAAAGTCTTGTTCCTCCTGCCAGCGAACTTCACCAATTCCAACTATATCTATCTTTAACCTATCCACTTCCCTTTTTAAATTTTCTAACCTACCTGCTCGATTAAGGGATCTGACATTCCACGCTCCGATCCGTAGAACGACAGTTTTCTTTCTCCTGATAACGACGTCCTCTAGAGTAGGGGGACAATTTTACCTCCCGAATATTTTACCCAAGAGGACGCTATCATCTTTTAACCATACAGTAAAGCTGCATGCCCTCGGGAAAAATTACGGCTGTAGTTTCCCCTTGCTTTCAGCCGTTCGCAGTACCAGCACAGCAAGGCCGTTTTGGTTATTGTTACAAGGCCAGATCAGTCAATCATCCAGACTGTTGCTCCTGCAACTACCGAAAATGCTGCTGCCCCTCTTCAGGAACCACACGTTTGTCTGGCCTCTCAACAGATACCTCTCCGTTGTGGTTGCACCTACAGTACCGCTATCAGTATCGCTGAGGCACGCAAGCCTCCCCACCAAAGGCAAGGTCCATGGTTCCTGGGGGGTGCATAGATCGTGAGAAATCAGTACCCAGAACAACCATCTCTGGCCATAAAACGGCCTTCATACGCCTGGGCATTGAGTCAAACAGAGCTTGGATGGCGTGTACAGGTACAGCTGCCCATGCAGCTTCAACACGATACCACAGTTCATCAAGCGTAGTGACTGGCGTATTGTGACGAGCCAGTTGCTCGGCCACCATTGACCAGACGTTTTCAGTTGGTGAGAGATCTGGAGAATGTGCTGGCCAAGGCAGCAGTCGAACATTTTCTGTATCCAGAAAGGCGCCTACAGAAACTGCAACATGCAGTCGTGCATTATCCTGCTGAAATGTAGGGTTTCGCAGGGATCGAATGAAGGGTAGAGCCACGGGTCGTAACAGATCTTAGATGTAACGTCCACTGATCATAGTGCCGTCAATGCGAACAAGAGGTGACCGAGACGTGTAACCAATGGCACCCCATTCCATCACGCCGGGTGATACACTAGTATGGCGATGACGAATACAGGCTTCCAATGTGCGTTCACCACCATGTCGCCAAACACGGATGCGACCATCATGATGCTGTAAACAGAACCTGAATCCATCCGAAAAAATGACGTACACCCAGATTCGTTATTGAGTACACCATCGCAGGCGCTCCTGTCTGTGATGCTGCGTCAAGGGTAACCGCAGCCACGGTCTCCGAGCTGATGGTCCATGCTGCTGGAAACGTCGTCAAACTGTTCGTGCAGATGGTTGTTGTCTTGCAAACGTCCCCATCTGTCCCCATCTGTTGACTCAGGGATCGAGACGTGGCTGCACTATCCGTTACAGCCGTGCGGATAAGATGCCTGTCATCTCGACTGCTAGTGATACGAGGCCGTTGGGATCCAGCACGGCATTCCGTATTACCCTCCTGAGCCCACCGATTCCATTTTCTGCTAACAGTTATTGGATCTCGACCAACGCGAGCAGCAATGTCGCGATACGATAAACCGCAATCGCGATAGGCTACAATCCGACCTTTATAAAAGTCGCAAACGTGATGGTGCGCATTTCTCCTCCTTAGACGAGGCATCACAACAACGTTTCACCAGGCAATGCCGGTCAACTGCTGTTTGTGTACGAGAAATCGGTTGGAAACTTTGCTCATGTCAGCACGTTGTAGGCGTCGCCACCGGCGCCAACCTTGTGTGAATGCTCTGAAAAGCTAATCATTTGCATATCACAGCATCTCCTTCCTGTCGGTTAAATTTTGAGTCTGTAGCACGTCATCTTCGTGGCCAGTAGTGTAACTTATGTGGAATAAGGGAAACCAGCCGGCATTCGTCGAGGCAGATGGAAAACCGCCTTAAAAACCATCCACAGAGTGACCGGCACCCCGGATCTCGACCTAATCCGCCGGGTGGGATGGTGCCGGGGACTGGCTCGCCTTCCAGGCCGGAAAGCAGTCCTAACCGGGCGGGCTACGTTGTGACAATTGTTAGTATGAACTGTTGTATAATAGTATATTACATGAGATGAGATGGGGAATCACAATTGTTAATCCTTGCAAACTACAACGTTATTTATGGAAAATTTGTAGATCCGAAATTGATTACCTCAATTGCGTATGTATGAAATCCCATTTCACAGTAAAGAATTAGAGAAGATTTAAAGAATCACTATCAGGATACATTGCTCTTTACACCAAACCCCTTTATCCAAAATCCGTTGCGTAGTTTCACAATTTAGTGTTGGACCCTGAGGAGAGATCTGCTACTGGACTCAGACAAGTCAGATCTGACTGTAGGAACACAATTATCCACGTGTACAAGAAACAATGGGTGTGTCGCATATTTTCTGAAAGTAGTTGTCTGGAGTGTAATCTGAGATGTAAAGGAAATGCGGATGATAAACGGAAGGAATAATTTGAATTTTGGTATTACAGAAGAATACTGAAGATAAGATGGATAGCCGTCCGGAGTGGCCGAGCGGTTCTAGGCGCTTCAGTTTGGAACCGCGCGACCGCTATGGTCGCAGGTTCGAATCCTGCCTCAGGCATGTATGTGTGTGATGTCCGTATGTTATTTGGGTTTAAGTAGTTCTAAGTTCTAGGTGACTCATGACCTCAGATGTTAAGTCCCATAGTGCTCAGAGCCATTTGAACCATTTGATAAGATGGTTACATCGAATGAAGAGATTTGGGGAGCAGACGGCTTTTCAATACAACCTGACTAAAGGAAGGTGTAGTTTCATAGGCCACATCCTGAGGAATGAGGGGACAGTTAATTTGGTAACCGTCAACACCAGCTGGAAAAGTTCGTGTATGAGCATTGTTCAGGTAATGATGAGAAATTACTACAAAAATTTCCAGAAGAAAGAAGTAACTCTAGTTAATAATTAGGTTCCACGTACTCCTACGTAATTGGCAACCACAGAGCACGAGTTCAGAAAAACTGTACAAAGGCGAAAAAAGGAAAAGCCAGCACCGTAGATGAAGTGGTAATCCGTGTGCTGAAACAATGAATTTGAGTATACAAGTTAATAAATCGGACATTAATACCAGAGACGTTTCTGGAGTACCTGTTTAAAACAGGTAACAGTGTTGCCTCTGCTAAAGGTAGCTAGAGGTGTGCATAGACAAGGAAAACTATAGGCTTATTTCCAGGCTGTCATATTTCTCAAAAATGATTAAATCAGCTCTGATAGTCAGATTAATAGATTTCTTAAGTAAATGAAGATTTACAAGTGCTTCGTAGTGTGAATTTAGGAGGTGAATAAGTTCAGAATCAGCCATAACAGAAACTGGGAAAGCGGTACTCGGTGTTCTTGACAAGGATGAGTATGTCGCAGGCATATTCTTAGATATTCCCAAATCTTTTGATACTGTTCACCATAAGATTATACTAAATTAGCTAGAATAATTAGTACTAAGACGACTAGCTACCGTGTGGCTCCGATCATAACCAGCAGATAGAGTACAGGTGGTAGTGGTAACATGAACTTTACATGCGGCTGAGTATTTTTTGTGAATCTCCTATGGGAACGCAAATACATCACTAAATAAGTTCGTTTGGGTCGAATTTTAGGACCAATACGGTTCGTAATATACATGAATGGCATACCCAGTAATATTAGTGAAGAGGAAAAAAGTCTGTTTGTTCTAAACTGCAATATCACAGTCATATAATGACATGATTGGAGACCATGGCTGTTATTTGAAGACAATGTTGATGGTGTTGAGACAGCAACCAGCCACAAATTTATTTTCAGTTCCTTTACTGAAAAGGTACGGTTACCAGTTTAGAATCATTACGATTCATCTTAAGATGCTTTTCACGCTTTCATTAGAACATGCGGTGTGTTTTCTTACCATGCACCATGCACCATGCATGTTAGAAATCTATTATGTGACAAATCTAAAGTGTTCAGTGAGAACATGCACCATGCATCATGCATGTTAGAAATCTATTCTGTGACAAATCTAAAGTGTTCAGTGAGAACATGCACCATGCATCATGCATGTTAGAAATCTATTCTGTGACAAATCTAAAGTGTTCAGTGAGAACATGCACCATGCACCATGCATGTTAGAAATCTATTCTGTGACAATTCTAAAGTGTTCAGTGAGAACAATGTACGTGTGTAACGATAAGAATGCTGTGGGAATGTATTCACATCTGTTAGACGAAAACTATGGAAACAAACATTCCAAACCAACATTTCACGACAATTAATCTGTAAGAAAACGCACCGCATGTTCTAATGAAAGCGTGAAAAGCATCTTAAGATGAATCGTAATGATTCTAAACTGGTAACCGTACCTTTTCAGTAAAGGAACTGAAAATAAATTTGTGGCTGGTTGCTGTGTCAACACCAACATCATAGTCTCTGAAAAAACAGAAGAGCCCTTTGCTACATACCGTTCATACGAATTTTTTCTGGGGAAGAAATATTCGATGCGCTATAGCTGCTGTGCAAGGTGTCAGTTTGATTGTATGCACAGTTCTGTATGTAGATGCTATTGACACACTGGTCTGAAGTGCTGAGTGCATGGATGGTTTACTCGGACTTATTTGCAGGGTCATTCCTGACTCGCTTGTTGAATCCTTGTGGAAACCACACGCCACCTGGCATACTGAGTAATTCTCCGGAACGTTATGTGATAATAGGAGACAGCCAACACCTGCAGCGGTTTTAGTTTCCCTCGCTAAGCCAAGGACAGTGCTTGCGTCGTACCTTTATTTACGCTGTGTGATAAAAAAGTGAGTTACCCAGAAGACACTGCCCGATACCAGTGTAACCTCGCACACATACACACCATCAGCGGATGTGCAAATGATTATAGTTTTAAATCTCTATAACAGGTAGAATGGCCACTGCAGTGCATTAGCCTTGTTCGTATTTAGTGTTGTTGCTGGGCCTGGTAAAGTACATAAGAGGCATGAACAGCCGTAGGTGTCGAGCAGCCATTGTGAAGGACAGGGGGCTGATGTGAGACAGCGTTGCCATCAGCGGAGAAAATTTCGACAGGGCCTAAATGTGGGCCCCCATTTCGTCAGTCGACTGATTAGTGCAGTATCCAGATTCGTAGGACGGTGACTCGAAGCTGGACTGCTTGGGGTATGTGAGGGCAGGCACACTCGCCGTCAAAGTTCTGCTCGACATCGGTCGGACCACCACAAGGGACGATGACTTGGTATTGTGCACCAAGCACATCACAACCCCTTCTCAACTGCCTGCGACCTGAGAACAAGTAATGGACTGCCTGCAACATTCTGGTCATCCTGCATGACTGCTTGGGGAATGGAAGCAGCCTGACGAGGGAACTACTGTCCTATTTGTAGACCGCTGTTAACCCCACAACAGAAGAGGCTGAATTTTGGAGTGGTGCCATGACTGCTGATGTATGATGTCGCATTTTGTTCAGCCAACTGTTGCTGTTCAGCCCTACTCCAGATGACCATCCTTGGTGTGTGTAGTGGTGACCTGGGGAGATGTCTAATTCTCCCAACGTTCGGGAGATGCACAACTGTGTTATTCCTGGAGAGCCGTCGTGTGTGACTACAGGTAATGGCTGGTAGTGGTTGGCGAGACTCTGATGGCAGGACGTTACGTCACGGACTTCCTGCACCCCCACGCTTTAGCTATAGTGTAACAGTATTGGGGAGGAACTATGAAACAGGACAATAGGAGTCACATATGGCACATGTCTCTACGAGCTCTCTGTGTGATGTTGGTGAACGAACATGGGCAGCAACATGTGTGGGACTAGCTCAGAAGTCAACTGTGGCCCAGTACCAGCACCCAGGATCCCAAAGACCAGCTACATCAGTTGCGTGCTTTCTTCCCTCAGGAGAGGATGCAGCAGCTTTATGACACCCATCCAAACTGAATCACTGTAGGCATCCAGGCCAGAGGGATTGCAACGTTGCTCTGACAAATGGGCTCATACTGCCAAGTTCTTTATAAATTTGACTATGGTCACTGTAATGACGTCACACAAACTCCCCACTTGCTCAGTTTCATTTTGTTCTCTACCCCTCTCTGACTACTTACAGTTTTTTTTTGTTAGGCAGTGTAGACCTGTGCCTGAATACATGATCTGGATGTTTGACCGCTTATATGCGAGAGCTAGTCATAAAGTGTTAACTGTTATGTCCAAAAAATTAAGTTTTGTAATTATAATTATTAGTCATTTTATCCATGTTGGGTGTTGCGAACTCCGCGGCCGTTAAAGGTAGTTTGTGAATGACACAGCCACACCGAAATAATTTGAATGTTTCATTTTAGTGCCATAACCGGTTTCGGGCTACCATGCCCATCTTGAGATGGCTAATACCTTTCCTTACACAGATGTTTCAGTTAACAGTATGCCGTCTGCTCCACACTCCTCAAGAATATTTGACTATAAAGTTCATTCATAAAGAAAAATACCCTAAAGTGCTTGCATTTTATTTGTATATGAACACGACTATTTCGCATTATATATAAAATGCAAGCGCTTTAGTATATTTTTCTTAATGAAACAACTGATAAAGGGGCACTAAATACTCAAATATTCTTGTGAAGTGTGGAGCAGACGACATACTGTTAACAAAAACTCCCATTTAACGAAAAATATTAGTCATCTGAAGATGGGCATGGTAGCTCGAAACCGGTTGTGGCAGTAAAATAAAACATTCAAAAAGTGTTTGTGGCCGGTTGCATCATTCACCAACAAAATTTATGTTTGTTTGTGGATACGCTCTGCCGTACTGGTACATACTGAATTCTGTGCACCACACTACTGTAGCACGCAGCTCTATAAGCTGTCACAAAATGGCGCAGGCCATTGATAATGACCAGTACTGTGATGTAAGTCTTTTTTTTTCATTACAAGGGGACCGAGTTCTGCAACAATCTATGCTTCGTTGGCAGAACTGAAACAACGAACCTGTCCATGACACAGTGCCCCCTAGGTCAGCACACAAGTTTCCAGTGAAGTCAGACAAATCTCGATGAGGCTGACCGAAGTAGGAGGGCGCCTCTCTCTTTGAAGACGTGAGGTGGGGGTCCGGGTGTTCCGAGACCTCTGTTCCACGATCGAAGAAATGTTGGAAAAAGTGGAAATCAGTCACGAATCATCTTCACCATCTTGTACAACACCTTGGACACTGAAAGTTCGTCACCCCTCGAGTTCCGCATCTTCTCACGGTCATTCAAAACCACCGCCAATCCGAGGCTGCAATTGGAACAGTGCAGCTGTGTCTGGCCAATACAGAGTACCTCCTTAGCTGCCTAATTACCAAGGATAAGTATCAAATTGCTCCATAAAACTTGTCAACTTGCCACTCGAGCTGTGTCAGCTTGTCTCAAAAGTTTATCAACTTGTCCCAAGAATTGTGTCAAATTACACCTACAACTTCCCCAAAAATGTATCGAATTACCCCTCATACTATATCAACTTTCCCCAAAATTTATGTTGCATCTTTGCTCATGCAGACATCGTGAGGTCTTACACAACAATGTTCCAGACATGTCTACCCTTAGCATCCAACCTCCACATCTCCTTAAAATGGTTCAAATGGCTCTGAGCACTATGGGACTTAACTGCTGAGGTCATCTGTACCCTAGAACTTAGAACTACTTAAACCTAACTAACCTAAGGACATCACACACATCCATGCCCGAGGCAGGATTCGAACCTGCGACCGTAGCAGTCGCGCGGTTCCGGACTGCGCGCCTAGAACCGCGGGACCACCGCGCCCGCTCCACATCTCCTTAGCGCTAATATTTATTTATTTTTATTTATTTATTCATTTATTTAACCTGGCAAGATTAGGGCCGTCAGGCCCTCTCTTACATCTAACCAGGCATTCTACTTATTTTACATTCATACGTTTTAGTAGGCATGTTAAACTACATCTAGTACTAAAAGTGAAATAAACAATTAGAAATACATACATATAGAGTTTATATTCGTAGATCATAAGTACTGTTATAATTAGACAATTATTGAAGAGACAAATTTTAGATAGGAGTGCTGGCAGCAGGGAGTATGAGGGAGACTCATGGTGAAGGGAGGAGAAGAATAGAGAGACATGATGGAACATAATTAAGGAAATATAAAGGAAAAGAAGATTGCGTGGCTAATAGAGATAGATGAAGAGGATGGGATCTCAGGAGCAAGATAGGAGACGCTATCTTTGCTATTTGACGGATGAGAGGATTGGCCTGGAGAACTTTATGAAGATGATAGTAGGAAATGCTTCAACTTCTTCTTAAAAGCAGCAGGAGATTGAATTTTGCGCAAGGTAAGGGGCAGTTTGTTCCAGAGGCGGACAGCGGCAGCTGAGAAGGAGTTTGCAAAAGTTTTTGTTTTGTGAGTGGGCACAGTTAGGATACCAAATAAGAGTGACCTCGTGTTTCGATTATGATGGCATGACAGGTTTTTAATCTCTGAAGCAAGGTACTGGGGTGCTTGCGCGACGAGGAGTCTGTGAAGTAGACATAGAGTGTGATAGTCACGCAATTTGTCCGGCCGCAGCCACCCTAGCTCGGTGTATGAAGCACTAACATGATCATATCGGCGAATGTTGCAGGTGTAGCGCACACAGGCATTCATGGTTAGCTCTAGCCGTCTTTTATTTTCACTACTCGTGCCTTGCTGAATCACATCACAATAGTGGAGGTTCGGTAGAACGAGTGCTTGCACGAGCTGGCGTTTCAAGTTCTGTGGAAATATGTTCCGAAACTTTTTGAGAGCATAGAGACAAGCAGACGTCTTTCGGCACACTGCGACTGTATTCTCCGCCCAGTTGAGATGCTCATCCAAAGTTACACCCAAGTTCTTCACTGTTTTCTGATATGGTATTGGAGTACCGTCGAGCAGAATAGGAGGTAGCCGTTCGCGGCAATCTGAACTTATTAATTTCTGATGGGCTATTAAGATTACTTGCGTCTTTTTTGCATTTAGTTTAAGCCCCAGGTTTTTCGCCCATGTCACTACTGAAGACAGATCATCATTCATCTGAGCGATTGCAGTGTTTACGTCTTCAGGTCTGACGCTTAGGTAGAGTTGGAGGTCGTCGGCATAGAAATGATATTTACAATAGGACAGAACCGACGAAATATCGTTGACATATAAAGAAAACAAAAGTGGTCCTAAGACTGATCCTTGTGGCACTCCCGAGGAAACATGTTTCCAGGAAGATTTTTCATTTACGCAGACAACACATTGCTGTCTGTCTTTTAAGTAGCTTTCAAACCATCTCATTGCACTATCAGAGAAATTAAGCTGTTGCATTTTTCTGAGCAATATGTCAAAGTTAACAGTGTCAAAAGCTTTGCTGAAGTCCAGTAGCGTCAATACTGTTGCCTTTCGATTGTCGATGGCACATTTCAGGTCATCAGTTACTTTAATTAGAGCAGTGTTTGTGCTGTGATGTTTACGGAAACCGGATTGAAATTTGTCATATAGGCTGAATTCATGCAAGTATTTTAATAAGTAATACAGACAATTTAGGTGCAGAAATATTTGACTTGAAGCTTCATTGTAATTGAAATTTGTGTGAAATCTTAAATACAATCTAATTTTATTTTGCACAAATTTTCGTAGCCTCGTGTAAGGAGGAGAATACGTACCATCACGTTTCCGACTTTGATAAAGGTCGCATTGTAGCCTATCGCGATTGCGGTTTATCGTATCGATATATTGCTGCTCGCGTTCGTCGAGATCCAATGACTGTCAGCAGAATACGGAATCGGTGGGTTCAGGAGGGTAATAAGGAACGCCGTGCTGGATCCCAACGGCCTCGTACTACTAGCTGTCGAGACGACAGGCATCTTATCCGCATAGCTGTAACGGATCGTGCAGCCACGTCTCGATCCCTGAGTCAACAGATGCGGACGTTTGGAAGACAACAACCATCTGCACGAACAGTTCGACGACGTTTGCAGCAGCACGGACTATCAGCTCGGTAGCCATGGCTGCTATTACCCTTGACTCTGCATCACAGACTGCGATAGTGTACGCAACGACGAACCTGGGTGCACAAATGGCAAAACGTAATTTTTTCGGATGAATCCGGGTTCTGTTTACAGCATCATGATGGTCGCATCCGTGTTTGGCGACATCACGGTGAACACACACTGGAAGCGTGTATTCGTCATCGCAATACTGGCGTAACAGCCGGCGTGATGGTATGGGGGTGCCATTGGTTACACGTCTCGGTCATATCTTGTTCGCATTGACGGGACTTTGAACAGAGGACGTTACATTTCAGATGTGTTACCACCCGTGGCTCTACCCTTCATTCGATCCCTGCGAAAATGTTCGAATGCCGCCCTGGCCAGCACATACTCCAGATCTCTCACCAATTGAAAACGTCTGTTCGATGGTGGCCGAGCAACTGGCTGGTCACAATACGCCAGTCACTACTCTTGATGAACTGTGGTACCGTGTTGAAGCTGCATGGGCAGCTGTACCTGTACACGCCATCCAAGCTCTGTTTGACTCAATGCCCAGGCGTGTCAAGGCCGCTATTACGGCCAGAGGTGGTTGTTCTGGGTACTGATTTCTGAGGATCTATGCACCAAAATTGCGTGATAATGTAATCGCATGTCAGTTCTAGTATAATATATTTGTCCAATGAATACCCGTTGATCATCTGCATTTCTTCTTGGTCTAGCAATTTTAATGGCCAGTAGTGTATTGGAAATGAGAATGTGTCCAAGGCTTGTGTAGCAAAGAGAAGTGATGGCTATCGCTCTTGGGCTCTGATGGCAGAGCGGTCTCCCAGCTCATCCCAAGTGACGGCCGCGACCTCACCTTCGCTCGCTTCCCGGCGGTATTAGGCCACCAGCGCACCGTACGTTTCTTCGCAGCGCGCTCCCTGCCCTTCCTACGCGCTGCGCAGAACAATAGCCTGGTGGGCGGCCGTCGCAGGCGCGGCTGCTTTCTGCTTTGTGCGGCGCGGCGCGTGATGAAAGCCCCCTCATTACCGCTCAGCCCCTCTGACGTCTCAACACCTCGTTCGCAGATTTACCGCCCCGACCGGTCACGCGTGGGAGCAATTGTTGCGTGCCACTGAAGGAGTTTTATACCGCCGATACCCGTTCCGCAACTTGCAGCGATCGTTATCGCGCTGATGGAAAACACAACTCGCGTTGTAGTCGAGCATTCGGAACCTGATTACCCGGTCGACCTTGTTTTTCCTTCTAGTACTCTCAACTTCTCGTAAATTGCCGTTAATGTATCCAATGTTTCTCTTGTTGTACTCCTACCTGTTCAGACTGGCATTTTCATTCCTCCATAATCTGTCTTGCGACGTGTTTTCTATTTTGCTCATTTTTCTCTTTAACCGAAGAGTTGTTCTGTCTTCAGAAATCGTCGTACTGCATCTAATTTAGTGCATGTGCTGATAATTCTTCGCAGACACTTCAGCTACAGCTGTTTCGTTCTCTCGGAGTTGTTCGCTGTATGCTAACAGGAGAAACACATCAAGGTAAATGACAGCAACAGTCGAGTCAGCCGTTTCCAGCTACACAGTAAACAGGGTAACAAGCATCTTGGAATCACCAGTAGAGGTGTTAATCTGAAGTACAAACCGAGTTAAGTGGCGCAGTGCTAAGGCGTGAGCTCGTGTTTGGGAAGTCGGCGATTCAAAATCCTCTTCCAGTCATCGAGATTTAACTTTTCAGCGGCTTCGTCAGACCACTCAATGCAAATTCTGGAACTTTTTTGAGGTTACACCTGAACCGTCACCATACCTCTGTGGACGCGCGGAAGTACCTGTACCGGATCACCTTACCTATAAATAGATCGTTCCACATGCCAACACGTGAATCGAGTTAATGATGTGACAGTGGCGAATAACTTACTGAATATAATTTATTAAGCAGGGATGACCGTATTATACACTCCTGGAAATTGAAAGAAGAACACCGTGAATTCATTGTCCCAGGAAGGGGAAACTTTATTGACACATTCCTGGGGTCAGATACATCACATGATCACACTGACAGAACCACAGGCACATAGACACAGGCAACAGAGCATGCACAATGTCGGCACTAGTACAGTGTATATCCACCTTTCGCAGCAATGCAGGCTGCTATTCTCCCATGGAGACGATCGTAGAGATGCTGGATGTAGTCCTGTGGAACGGCTTGCCATGCCATTTCCACCTGGCGCCTCAGTTGGACCAGCGTTCGTGCTGGACGTGCAGACCGCGTGAGACGACGCTTCATCCAGTCCCAAACATGCTCAATGGGGGACAGATCCGGAGATCTTGCTGGCCAGGGTAGTTGACTTACACCTTGTAGAGCACGTTGGGTGGCACGGGATACATGCGGACGTGCATTGTCCTGTTGGAACAGCAAGTTCCCTTGCCGGTCTAGGAATGGTAGAACGATGGGTTCGATGACGGTTTGGATGTACCGTGCACTATTCAGTGTCCCCTCGACGATCACCAGTGGTGTACGGCCAGTGTAGGAGATCGCTCCCCACACCATGATGCCGGGTGTTGGCCCTGTGTGCCTCGGTCGTATGCAGTCCTGATTGTGGCGCTCACCTGCACGGCGCCAAACACGCATACGACCATCATTGGCACCAAGGCAGAAGCGACTCTCATCGCTGAAGACGACACGTCTCCATTCGTCCCTCCATTCACGCCTGTCGCGACACCACTGGAGGCGGGCTGCACGATGTTGGGGCGTGAGCGGAAGACGGCCTAACGGTGTGCGGGACCGTAGCCCAGCTTCATGGAGACGGTTGCGAATGGTCCTCGCCGATACCCCAGGAGCAACAGTGTCCCTAATTTGCTGGGAAGTGGCGGTGCGGTCCCCTACGGCACTGCGTAGGATCCTACGGTCTTGGCGTGCATCCGTGCGTCGCTGCGGTCCGGTCCCAGGTCGACGGGCACGTGCACCTTCCGCCGACCACTGGCGACAACATCGATGTACTGTGGAGACCTCACGCCCCACGTGTTGAGCAATTCGGCGGTACGTCCACCCGGCCTCCCGCATGCCCACTATACGCCCTCGCTCAAAGTCCGTCAACTGCACATACGGTTCACGTCCACGCTGTCGCGGCATGCTACCAGTGTTAAAGACCGCGATGGAGCTCCGTATGCCACGGCAAATTGGCTGACACTGACGGCGGCGGTGCACAAATGCTGCGCAGCCAGCGCCATTCGACGGCCAACACCGCGGTTCCTGGTGTGTCCGCTGTGCCGTGCGTGTGATCATTGCTTGTACAGCCCTCTCGCAGTGTCCGGAGCAAGTATGGTGGGTCTGACACACCAGTGTCAATGTGTTCTTTTTTCCATTTCCAGGAGTGTATATTAAATATGGATGCTGTAACTCACAAGACGATAAAAATATGGTGTTCATCAAACCACTAAACGAAACAAGGGTTACTATAAAACCCTTTTTATTACAGTTCCCTGTAGAATTCAAGATAAACACAAGTGCCGAAAGACACGAAATGTTACCTTAATTAAGTATTAACAGAGATTGTAATGGAGTTAGAACATCAGTATCAAACACCTGTGTAGGTTATTTAAATGACCTACACATATAAATAAATATTTGCACCGTCCCCGTGCGCCAAAGGTATCGTCGGGAGGTATTATCATCTCAGCAAGGTAACACAAAATTCCAGCACTACAATGCGAGATCCCACACGTCCAGAATTACTACAGAGTGGTTCCAGAAACACATTTCCGCTGGCCACCAAATCCCCCAGACGTGAACATTATTGAGCGTATCTGGGAGGCCTTGCAACGTGCTGTTCTGAGTCTGGAAACGGAGTCCCTCTTTCGAATGAAGTGTCCCCTGACGAGGATGGAATTAAGTTCTACAGTGCTCTCCCGGCAAGATGCTGAATTTTTACTCCATCATTTTGACTGCGAAGCTCGTGCAAGATTTTGATCACCAATGACAGTGAGTCCTCCGAGAGCTGGCCAATCAGGTCCGTTCTAACAGGGCAGCAGTCTGCCTCCCACACTCAGTTTTAGTGTAATTAAGTTATGGGGGAATTTTTTAATGCTGGAGCTCAGAAACAGGCAACTCGTCACTCCCATTTTCTCTTCTGTTTCTGGTTTCTGCTGGTAAGGAATTCTCCACGTACACACAAGCGGCAGAATTTCTTTTTATTATCTAATGGTAGCAGCTCTTACTGTTTGTTAGTAGGAGCAACAACGATTCAATCTGCTTGGCACCAGCCCGTCGGCTGCAGGTGCCGTGCTCTTAAGCACAAAAGAGCCAGATGTTCTCTCCTCTCAGTCCACTTTACAAATTTGATCTCTGCACTGTCCTGGACCTAGCGGTTCCCACAAGCCTGTAGTGGCGGTGTCTGTCTTTCTTTTGAAGGGAACTGCGCCCCTCTGCCACCCCCTATGACTGGACATTGGCTGTCTGTCTCCTGTTCTGTTGGCCTCTGCTCGACATGTAATGACAAGGATTCCCCACTACACGTTTAAACAAACCTCGAGAAGGAGAAATTAACGTGCATTTTTGGTAGTTAGTCACTAAGTTAACTTTAACCATACCCGTACTGTCATTTTTAGCTGGGAATTAATTTAGGTTAGATGGCTTTATCTAATGGACTTTGGCTGTAATACACGGAAGTTTGGAAAAAAACGGTCACGTAACAGTTTCCTTTGAAAGGAAGGTTTCTGCATGGTTTTGCAGTCAAACCATGTGATCCGTATCTAACGACCTCATCGTCGACTGCACGCTGATACTATTCTTCCTTGCTTACTTCCTAAAGTAAAGCACAACCGAAATCCGAAGTAGGACCTACCAAAGTGGTAAAATCTTTCAGACTGCTGGATGTGAAGGGGTAGATCAGCATGAGGAGTGAGATGCACAAAAAGTTGCCCAGGACTGAATGAGGCACCAGTTCAGACGTCTAAGGGTCAAAACTTCACGGCAGATGAAGCGATGCACTCAATATGGCACTTAATGAGAGCAAGGTTTGTGACTAGCAGTTTAAAAGCATGCTGTATATTCCAACAGTACAAGCTTACTGACTTTGCTCCTCCAGATGTAAGAAGAACTAGAGAACATGAAAGGAAGGTAGAGATGTCCATCCTGGGAGCCCCAAGAATAAGCACCCTATTACAGTTCCGTAGTTCGAACGAAGGAAGAACTTCTTCTACAACATTGTATTTTACTTTGGAGGCTGGACGTATTCAACTTTGCTAAGAATCATCTTCAGAAGACCCATAAATCGGTACGTAGACTTCTTTCAGAATACTCAACAAGCTGAAAACAGACGTAGATGCAAAATTATGAAGTGTGGTAACACTGAGGATGATAAATACGACTGTGGAAAAACCCTGACTCTGGAACATTACACGAAACTGTTACTGAACACGGCTTGATTTTACCGCATGAAAGTGGCAAAATTTTCTGCAGAATATTGGAAAATATAAATTTATTGCACTTTATACTCGTGAAGTAAGAGGTTACAGATAGGTATAATAATACAGAGCAAAATAATCTATTTGTTGGGATATGCAACACTTTTTTCCTGGATGTGAAGAAGGTCTTGAAGTATAAAACGTTCTCGGACTTCCTGCATAGTCAGTCCAGGGTAAAGCCTCGAGCTTTCGACGACTACCTCCATCGCCTTCGTCAGGAGCAACTGACTGTCAAATCTGCTGCTGTGGTTGTCTTATGTAGTCCATATACGACCTCTGATTGGTCGTTAATTACTTAATGCTGTTACAGATTCTCTGACAATTATTTCGAGCAGTTAGTTCATGAGCCCACTCGAATAGTAAACGGTTGTGAAACCACACTTGACCTCTTAGCAACAAATAATCCTGAGTTAATAACGAGCATCAAAACCGATACAGGGATTAGTGAACACGGGGTTGTCGTAGCAAGATTGAACACTGTAATCCCCAAACCCTCCAAAAATAAGTGAAAAATATACCTATTTTAAAAAGCAGATACAAATTCACTTGACGCCTTCCTGAAAGACAATCTCCACTCCTTCCAAATTAATAAAAGTGTGGACTAGATGTGGCTTGAATTCGAAGAAATAGTATCGGCAGCAGTTGAGAGATTTATACCAAATAAATTAACAAACGACGGAGCTGATCCTCCTTGGTACACAAAACGGGTTAGAACACTGTTGCAGAAACTATGAAACAAACATGCCAAATTTAAACAGACCCAAAATCCCCAAGAATGGCGATCTTTTACAGAAGCTCGAAATTTAGCGCGGACTTCAATGCGAGATGGTTATACAGTTTCCACAATGAAACTTTGCCTCGAAACCTGGCAGAAAATCCAAAGAGATTCTGGTCGTATGTGAAGTATGTTAGCGACAAGAAACAATCAATGCCTTCTGTGCGCGATAACAATGGAGATACTATCGAAGACACTGCTGCCAAAGCAGAGTTACTAAACACAGCCTTCCGAAATGCCTTCACAAAAGAAGACGAAGTAAATATTCCAGAATTCTAATCGACAACAGCTGCAGACATGAGTAACGTAGAACTAAATATCCTCGGAATAGTGAAGCAACTTAAATCACTTAATAAAAGCAAGTCTTCTGGTCCAGACTGTATACCAATTAGGTTCCTTTCGGAGTATGCTGATGCATTAGCTCCATACTTAACAATCATATACAACCGTTCGCTCGACGAAAGATCCGTACCCAAAGACTGAAAAGTTGCACAGGTCACACCAATATTCAAGAAAGGTAGTAGGAGTAATCCACTAAATTACAGGCCCATATCGTTAACGTCGATATGCAGCAGGATTTTAGAACGTATATTGTGTTCGAACATTGTGAATTACCTCGAAGAAAACGGTCTATTGACACACAGTCAACATGGGTTTAGAAAACATCGTTCTTGTGAAACACAACTAGCTCTTTATTCACATGAAGTTTTGAGTGCTATTGACAACGGATTTCAGATCGAGTAAAACAGAAGTTATTTCTGGCGTTCCCCAGGGTACTGTTATAGGCCCTTTGCTGTTCCTTATCTATATAAACGATTTGGGAGACAATCTGAGCAGCCGTTTTCGGTTGTTTGTAGATGACACTGTCGTTTATCGACTAATAAAGTCATCAGAAGATCAAAACAAACTGCAAAACGATTTAGAAGAAATATCGGAATGGTGCGAAAAGTGGCAGTTGACCCTAATTAACGAAAAGTGTGAGGTCATCCACATGAGTGCTAAGAGGAACTCGTTAAACTTCGGTTACACGATAAATCAGTCTAACCTAAAAGCCGTAAATTCAACTAAATATCTAGGTATTACAACTACGAACAACTTAAATTGGAAGGAACACATACAAAATGTTGTGGGGAAGGCTGACCAAAGACTGCGTTTTATTGGCAGGACACTTAGAAAATGTGGCAGACCTACTAAGGAGACTGCCTACACCACGCTTGTCCGCCCTCTTTTAAAATACTGCTACACGGTGTGGGATCCTTACCAGATAGTACATTGAAAACGTTCAAAGAAAGGCAGCACGTTTTGTATTATCGCGAAATATGGGAGAGAGCGTCACAGAAATGATACAGGATTTCTGCTGGACATCATTAAAAGAAACGCGTTTTTCGTTGCGACGGAATCTTCTCACGAAATTCCAATCACCAACATTCTCCTTCGAATGCGAAAATATTTTGTTGACACCGACCTACATAGGGAGGAACGATCACCAAGATAAAATAAGGGAAATCAGAGCTCGTACGGAAAGATGCAGGTGTTCATTCTTTCCGCGCGCTATACGAGATTGGAATAATAGAGAATTGTGAAGGTGGTTCGATGAACCCTCTGCCAGGCACTTAAATGTGATTTGCTGAGTATCGTTGTAGATGTAGATGTAGATACAAATGGTATCAACGTGTCCGCTAGTGGCGGCACCGCTCCAATAGTCACGTAAACATTGCGAAAAATATCTCTGCCTCTCCTCTGCAAAAAAAGCTCGCTTCTGTGCAACGCAAAAATTACATACGCTGTCAAGGTTGAAATTCTTTTCGCACGTTCTTATTCCTACAGCCTCTTTAATTGCAGAATACCTACCCCCATGAACCTTGCCGTTGGTGGGGAGGCTTGCGTGCCTCAGCGATACAGATAGCCGTACCGTTGGTGCAACCTCAACGGAGGGGTACCTGTTGAGAGGCCAGACAAACGTGTGGTTCCTGAAGAGGGGCAGCAGCCTTTTCAGTAGTTGCAGGGGCAACAGTCTGGATGATTGACTGATCTGGCCTTGTAACACTAACCAAAACGGCCTTGCTGTGCTGGTACCGCGAACGGCTATAAGCAAGGGAAAACTACAGCCGTAATTTTTCCCGAGGCCATGCAGCTTTACTGTATGGTTAAATGATGATAGCGTCCTCTTGGGTAAATTATCCGGAGGTAAAATAGTCCCCCATTCGGATCTCCGGGCGGAGACTACTCAAGAGGACGTCGCTATCAGGAGAAAGAAAGCTGGCGTTCTACGGATCGGAGCGTGGAATGTCAGATCCCTTAATCGAGCAGGTAGGTTAGAAAATTTAAGAAGGGAAATGGATAGGTTAAAGTTGGATATAGTAGGCATTAGTGAAGTTCGGTGGCAGGAGGAACAAGACTTTTGGTCAGGTGAATACAGGGTTATAAATACAAAATCAAATAGCGGAAATGCAGGAGTAGGTTCAATAATGAATAAAAAATAGTGGTGCGGGTAAGCTACTACAAACAGCATAGTGAACCCATTATTGTGGCCAAGATAGACACGAAGCCCTTGCCTACTACAGTAGTACAAGTTTATATGCCAACTAACTCTGCAGATGATGAAGAAATTGATGAAATGTATGATGAGATAAAAGAAATTATTCAGGTAGTGAAGGGAGACGAAAATTTAATAGTCATGGGTGACTGTAATTCGAGAGTAGGAAAAGGGAGAGAAGGAAACATAGTAGGTAAATATGGATTGGGGCTAAGAAATTAAAGAGGAAGTCGCCTGGTAGAGTTTTGCACAGAGCATAACTTAATCATAGCTAACACTTGGTTCAAGAATCATGAATGAAGGTTATATACATAGAAGAATCTTGGAGATACTAGAAGGTATCAGACAGATTATATAATGGTAAGACAGAGATTTAGGAACCAGGTTTTAAATTGTAAGACATTTCCAGGGTCAGATGTGGACTCTGAACACAATCTATTGGTTGTGAACTGTAGATTAAAACGGAAGAAACTGCAAAAAGGTGGGAATTTAAGGAGATGGGACCTGGATAAACTGAAAGAACCAGAGGTTGTACAGACTTTCAGGGAGAGCATAAGGGAACAATTGACAGGAATGGCGGAAAGAAATACAGGAGAAGAAGAATGGGTAGCTCTGAGGGATGAAGTAGTGAAGGTAGCAGAGGATCAAGTAGGTAAAAAGACGAGGGCTAGTAGAAATCCTTGGGTAACAGAAGAAATATTGAATTTAATTGATGAAAGGAGAAAATATAAAAATGCGGTAAATGAATCAGGCAAAAAGGAATACAAACGTCTCAAAAATGAGATCGACAGGAAGTGCAAAATGGCTAAGCAGGGATGGCTAGAGGACAAATGTAAGGATGTAGAGGCTTACCTCACTGATACTGCCTACAGGAAAATTAAAGAGACCTTTGGAGAAAAGAGAACCACTTGTATGAATATCAAGAGCTCAGATGGAAACCCAGTTCTAACCAGAGAAGGGAAAGGAGAAAGATGGATGGAGTATGTAGAGGGTCTATACAAGGGCGATGTACTTGAGGACAATGTTATAGAAATGGAAGAGAATGTAGATGAAGATGAAATGGGAGATACGATACTGCGTGAAGAGCTTGACAGAGCACTAGAAGACCTGAGCCGAAACAAGGCACCGGGAGTAGACAACATTCCATTAGAACTACTGACGGCCTTGGGAGAGCCATTCCTGACAAAACTCTACCATCTGGTGAGCAAGATGTATGAGACAGGCGAAATACCCTCACACTTCAAGAAGAATATAATAATTCCAATTCCAAAGAAAGCAGGTGTTGACAAACGTGAAAATACCGAACTATCAGTTTAATAAGTCACAGCTGCAAAATACTAACGCGAATTCTTTACAGACGAATGGAAAAACTGGTAGAAGCCGACCTCGGGGAAGATCAGATTGGATTCCGCAGAAATGTTGGAACACGTGAGGCAGTACCGACCCTACGACTTATCTTAGAAAATAGATTAAGGAAAGGCAAACCCACGTTTCTAGCATTTGTAGACTTAGAGAAAGCTTTTGACAATGTTGACTAGAATACTCTCTTTCAAATTCTAAAGATGGCAGGGGTAAAATACAGGGAGCGAAAGGCTATTTACAATTTGTACAGAAACCAGATGGCAGTTATAAGCGTCGATGGGCATGAAAGGGAAGCAGCGGTTGGGAAGGGAGTGAGACAGGGATGTAGCCTGTCCCCGATGTTATTCAATCTGTATATTGAGCAAGCAGTAAAGGAAACAAAAGAAAAGTTCGGAGTAGGTATTAAAAACCATGGAGAAGAAATAAAAATGTTGAGGTTCGCCGATGACATTGTAATTCTGTCAGAGATAGCTAAGGACTTGGAAGAGCAGTTGAACGGATGGACAGTGTCTTGAAAGGAGGATATAACATGAACATCAACAAAAGCAAAACGAGGATAATGGAATGTAGTCGAATTAAGTCAGGTGATGTTGAGGGTATTAGATTAGGAAATGAGACACTTAAAGTAGTAAAGGGGTTTGGTATTTGGGGAGCGAAATAAGTGATGATGGTCGAAGTAGAGAGGATATAAAATGTAGACTGGCAATGGGAAGGAAAGCGTTTCTGAAGAAGAGAAATTTGTTAACATCGAGTGTAGATTTAAGTGTCAGGAAGTCGTTTCTGAAAGTATTTGTATGGAGTGTAGCCACGTATGGAAGTGAAATATGGATGATAAATAGTTTGGACGAGAAGAGAATAGAAGCTTTCGAAATGTGGTGCTACAGAAGAATGTTGAAGATTAGATGGGTAGATCACATAACTAATGAGGAGGTATTGAATAGAATTGGGGAAAAGAGGAGTTTGTGGCACAACTTGACAAGAAGAAGGGAGCGGTTGGTAGGACATGTTCTGAGGCAACAAGGGATCACAAATTTAGCATTGGAAGGCAGCGTGGAGGGTAAAAAGCGAAGAGGGAGATCAAGAGATGAATACACTAAGCAGATTCAGAAGGATGTAGGTTGCAGTAAGGACTGGGAGATGAAGAAGCTTGCACGGGATAGAGTAGCGTGGAGAGTTGCATCAAACCAGTCTCAGGACTGAAGACAACAACAACAACAACAACCATTGCGTAGGCGCCTGGGACAGAACTTTTGTTTCGTCAAACAACATTTTGTGTATGTTTTTGAGCCTGTGCTCAGAAACTGCTGATTTTTCCAGTTCTCAAAGTCATGGAACCTTGCTACATGGCCGCACGGTGTAGCCGTGCGGTCTAAGGCGCCTTGCCACGATTCGCGAGGCTCCCCCATCGGAGGTTCGAGTCCTTCCTCGGACATGAGTGTGTGTGTTTTCCTCAGCATAAGTTAGTTTAAGTTAGATTAAGAAGTGCGAAAGCCTGGGGACGGATGACCTCAGCAATTTGGTCCCATAGTCCTTACAACAAATCTCCAATTTCCTTGCTACATAAAATGAACAAAGGCATTGCTAACACGAAAGGATTATTACGTGGAGGTAAAGGCAGTGTCGAGCACAATTAGTAACCAGACAGTTGAACCAATTGACTCATTTATGCATGGAAAAAAGTGAAATTACCAGAAATTAACTGAACAAAGGAGAAGTTGGAAACAGATTATATTAAATACAGTGTAGATTGAACATCTAGGAGGAACAGGCGAGAAATCAGGAAAAGATTTATGAAAACCCGAGTTTCGATACTGACACTGCAATACTGAGACATGGCCCTTCAGAGCGGCGAAGGAAAACGACTGAATTTTTGTGAAATGTTGGCTCTCTATCTTCCTTTTATTCCATTTTTCACTTCATCTCTTTACCTATCCTCTCTCCGTTCTCCTAGTTAGCGTTCACTGGGGACTATTTCATTCTCCTCTTTGCTCTTCCCCCTACCCTGGCACCTAGTCAGCGTTCAGTCCCTCACACTACTCCTTCATCCCACTTATGTATTTAAACAAATACGTATGAACATAAATGAAACAACCTATTACACACGTTGTAGAGCACAGATAAAAATAACATTTTTAACATAAAGCGAAAGCCAGAACTAGCAGCTAAGTTGACTACATTTAGCCACTTATGGGCCACATAGCCGCATACATACATACAGCTTAAGACAAATTGCGTTTCTTTTTCTTCCTTTCTTCCCAGTATTTCTTCATTTTCTCTCCAACCGCTCGTCTCTGATCATCTGTCCATATGTCCACACTCTCTTTGGTCGAGCTTTTGCGTTATCTTCTTCACATATTGCGTTTTGTGTACCCAGCAAGAAGCAATTCCTGTCATGTATTATTTGTTCTGTAACGTATATTTTGTTTGCAGCTTTCTTCACTGCTTCTATCCATCGTACAGTTCGCTTCAGTTTATAAACGTAATTAAAAATTTTCTTCGTCAACCGTGTTTCTTCCATTCTTTTCAAATGTCCAAACAATTTTAGCCGTCTCTTCCTCATTGTGTCTGTGATTCTTTCTGTATTTTTATGTAAATCTTCATTTCTCCTTATAATCCATATATTTTCATTGCTTTCCTCAGGACCTAGAATTTTTATTAGTATTTTCCTCTGTCTTTTTCTAGTTGTCTTAGTTCGCCTTTCTTATCTAATGTTAGGCACTCTGATCCATATGTTGCTTATGTCCTAATAACAGAACTGTAGTGTCTAACCTTTGCTTGGATGGATATAGGTATCTTATTGTAGCAATGTTGTGTTAATTCGTATTCAAATTCTAACTTCTTTACACTTTCTTTATTTGTTGTGTTATCCAGTCCGTTGGCTTGGATCCATTCCCTGAGGTATTTAAATTTGTTAGCTCTTTTAATTTTTCCATACTTCGTTTTCATACATTTTTCTCTATTGTATTTGTGTTCTATATGCTCAGTTTGTAAGTAGGCTGTTTAGATTTTTTTATTGGTAACGCCACGTAGCGTTCTGTATGAAAAATGACTGGCTGTGCTGTGTGCGGTCTGTGGCTAGTTTGCATTGTTGTCTGCTATTGTAATGTTGGGCAGTTGGATGTTAACAGCGCGTAGCGCTGGGCAGTTGGAGGTGAGCCGCCAGCAGTGGTGGATGTGGGGAGAGAAATGGCGGAGTTTTGAAATTTGGAAGACTGTATGTCATGAACTGCTATACATATTATGACTTTTGATGACTATGAAGGTAAATACATTGTTTGTTCTCTATTAAAATCTTTCATTTGCTAACTATGCCTATTAGTAGTTAGTGCCTTCCGTAGTTTGAATCTTTTATTTAGCTGGCAGTAGTGGCGCTCGCTGTATTGCAGTAGTTCGAGTAATGAAGATTTTTGTGAGGTAAGTGATTTGTAAAAGGTATAGGTTAACGTTAGTCAGGGCCATTCTTTTGTAGGGATTTTTGAAAGTCAGATTGCGTTGCGCTAAAAATGTTGTGTGTCAGTTTAAGCACAGTCATGTATAATTGTTCAAAGGGGACGTTTCAAGTTTATCATACAAAATTTTTTGCCTAATCTTTTCAGCAGTCTCATGCAATAGATCAAGCATAACAGTTGCGTATGTTTGGTTTTCAGTTATTAATGTTATATCATCCGCAAAGGCTAAACTTTCACTTCAAATTTGTTCTTTCCTTGTCGCGTGTTTATATTTTTTATACCTTTGTTTTCTAATGTGTTTTCCCATGTTTTTATTGAGTTACCTAAAACCAGATAAAATAGAATCGGGGACAGTCCGTCTCCTTGTCGAACACCAGTTTTGATTTTGAACGGTTCAGAAATTTTGCCTTGAAACTTAGCCCTTGATGTTGTATCTGTGAGCGTTTGTTAAACAAGTCTTCTGTTGTTTTCATCCATCCTTGATTCGTAAAGCAGATGAAATAGCGTTTGTCTGCCAACTGAGTGGTAATTCTTCTTGAAGTCTTCGAAAATAACTATTTTGTTTTTATTTTGTATAGCTCTCATTCTCAAAATGGGTTTTAAATTAAGAATCTGTTCTGTATATGAGCTGCCTTTCGTAAATCCTGCTCGGTACTCTCCTGTATTAGATCCTATTTGTTCCTCTATTCTATTTAGAAGTGGTTTAGACAATACATTTCGTATGTTACAGGTAACAAGAAGATACTCCTGTAGTTGTTGGTGTCTGTTTTCTCTCCTTTTTTGTAGAGAGGATGGATCAGTGCTTATTTCCAGTCGCTGGGTATGATTCCTTTTATCCCACTGCCATGCGGATAAGCCCCCTAGTTTCCACATTTCTACTACTATCCCATACTCTCCTGTTGCCTGGTTATTCTTCAACGACTTAATTATCTTTTCTGTTTCTTCTATTGTATGTGGTTTCGATGGTGGATTTTCATGTTGTGGTTTTTGAAATTGTAATCTGTCAATAGGCTCCTCACAGTTTAATAGATTTTCAAACTATTCAGCTAAACTTTGGCAGTTGTCTTTATTGCTTAAAACCATGTTTCCATTTTTGTTTTTAAAATGTAAACTTGGTGACTGGAACCCTGTTAAAATTTCTTTGAAAGTCTCGTAGAAGTCTCTAGTGTTGTTCCTTTTGAAGTCTGAGTCCATTTCTTCTAGTATGTATCCGCCACATTTTCTTTTCACTGATCAGATGATTTTCGCTGTTGCTTTCCTTTCTTCTTCAAACTCTTCCCAGTATTCGCGTTTCTTATTACTGTTCCATTTTTTTCTATGCCCTTAGTCGATTGTCAATTGCCTCATGACATAACTCATTCCACCATCTGTGTCTTGGTATTCTTCGTGTGTCCCATTTCTTTAACTGACTCTATCACTATTTCCTTAATTTCTTCCCAATCACCTATTTTTCGTGTGTTTAATATATATATATATATATATTGGAATTTATCCCGATTTTGTGCGAGAAATTCAGTGATAACTCTTGGAAATCATTTTCGTTTCCGTTTCAGTTTGTTCGGTTGAAATTTGGTCTTTATTTCTTTTAGATAATTGTATATGTTTAGGCCCTCCCTCACTCTGATATCCAATATTTCCTTGTGGTTACGAGGAGTTATTGCCAACATGATTTTGGTTAGGTGATATCCATGATTTTTTCTCTTCCTTGGAAGTCTTCTTAAAAATGTTGTCATTAATTTTACGTTAAATTCTTTAGAAAAGTGTATGATCCTTTCTCCATTTCTGTTTATTCTTTCATGTGCTGAATAGTCTGCAACTGCTGATTTAAATTTTCTTCCTTTACCAACTTGTGCATTAAAGCCTCCCACCAAAATATTGAAATGTTCTTTTGGTAGTTTGGATGTTTCGTATTCTAGCATTTCCCAAAAATCTTCCACTTTTCAACGTTTTTTCTATTATGTTTGTTGGTAGATTCATGTGCATTTATAATGGTGTAGCGTTTATTACCTGACTTAAAAGTCATAAATAAAGTTCTTCTTGACGGGAAGCAAGTTGGTGTTTTATCATAAATGCTGTCCCTAACGTAGTCATATTACTGGAATCTCTAATGGATGGTTTTCCTTTGTAACTTTTTTATTCATTTGAGTCAATTGCATTTTCATCATGATACCTTGTTTCCTGAAGTCCTGTTGTATGTTGCATTTATTGAGAGTGTCAGTTAGAATTTTAGTTTTCCAATTTTCATACGTGTGTTGATGTTCGTAGGGCCCATTAGGTGTTTTTTCTTGGGACTTATCTTTGAAGAAGTTCTAGGAAGCTCCGACCCTTCCTTACATGATGTTCCAGGCTCTCCACAATCCAAAGGCTTAACTGCACCGCCATGACTAGTGATGGAAGATTGGTTACTCCCGGGAGTAGTTTTCTGATTGAAATTTACTATCATGCCTTAGGTTGTAACCTCCCCCTCACTTTTCGACCTTAATGACACTGAAAAATTAAACCGCGTGTACCTAATGGAAATTTGGGAAAAGCAATCGTCATCGAAGTTGATTTGTCGGTAAAGAGGGAGGAAAGGGTTACATCTAAATGAAAGGAAAAATGCAAATGAAACTGGTGGAAATTAATTTTAAAAAGGGGTAAAGTTAATAAAGAAAATAAATGTGCGGTCATCACGTTAACAATTAACTAGCGGTAATTAGATATTTGAGATTTGGGGGAAATTACGGTCGCCAGTCCTAAGGACAATTACTATAGTAACTGAAAAAGAAAAGTTATTACACATATAATTAGCACTAGAAGCATGGCAACTGAAGGTTGACAAGTGTAGTGTGAAAACTGAAAGTTCGTCAGAAGTAATAAATTTCGCTACACTCTGACTTAATTTAGCAAAAGAATTAATAAAACCGGAAAATCGTGACTGAAGTTAATAGTGAGCTTTCTTTCTGAAGCACATCGAAATTCAGTAAAATATGATTAGTCTTGGACTACCTCAGCAATCATTTCAAAAGCTACTTGAATCTACGCAATTTAGAAACGAGAGATTTAATTTTTAACTTGAATTAAATGATTCTGAACAATTAACAATAGTAAAATTTAGAACGTACCAAGCTGAGCTGCAGTCACAGGTAATCTAAAATACGGTAACAAAACTCGCACTCTTAATTTGTGCTTGTGTAATCTAAATATTGTAGCCAGCTATGAATACTTTAACTGAACTTCGAAATTAAAGCAGCGAAATTGAATTATATTACTTTAATGCTGGCGTTTGAATTTCAACGACACTCGGGTTCATTCCGGAAAAGGAAGGGACCCTACTTGGTAATGCAATTGGGACAATGAGCAACAAAGGTTCATGCTAAGTTGCTGTAATTTTGTGAATGGAACAATTTTAAAAGTTTGAAAAGCTGAGGTCTGCCATACAGTTCTAAAACTTTACGTGCTTCCAGTCTTCCTTGTTGGCTGATTGAAGGTTTGAAGCCGTCGATCGAGGAGGTGGCGACAGTCACTCATTGTCGGCCATCGCCGTCGCTGTTGCTGGATGTTGGCGCGCCTTCTTCCCGACACGGTCACCAGACGAAACGGGCTCTTGATTGCGCCAGCTAATGCTTCCCGTCCGCGACACCATGTCAGAAACTATCATCGCACGTCGAGCGCAATTACATGCTGCCAAACCCCGAAAGCGCGGCAACTCGCGGGAGCTTCACACAACACACCTGCTCCACTGCACCACCCCAGCCAGACCCTGCCTCTGCCCCCGCTCCACGCGGCAGAGTTAACACTACCAAAGATCCTACACACTTTGGTTCTCCACACGACGTATCGATGTAATCGTTCGATAGCAGTTTTCTCTAGGCAAGACCCAGCGTAAAAATACAAATAATATTTACGAAACAAACCAATTATACATCGACATAAATGCAGAAATATATATATATATATATATATATATATATATATATATATATATATATAGTAAAACAATTACAATATGTAAAGACACAGAAATTTCATATATTCAGGTAACAAAAATAAGGAAAACAAATTTATAGTACATTAGATGAAAATAGGAGGATATGCATTTCCGGCGTTGCAAGGTTAACGTTTAGTTTGGAGAAAGATAGTTGAATCTTTGAAACGTCTGTGTGAAGTCGTTTTATAAGACGCTTGTCGAATTCGGTATAACTAATTCGTTATCTGATTTTAGCTCAATCCATGAATTCTTCCAGAAAGACTGAGCACTCAAATAAGGCCTATTGAATATCATATGTGTGTTTTAATGTGGGGTTTCGGTTTTGTTTTGTGGGAATCGCTGAGTTGGTCATCGTCTGCTGGGAGCAGACGATGTTGCTTCTCGTTCGAAGGAGAGCACAGTGTAGGGAAGCAGCCTACTCACGCTGTAGTAAATTCACATCAGTTTCCATTGTGTGCCAGCCAGTCTGCTGTAACTAGCTCTGACGTCATAAATGTTGCGCAATACCTTAAAATTCAAGCAAATGATCTGAAACTTTTCCAGCATGTAAGGAATAATACTAAATTAATGTGTATTAAATATCAGTGCGATAACTTCAGCCATTTTTGTAATTTGGACGTTTTTCTAAAAAAATAATTGGCGCAACAGAAAGGAGCTAGAGACTTCAAAATTTATATTTAGACTCATCTTTCATAATGATTTAATAAAAACAGTACTTTGGATTTCACAGGTTAAGACTTTAGTGGAAATTCATGATTTTCTGGTTTTCATCTCAAAACTGAAGGAAGCAAGATAGATTAAGTAGGCTAATGAATAAGACTAGGATATTTAGATTTAAATAGGTTGGAGGTCCGCTATGACTATGAAGATGTGAAAAGTTTCTTTTGAATACCTATAAAATTATAGCGATAGCGGATCTCAAAAGGACCAGTTCAGAGCTCATCTGTTGCGTGCAGCGTAACTTAATTATTTCTCTCGCCCAAGATATTTAACTTAGCCACGTCATAATTTTATTATAAATACTTACCTGCGTGCTAAATGCACGATTAAATTAACAGCTTCATAAGCCATCAGCAAAAGAAGCTATAAATTATTATGTAACTTGAAGTGGTGCGTTACTAGCCCAGCGGCCAGTCGTGAGAGCCAAGTTAGAGCCGGCGTTCTCTTAGCCGTCCGCACCGAGGCTATATATATAAGAGCACTGCGCGAGTAAGGAAGGCCCCAGTTCTCTCCAGACGCTGAATAGCACGTCAGCTGTGTCGGGAGTCGCTTCGTTACGGTAGCGCTGCTACAAACTGCCTCGGGTGCCGTATTGAGTTGCGATGTATACGCGTAACTGTGAAAACATTTCAAATGAAGGATTATTTTTGTAATGATTTTCATTATCTAGCTTCAGTTTGCGTGTTGTTGTATTTTCACGTGCCGTCGCGGTACAGACATTCTACCAATCATTTTAGCGTGGCGTTTGATGAGATTTTCTCATCAAATTTTGGCGAGCATTCTTTTGACTTTCAATTCGGACATTTATAGTTGCATCAGCGAATTAGACTCTGAACTGCTCTGTTTGTTAGGCTGTTGGGATAATTGTGATGTTATCAGTGAATTTCAGAATATACTCAACTATTTTGGAAAATTGTTTTTGATTAGAAATCCCGAACAATCTCCTACTTCTTCAGAGCTATAAGCTGCAGCTATAATAATATTCTCAGGTTAAGTGGGCACTAGGAACTCTCATTACAGGCTCCACGTTTCGTTAAATCACTTTCTGGGTGCCAAAAAGCAAAGAGAGAGCCAGTGTTGAGAACGGCGAAAGACAGCATTATACAACATTCCAAAAGCCGGGAAGTGCAGTGTTTTTCCCACATTTAAATAACAAACTTTATTTCACAAGCAATTTGCTTACTCACTCGCCGCCCCACATATGGTGCATCGGCCGGGAATTACATCTAAGTGAAAGTGATTTTTAACTATTCGGATTCGCGAGTGAAATGCGACACGCAACTGAGTATAGAACAGTGAAAGTGTTACATAGGCAGGTGGACAACGCAGTTGAATCAACAACGCATCTAGATTGACGGAGCTGGCACTGGGTCTAGGGGTGCTGCCGGCATCGCGAGAAGCCAGTTTCGCCGTACCGCAGTCGTCCGCCGCAGCAGCCGGGGGCCGCGCCTGCAGTTACGGGCCACGTAAACAAACAAACAGCCGTCGGAGTGCCGTCTGCAGTTCAACGTGCCACGTCGCATCAGGAATCCTGGTACGCCGCGCCGGCTACGGCAACGTCGTGCAGAAGGAACTAAGTTAAGTGGAAAACTGTTAAAAATTTTACTAACCTGCACTAAGAGACTGTCGGCGATGGAACCGCCAAAAGAAACTGAGGTTAAACTTATATCAGAACCTATGTCTGAGGAGGGAACTGTAAATCCAGACAACGGTTCAAGTGTAAATATGCATAAAAGTGGTAATGTTAAAGTAAAATATGAAGTATTATCTCCTGACAGTAGTGTGGGAAGGGGTAATGATTCAATAATAGAGACCCCTGTAGTAAAGCAGAAAGTAAAAATTGTAAATTTATTGGATGATAGTTTCTCTGATGAATTAAAAATTAAACAGTCATCAGAGATGGTAGAGTTTAAGAAGGAGAAGTTAGATAGGACTAATCAATCAGAAGTTTCATTTAATTTTGATGATTCTGGTGTTGGAGCTAGTTTTTCGTCACCTGAGTGTGATAAAAAGCCAGCTAGTGAGCAACCCAAAAATGCTGGGGCTGTTGATCTAAATGTTATATTACAAGCAATCGCTGCCAGTAATGCACAAATGACAGCTGAATTAAAATCTGAAATAAGTGAACAGGTCAAAAACAGTAATGCTGAATTAAAATCTGATATAATTGAGGTAAATAACAGGATTGTGGCCAGTCAAACTAATTTTAATAAACGATTGGAGGTAATGGACGATACCTTCAAGGCTGGTTGCAATAAGTTGAAAGAGGATCTAGACAGTTTGAATTATAAAATTGATTTCAACCATGAGGATATTAAGAAAAAGGTTGCTCAACAATTTTCTGAAATGTATAAAACAGTTAAATCTGAAGTTGCTGAGGTTCGCAAAGACTTCCAAATGGAAGATGCGAAGCTGGAGCACAAATTAACAGAAAAGATCGAGTCGGAATCTGAACTGTGCTCAGATAGATTTAAAGATGTTAATATTAAAGTAAACATATGTCAAGCAGACGTAGATGCAATCAAAAGTGATACTACTCATATTGTACAAAGAGTAGATAATGTTGAATTGAGAGTAGAAAATATCAGTACTAACATTGCTAACATTGAGAGTAAAGTAACTTCAGTAACTTCTGGTAATGGTAGTGTACAACAAGTTGTAGCTGCAAACGCCGCATTTATCGGGTGTCGGCAGTTCTTGCGGTTTGATCCAGATAAAAATATCCACCCGCTAGATTTCTGGAACGATTTTGAAGATGTAATTCCACCAAATTGGTCTGAACGAGAGAAAATCTCATTTATTAAAAGCCATTTAGCAGGTGACGCCTTGCGTTGGTCCGCTGATGTTATGTTGAGGTGTAAAACTTTAGCGGAGTTTAAAACAGCTTTCATTAATGAATATTGGTCTAGTAATAAGCAAAATGAAGTGTTAAGAGAATTTTGGAGTGGAAAACGCTTCAGTGCAGGCAAGGAATCAATTAAAGAATTTGCTAGGTCATGGATTTCACGTTTGTCACATTTAGCGGAAAAGCTAAAGCCAGAAATGATTATATTAGGTCTTGAAGCCAAA
The DNA here is from genome assembly GCF_023864275.1 of Schistocerca cancellata. Taxonomy (NCBI): domain Eukaryota; kingdom Metazoa; phylum Arthropoda; class Insecta; order Orthoptera; family Acrididae; genus Schistocerca; species Schistocerca cancellata. The sequence continues at coordinate 614,200,429 of NC_064633.1, read as the reverse complement.
CTGCCATGATATTGGCAAACCAGAATTATATCGGCCCCTAGAGACAATCTTGATCGTTTCATTGAATATTTGGAACGTGTAGAACGTGTTGCTGCCAATGAGGAGCAGGCACGTAATAACAGAAATGCCACTAACAATAATACTAATTTTAGGAATGAGCAAAATGGTAATGTAAACATCAGAACAGTAGGTATTCGCCATCCTAAGAGAGGTAGGAATTGGGGAAATAATTATCAGAACCAACAATGGCGTCCAAGAGATAATAATTTTGTTCCGAACAGAAATATGCATGTAAACAACAGTACGGAAAGCAATGCTGTGCCAGTCAATTATAATGAAACTAAAGAAAACAGCAATAGGCCGAGGCAGGAAAACTAGTTCCCGTCTATGAGGACACTGGCGCTCACCAGGCGGTTACTTTTCCTAAGCCAGTAGTTAAAGGAATTGGTAAGACAGATCAGAATACTCAAACTGAACATGTGGATGAAGAGTCGGTAGCATCTAAAGATACCACAGAAATATTAGATCACTCACAGTATTTGATAGATACCGTGTTACAAACGCTTTCTAAGTGGGAAGAGAAAGAGAAGGCGCAGCAGTGTAACAATAGGGAAGAGCTACAAAATATTGAATTGACAGGTGAAGAAGCAGAAGAAATTCATGCTTATATTTACGATGAGGATGATGTGCTCTTATCTAAAGTGCCTGTGCAGGATGTTGATAATGTACTAATAGACTTAGGACAGGAGATAAGTGAGAATGTAGAGGGTAGGCTGTTGAGGGTCGATGAACCCAGTAGCTGTGACCAGTTGTCATTTGAGAAGGAAACCGACGATAATGGTGAAAGTGGTTTAGCTGTAACTAGTGCTATGCCCGGTCTGGAGACGCAGAATCGCTCAGACTACAGTAATTTGGGTTATGTTCAGCAAACTAAATGTAATGAAGTTGTGCAGTGTTTCGATTTAAAATTAATAGACCGACTGGAAAAGGCAGCTGAAAATGTAATTCAGGAAACCCCTACACACTGTGACCTAAATGTAATGAAGTCAGATGTCAATCACTTTAGTTGGAGACAAATCCAAAAGGAACTACTAGATGAATTTGAGGAACCACCTGTACAACCTAGAATAAGCCACCCTATAATAATAGTAAATATGTTGGGTATCAATGTACGTTGTCTCTTAGACAGTGGAAGTGAGGTAAGTGCAATATCTCAGTCCTTCTTTGATGCATTACCTGGTAAAGATAAGCTTACAGTAATGAGAGTATCAGGACTAAGAATAATTGGTGCTACTGGCAAGGTTTCAAAAACGGTAACGCAAGAAGCTTTACTACCCTTTAACGTTAATGGTAATTTAATAGATCATCCATGTTTAATTGTAAACAATCTCAGTATTGAGGTTTTAATTGGCATAGATTTCTTGTCAAAATATCAGAGTGTTGTGGACTTTGAGAACAGCCAATTAAAAATGGTCTTACCAATAACCGGAGTAATTATAGTACCTTTTAGTGATAAACATGTAGTAACTGATGATGAAACTTGGGAGCTGCCTATACGAGTTCTGAAAAATAGGAGGTATTGGGACGAAGGTGTTAATCTTAGTAACAGTAAGTTGAACACAGAAGAAGAAGAAGCAATTATTTTAGACAAAATAGAAGCTAAATTGCAGGAAATCGATAAGATTTCAGACAATCAAAAGGAAGAACTGAGACAGGTTCTAAAAAGGCATCGTAAGGTATTTTCAGATCGACGTGGCGTGGTCAAAGGTTATGAATGAATGCTGTAGGGAGGAGGTTGTTCTGTAACCTCTACACAGTGTGGCAGCTGTGCAGTCCCAGCTGTGTGAGATCTTCTTTCCCTTTCAGATCTCACTCATTCTTCCTCTTTCCTGTCCTCAAAAATTTCGACCTTTTCTTTCCAAATACTAAAATTTTCCGTTGTGATTATCAATACAGCATTAAACTAATGAAGGCTGTAGGGAGGAGGTTGTTCTGTAACCTCTACACAGTGTGGCAGCTGTGCAGTCCCAGCTGTGTGAGATCTTCTTTCCCTTTCAGGTCTCACTCATTCTTCATCTTTCCTATCCACCAAAATTTAGATCTCTTCTTTCAGACATGAAATTTTTCTGTCATGACTATCAGGCCATGAGTTATGTTACCATTCTATCTACCGATCAGTGAAGAAAGATACCTAATGTGATAAACTGAATAGTGACAAACAATAGAGAAGTGTGACGTAATTAAGATACAAATGTATTTGAGTAACAATTATGTGTAGTACCCTGGTAATATAGCAAGTACAAAGTGTTGTTTGGTTGGAAATGGTCCATCAACAGTAATTTAAAAAGATGTATGAATTCGTGTACAAGCAGAATCTGAAGTGGTAGTGAAACCTAGTGTATGCATTAGAGCTAACTAAGAAATAGTAAAAGAGATTGCTTAGTGTTAGAAAAAAATATGCAGATAAGTTGTAAGATTAAACTCACCTGATGTAGCAAGAAATAGGCAGTGTTTGTGGTTGAGACGTGAAGGACACGTCCCTGAAGTATTTATAAGGTTGGAGCTGGCCATTATTTTAGTGTAGTGTGTGACAGGATACACCTACACGTATTGAGGTTATGAGTTGGAGGCGTGAATGCGACCATAGGTACCCTTATGTTAGATGAGACAGAGCAGCTCATGGTATCCTATAGGTTTAAGGAATTTAGCATTACGCTTGTCCATAATTATTTGATGCACTTTAGTGGTAGGTCCGAGAGAGACTACCTGAGGTTTCAGCATCCGATCGAGTGGAAATGGATTGCCACGTGAGCAAACTAATCAGCCGCAATACACTATGAATATGAAATAAATGTGCTATCCTATGCTTTAAATATTAATAGAGTGAGTGGTAAATAAGTACATACACTAGCAATATAAATAAGAAACATAATAGCAGACGTGAAACAGTAATTTTAGCTCAGCGTAAATACACTTCAAAGTAAGTAAGACCCTAATTGCAGATGTGGAACTGACAACAGCAGAGGACCAATAAGTGGATTTTGTAGGCAACTAAACGTAGTGTGTTTTGAACACTCAGGACTGTACTATTACCAAAAGTTACTCACATATACAAAGAAGCTGAGAAAACAACCACTAATCATACTCATACTATCTCTAAGAATAAGATAATCAAAGATTATTCAGTTAAGTGCTTAATATACAAATGTCAGGAATGTACCGAGCATTGGTTCAGTGTTCCGGCCCAGAAATAATAAATTGACGTTAAATAGGATTCACGATTGTATGCCTTGAGCATAAATTTTCTCTAGTACGTGACTTAACGGCGTATTGAGCCATTTGTTTACCGATTTCATGACAGCCAAGTAACCGTGAGAGTAAAATTAAAAAGGTTCTGTTAACTTTGTTCCAGTAACATATTGGAAGATAAAATGTATATATCCCCATTTCATTGTGACCCACCCTTAGATATTAAGTGAACAGAGTCTGAGGCACTCTTTTGTTTGTTCTACAGGACAAACCAGATAATGGCAGCCTGGTAGCTGCGTGAAAGCGTGGAGTGACTTGGACACAACTCACAGTGACCCTCCCCTTTCCCCCATGTAAGTTAGAGAGAACGTGAAGGACGCACACCATAGCAACTTCCCCTCCTCTACCCTTGTGAATTGAAGTGTAGGCCGCCAGCCAAAGCGGCTACAACCACGTGTGTAAAAATTATTTGTGAACTTTCTTTCAGGTTTAGAAAAGACTGCTAAGAGATAATCATCTGTTTATGTATCATGTTATTTTCTTTGAATTTGTGTATGTAAAAGTGTATTTAATGTATTTAATGGGTCTAAGATTTTCATAATTTTTCAATTATTATGTGTTTGTTGGTCTAAGGCAATATGTATGCCGAAATATTTCAGTGACTTCGCTTAAAATTTTGAGTACTGACATTGTTTAAAAGGCAGTGAACATGCCAACAATTTAAATAATTAATGTAGATAATCAGTTTTCTTTAATGTTTCTACATGTTTATATTTCAATTTTGATTTTTATAGGGAGTTAAATTGTACTCTTGCTTCCCTTTTTGTAATTAAATTTTTTTTCTCATTCATTAACATTCATAAACAAAAAATTTAAGTAGAGGGTGATATAGGGAAGCAGCCTACTCACGCTGTAGTAAATTCACATCAGTTTCCATTGTGTGCCAGCCAGTCTGCTGTAACTAGCTCTGACGTCATAAATGTTGCGCAATACCTTAAAATTCAAGCAAATGATCTGAAACTTTTCCAGCATGTAAGGAATAATACTAAATTAATGTGTATTAAATATCAGTGCGATAACTTCAGCCATTTTTGTAATTTGGACGTTTTTCTAAAAAAATAATTGGCGCAACAGAAAGGAGCTAGAGACTTCAAAATTTATATTTAGACTCATCTTTCATAATGATTTAATAAAAACAGTACTTTGGATTTCACAGGTTAAGACTTTAGTGGAAATTCATGATTTTCTGGTTTTCATCTCAAAACTGAAGGAAGCAAGATAGATTAAGTAGGCTAATGAATAAGACTAGGATATTTAGATTTAAATAGGTTGGAGGTCCGCTATGACTATGAAGATGTGAAAAGTTTCTTTTGAATACCTATAAAATTATAGCGATAGCGGATCTCAAAAGGACCAGTTCAGAGCTCATCTGCTGCGTGCAGCGTAACTTAATTATTTCTCTCGCCCAAGATATTTAACTTAGCCACGTCATAATTTTATTATAAATACTTACCTGCGTGCTAAATGCACGATTAAATTAACAGCTTCATAAGCCATCAGCAAAAGAAGCTATAAATTATTATGTAACTTGAAGTGGTGCGTTACTAGCCCAGCGGCCAGTCGTGAGAGCCAAGTTAGAGCCGGCGTTCTCTTAGCCGTCCGCACCGAGGCTATATATATAAGAGCACTGCGCGAGTAAGGAAGGCCCCAGTTCTCTCCAGACGCTGAATAGCACGTCAGCTGTGTCGGGAGTCGCTTCGTTACGGTAGCGCTGCTACAAACTGCCTCGGGTGCCGTATTGAGTTGCGATGTATACGCGTAACTGTGAAAACATTTCAAATGAAGGATTATTTTTGTAATGATTTTCATTATCTAGCTTCAGTTTGCGTGTTGTTGTATTTTCACGTGCCGTCGCGGTACAGACATTCTACCAATCATTTTAGCGTGGCGTTTGATGAGATTTTCTCATCAAATTTTGGCGAGCATTCTTTTGACTTTCAATTCGGACATTTATAGTTGCATCAGCGAATTAGACTCTGAACTGCTCTGTTTGTTAGGCTGTTGGGATAATTGTGATGTTATCAGTGAATTTCAGAATATACTCAACTATTTTGGAAAATTGTTTTTGATTAGAAATCCCGAACAATCTCCTACTTCTTCAGAGCTATAAGCTGCAGCTATAATAATATTCTCAGGTTAAGTGGGCACTAGGAACTCTCATTACAGGCTCCACGTTTCGTTAAATCACTTTCTGGGTGCCAAAAAGCAAAGAGAGAGCCAGTGTTGAGAACGGCGAAAGACAGCATTATACAACATTCCAAAAGCCGGGAAGTGCAGTGTTTTTCCCACATTTAAATAACAAACTTTATTTCACAAGCAATTTGCTTACTCACTCGCCGCCCCACAACAGGATGACCACCTTAGGTTTCCAATACCTGAACAGAGAGGTTTACCCACCTTAGTCGAGGGCTGTGTCGAAGGCTGTTTTTGTGTGTGAGGTTGGTGACGGAGGGCTACCCCTCTGATAGCTTCCGCTGCACGGGGAGCTGGGTAATCTGGAAAGAGAAAGCGGCACTCTTCGGTGAACGCTTGGTGAGTACGGATCGTAGCTCTTAAGAGGGGTTTCAGGTGATAGGAAGCAGGTCGAGTTAGGACTTCGTTATGTTTAACTGTCGAAATACTTAAGAACTTCATCTTACCTGAAGCGTGTTAAGCGAGTTATTTTTCCGAATGTGCCGTAATTATATTGCTTTAAATGGTCGATTTTTGGGTGTTTCAGTAAAAAGTAAATCTGATTAGGAAAAGCTGGTTAGGATCATTTCAACCGTACGTGAGTGTGAGACTGTGTCGAAGCTAGTATGATTTTTAATGATTTTTAATCTTATATTTTGTGGAAGTTGCTTTTGTCTTTGTGTGTCGATTTTGTGCCACGTGTTTGGTAACCAATGACGCTCCTGGTCCACCACGGCACCGCAATAGGCTTTATTTTAACAGTTTGCTTGTTTAATTAGCTACAATTTATGCAAGAATACCTGGTCTTCCGTGACTTTTCTACAAAGCAGCACAACAGTTTGATTCGGAATGCACCACGTGCTCTAGTTTGGCCGTTTGCGAGCAGCAGACGCAGTTAGTATGTTGAATAATTATCGCACAGCCTCGTGCATTGGTCAAACCTCTGTCCAGAATAGTGCATGCGTAGAATCGTAATGTGAATCTCACTGTGATGTTTTTGTGGTATGAATGCAAAGGAGATGATAGTATCATTGTCTCCCACCCCAGTTTTCTGTGTTTCTTCTTACTGTAGTTAAATTGTGCTATGTTACATTCTCACGTAAATCTTACTTAAATATTTCTAGTCAGGCACCAGCTATGTGCAGTTAGGATGTGCAACCAAATACTTAGATACAATAAATAATCTACGAGAAAGATAAATTCTATGGTGTCGATCTTACCCCCTTACTCCGATTTCCAATCCTGAATTAATCAAGTTGCTTCATGCACGACATGGAGTGCTATTTATCTGGCTACTTAAAGAAATTTGCATACTTGTAATTAAATTGTTAAAGTAATTAAACTAATAATTTTCCAGATCCGTTTTTTTCTAAATGTTTAGGAAGGGCTTGGGCTGGTGGCGACCTTGAATTTCTGAATTTTTATCATTATTTGTGTGAGAGAAGCAGCTAGAAATGCGAGATAACGTATATGGCTCGATGAGAAACGTGGTAAAGATAGTAATACGTTACACTTTCCATGACTAGAATTCAAGCATTTATCTTAGAAGTACAAATGAGACAGTCACTAACATGTGGAACAGACCCGTTATGTAGCCGCTCACTGTGGGAACGGACGCTACAGTCGTGTGCTTTTATGTAAGAGCCCGCCTCTTCCGCCAGTTCTGCCGATCCGATGTTCATCTGCGCCTTCCCCGCCGTTCGATCACCATTGATCTATTTCAGTGTCTGTAGGCGGCTGAAGTACTGATTTTTCATAATACAATTAAATGCATTGCTCTGTAGTGCCTGGATGCATAACAGTATATTGACAACATCACACCAAGACGAATGGAAAAACTAATAGAAGCCGACATCGGGGAAGATCAGTTTGGATTCCGTAGAAATACTGGAACACGTGAGGCAATACTGACCTTACGACTTATCTTAGAAGAAAGATTAAGGAAAGGCAAACCTACGTTTCTAGCATTTGTAGACTTAGAGAAAGCTTTTGACAATGTTGACTGGAATACTCTCTTTCAAATTCTAGAGGTGGCAGGGGTAAAATACAGGGAGCGAAAGGCTATTTACAATTTGTACAGAAACCAGATGGCAGTTATAAGAGTCGAGGGACATGAAAGGGAAGCAGTGGTTGGGAAGGGAGTAAGACAGGGTTGTAGCCTCTCCCCGATGTTATTCAATCTGTATATTGAGCAATCAGTAAAGGAAACAAAAGAAAAATTCGGAGTAGGTATTAAAATCCATGGAGAAGAAATAAAAACTTTGAGGTTCGCCGATGACATTGTAGTTCTGTCAGTGACAGCAAAGGACCTGGAAGAGCAGCTGAACGGAATGGATAGTGTCTTGAACGGAGGATATAAGATGAACATCAACGAAAGCCAAACGAGGATAATGGAATGTTGTCGAATTAAATCGGGTGATGCTGAGGGTATTAGATTAGGGAATGAGACACTTAAAGTAGTAAAGGAGTTTTGCTATTTGGGGAGCAAAATAACTGATGATGGTCGAAGTAGAAAGGATATAAAATGTAGAATGGCAATGGCAAGGAAAGCGTTTCTGAAGAAGAGAAATTTTTTAACATAGAGTATAGATTTAAGTGTCAGGAAATCATTTCTGAAAGTATTTGTATGGAGTGTAGCCATGTATGGAAGTGAAACATGGACGATAAATAGTTTGGACAAGAAGAGAATAGAAGCTTTCGAAATGTGGTGCTACAGAAGAATGCTGACGATTAGATGGGTAGATCGCGTAACTAATGAGGAAGTATTGAATAGAATTGGGGAGAGGAGAAATCTGTGGCCCAACTTCACTAGAGGAAATCGGTTCCAAGATGCTACTCCAGGCGGGTATAAAATGAATGTGCGCAGCGGAAAATAATAAACGCTAAAATTAAGATTTAGCCCTGTCTGACTACCCCTTGAGGCATATCTTACGATCTCTTAATTCTATAAATTACAATTGAACATAAATAAATGATGAAGGCAACTAATCCCACTAAATGATCAACGTTGTTCCTGCTTATACACGTTGTTACACGTTGTTATTGAATAGGATTGGGGAGAAGAGAATGTTGTGGCACAACTTGACCAGAAGAAGGGATCGGTTGGTAGGACATGTTCTGAGGCATCACGGGATCACCAATTTAGTATTGGAGGGCAGCGTGGAGGGTAAAAATCGTAGAGGGAGACCAAGAGATGAATACACTAAGCAGATTCAGAAGGATGTAGGTTGCAGTAGGTACTGTGAGATGAAGAAGCTTGCACAGGATAGAGTAGCATGGAGAGCTGCATCAAACCAGTCTCGGGACTGAAGACCACAACAACAACAACACCACGCCCACAAAATGCTTTTGAGCGCTGCTATGTATGTTTTGTAAAGAACTATTTTCGTTTCTATAAGCAAACCATAAGTGGAAATATATCACATCGCAGACCACTGTCGATATATTAAATGAGTACAAGAAAACTGAGTATGGAAAAATCAATACGAATTTCAAATAAATTTAATTGTTTTGGAAACGCGCTGTAGAAAGTTGAGGAAAAGGTCCACGGTTACTTTTCTACATCTACATCTATAAATATACTCCGAAAGCCACCGTACGGTGCGTGGAGGAGGGTACTCTGTACCACTCCTTCTGACTTCCCCTTCTGTTCCACTCGCAGATACAGTGAGGGAACATTGACTGTCTTCGCCTCCGTATGAGCCGCAATTTCTCGTACCTTTTCTTCATGGTCCTTGCGCGATGTATGTTGGGGGCAGTAGAATCGTTCTGCAGTCAACTTCGAATGCCGGTTCTCTAAATTTTCTCTGTAGTGTTTCTCGAAAAAACTGTCTCCTTCCCTCCAGGAATTCCCATTTGAGTCCCCGAAGCATCTCTGTAACTCTTACGTGTAGTTCGAACCTAGTATCAACAAATCTAGCAGCCCGCCTCTGAATTGCTTCGATGCGTTCCTTCAGTCTGACCTGGTACGGATCCCAAACACTCGAGCAGTACTCAAGAACAGGTCGCACCAGCATCCTTTATGCGGTCTCCTTTACAGATGAACTACACTTTCCTAAAATTCTCCCAGTAAACCGAAGTCCATTTGCTTTCCCTACTACAGTTTCCACAAGCTCGTTCCAGCTGATATCGCTTTGCAACCTTACGCCCAGATATTTAAACGACTCGATTGTGTCAAGCAGGACTCTAGTAACACTGTATCCGAACATTACAGATGTGTTCTTCCTACTCATCCGCATTAACTTACATTTTTTTCACATTTAGGGCTAGCTACAATTCATAACACCAACTGGAAATTTTGTGTAAGTCGTCTTGTATCTTCCTACAGTTACTCAATTTTGACACCTTACCGTACACCACGGCATCATCAGCAGACAACTGCAGATTGCTGCCCACCCTCTCCGCCAAATCAATTCCGCATACAGAGAAACTTCTTTGTATGTGTCCACTGAAATAACTAATTAGGTGAACCCTCTTAGCGTTTACTTAATCTGCTGTGTGAAACTGAACCTACTGTCTCGTTACTTATTTTTATCATTAAAACACTGACCTATGGAATTTTCCCTGACAATGAATCTCAAACTTAACCTATTCATTTATTACTGACAATATACAAGCCCAACGCAATCTGCCTGCTCTAAAATGACCACATGACTTCAAATTATTAACACAAAAAAATATCCCTGAATTGGAAGAAAACCAAACAATATCCCATACTTTTCATGAGTCACTTGCCTCACAGAAAATATCCATAACACGAACTACAGCAATTACACCAAGCAGCAAATACAGCCGCCTAAATAAAAAGATTCTAACTACTATAGGGTGTAACTACTAGGAGGCATATGGTTAGCAAAAGAAAGATATTGTTGAAGAGCAAACAATGTATTTAGCAGATTTTACTTTATTCATGTGACATCCAGTTCCAAAAATTATATAGTCGTCAATAATTGCACTATCCAAACATTACCAACTACATCCATCATCATTTTACAATGCATGTCCTACCACCACTGCGTCTCCACGAAGGACACGTGTCCAAGGCGTCCGCTCGCTAACTGCTAACTGCTAGTCCGTCCGACCACACAGTCTCTTACCGAGGGCGCAGAGCGCTGTCAGCGATATTAACTACAGTCTATAGCGCTGCCAACGTACAAACTGTAAGTAGGCTGTTTATGTTTTCTTTATGGAAGTAGGCTGTTTATATTTTCTTATTGGCAACGTTACGTAGCGCTCTGTATGAAAATCACTGGCTGTGCTGTGTGCAGCCTGTGGCTAGTTTGCATTGTTGTCTGCCATTGTAGTGTTGGGCAGCGGCAGCTGGATGTGAACAGCGCGTAGCGTTGCGCAGTTGGAGGTGAGCCGCCAGCAGTGGTGGATGTGGGGAGAGAGATGGCGGAGTTTTGATAATTTGTAATACTGGATGTCAATTATGAATATTAAGGTAAATACATTGTTTGTTCTCTATTAATATCTTTCATTTGCTAACTATCGCTATCAGTAGTTAGTGCCTTCAGTACTTTGAATCTTTTATTTAGCTGGCAGTAGTGGCGCTCGCTGTATTGCAGTAGTTCGAGTAACGAAGATTTTTGTGAGGTAAGTGAAAGGTATAGTTTAATGTTACTCAGGGCCATTCTTTTGCAGGGATCTTTGATAGTCAGATTGCGTTGCGCTAAAAATATTGTGTGTCAGTTTAAGCACAGTCTTGTATAAATCGTTCTAAGGGGACGTTTCAAAACATATAAACAGGCGACTTGCACTAGAGAACAACAGCGGACCTGTCTCACTTCCCTGGAGCACTCCTGACGACAGTGTGGCCTCTGGTGGGCACTCGCCGCCGAGGACGACGTACTGGGTTCTACTATTTAAGAAGTCTTAGAAGTCTTCGAGCCACTCACATATCTGTGACTGTACTCCTTATGCTTGTACCTTCGTCAACAGCCTGCAATGGGGCCCAGTGTCAAATGCTGTCTGGAAATCTACAAATATGGAATCTGTCTATTGCCCTCCGTCCATAGTTCTCAGTATATCATGTGAGAAAAGGGCAACCTCAGTTTCGCACGTGTGTTGCTTTCTAAAACCATGCTGATCTGTGGACAGCCTGAAGAAAGTTTATTACTTTCGAACTGAGGAATTTTCAAGGATTCTGTAGCAAACAGAAGTTAGGGATATTGGTCTGTAATTTTATGCAAGCTAGGTCCCAAAGTGCCACGCGGGATTAGCCGAACGGTCTGGGGCGCTGCAGCCAAGGACTGTGCGGCTGGTCCCGGCGGAGGTTCGAGTCCTCCCTCGGGCATGGATGTGTGTGTTTGTCCTTAGGACAATTTAGGTTACGTTGTGTGTAAGCTTAGGGACTGATGACCTTAGCAGTTAAGTCCCATAAGATTTCACACACATCTGGTAAGTGACCAAAGTCGTAGAGTACTCTTTGTGAAATCGAATTGGGATTCCATCCCGACCTGGTGGTTTATTTGTTTTCAAGCCTTTCAGTTGTTTCTCTACGCCAGGTATCCTTATTTCTATGTCGTCCATACGGGAGTCTGTCCGATGGTCAAATGACGGTATGTTTGTACGGTTCTCCTGTGTGAACGATTTCTTGAACGTGAAAATTAAAACTTTGTCTTTCGTTTTGCAGTCTTAAACTGCCACACCAAACCGGTCAACGAGGGACTGAATGGAAGCCTTAGACCCGCTTAGCGATATTACATACGATCAGAATTCTCTTGGTTTCTCTGCGAGACCTTTCGCTAAGGTGTGACGCATAGATCTTTTAACAGATCTTTTCATAGATCTTCTCTGCTTACCTTCACTTGTCGTCATTCGTGCGTCCCCTTTTGAAGCTACAGTTCAAGAGCCTCTACTTACTCAGCGTCCGCCGAATGTCGTTATTAAAAGATGCCAGGTTTTTCGATCCTTCATACAATTACTGAGCACGTAACTCTCCAGACTACGGTTTACAATCTGCTTAAACTTCACCTATAATTCCTCTACATCCATCATACTGGAACTAAGTGATGCCAGTTCACTGTCTAAGTGAGCTGTTAATAACTGCTTATGAACTCTATCTAGCAGAAACATTCTCCTAGTCTACCTGACTGATTTATCAACTTTCGTAATCATAGTTGCTACAAAGACATCATGATCGCTTTTCCTCGTTTCTGCCGGCCGGTGTGGCCGAGCGGTTCCAGGCGCTTCAGTCTGGAACCGCATGACCGCTACGGTCGCAGGTTCGAATCCTGCCTCGGGCATGGATGTGTGTGATGTCCTTAGGTTAGTTAGGTTTAAGTAGTTCTAAGTTCTAGGGGACTGATGACCTCAGATGTTAAGTCCCATAGTGCTCAGAGCCATTTGAACCATTTTTCCTCGTTTCTATAGTTTCGAAGTACAGCTGCAGAAGCAGTGGCAGGTAAGAGGCTGACGCCGCGACAGTAGATTCAGCTGTCAGGGTCACCCCATTATGGGCATGCAGCAGCAGCAGAGGTGACTGACGCCGCAGTAAACAGTAGTTGGAGCGGTGCCCGGCGCGGAGTGAAATTCCCCGACGCGCTTTCGGCCACTGGCAAGTGGCCGACGGGAGGGGTCTGTGCGGCCGCGAAAGGAGTGAGGTAATTAAATTCGCGTCTGTCTCGGTATTGGCCGTTTAGAGGGCAGCGGCCGAGGTGGAGGGGCGTGTTAATGACCGCCCTAAAGGCCGAGGCGTGGCGGCCAAATGAGGGCGGCGGTGGGCCGCCGCTTAATAGTCAATTTGCGAGAGGATGGCGCGGCGTGGCGTGGCGGCGAGGGCCTACCTAGCCGGGGTGTGCGCCCTGCGCCCTGCCGTACCGTCCTCTCCTCCCCTCCCCTCTCCAGCCCTGCAGAGGTGCCGCCAGGACTGGAGCCGGCCTCCCGCGGGACGCTGAGGCTGACGTGCAGGTGGAGCTGCGAGAGTCGGGGAGTCAGGTCCCGCTACAGGTATTTCACGCTGAGCAGACTGCGGCGACTCAACTTGTTTTGCCAAGTTCCACTCACCTGGTGGTGAATTTCATCTTACAAACGCACGCCGTCTTGAAGTTACTGGAATGCATTTATCGACCGGAAAAAGGCACAAAAAAAAAAAAACCTGCCGTACGCACCATAATCTCAAGTAGCACTAAAAATTTTTTGGGGTGGAAGGAATGGTTACACTAAAGAGTCAAAGGAACTCGTACACCAGTCTAATATCGTGTTCGGCTGCCGCGAGCACGTATAAATGCCGCCACACGACGTGGCATGGGCTCGACTAATGTCTGAAGTACTGCTGGAGGGAACTGACACCATGAATCCTGCAGGGCGGTCCATAAATCCGCAAGTGTACGAGGAGGTGGAGGTCTCTGCTGAACAGTACGTTGCAAGGCATCCCAGATATGCTCAATAACGTTCATATCTGGAGAGTTTGGTGACCGGCAGAAGAGTTTTAAACACAAAACAGTGTTCCTGCAGCCACTCTGTAGCAATTCTGGACATGTGGGGTGTCACATTGTCCTGCTGGAATTGCACAAGTCCTTGGGAATTCAGAATGGACATGAATGGATCAGGTGATAAGACAGGATGCTTACGTACGTGTCACCTGTCAGAGTCGTATCTAGACGTAGCAGAGGTCCCATAACACTACAACTGCACACGCCCCAAAAGAGCCTCTACCAGCTTGAACAGTTCCTTGCTGACATGCAGGGTCCATGGATTCATGAGATTGTCTCCATACCGTACACGTCCATCCGCTCGATTCAATTTGAAACGAGACTAGTCCGACCAGGCGACATGCTTCCAGTCATCAACAGTCCAATGTTGGTGTTGACGGGCCCAGGAGAGGCGTAAAGTGTCGTGCAGTCATGAAGAGTACACGAGTGTGCCTTCGGCTCCGAAAGCCCATGTCGATGATGTTTCGCCCTGGCTCCCACGCTGACACTTTCTGACAGGGCAACACTGAAAACTGTGAAACTGGCGGAAGGGAGGACTTCTGTCACGTTGAACGATTCTCTTCAGTCGTCATTGGTCCCGTTCTTGCAGGATCTTTTCCCGGCCACAGTGATGTTTTAGCAGATTCCTGATATTTACTGTACATTCGTGAAACGGTCGTACGATAATGTTCCCACTTCACCGCTACCTCGGAGATGCTGTGTACCATCGCTCGTGCCCCGTCCAAACTCACTTAAATCTTGATAACTTGCTATTGTAGCAGCAGTCACCAATCTTACAACTGCGCCAGACACTTGTTGTCTTATACAGGGCTATTACAAATGATTGAAGCGATTTCATAAATTCACTGTAGCTCCATTCATTGACATATGGTCACGACACACTACAGATACGTAGAAAAACTCATAAAGTTTTGTTCGGCTGAAGCCGCACTTCAGGTTTCTGCCGTCAGAGCGCTCGAGAGCGCAGTGAGACAAAATGGCGACAGGAGCCGAGAAATCGTACGTCGTGCTTGAAATGCACTCACACCAGTCAGTCATAACAGTGCAACGACACTTCAGGACGAAGTTCAACAAAGATCGACCAAATGCTAACTCCATTCGGCGATGGTATGCGCAGTTTAAAGCTTCCGGATGCCTCTGTAAGGGGAAATCAACGGGTCGGCCTGCAGAGAGCGAAGAAACGGTTGAACGTGTGCGGGCAAGTTTCACGCGTAGCCCGCGGAAAATTGGCTCATGCCAGAACTGGAGACCGACAGCGCCGACTTCGTCTTTCAACAGGATGGTGCTCCACCGCACTTCCATCATGATGTTCGGCATTTCTTAAACAGGAGATTGGAAAACCGATGGATCGGTCGTGGTGGATATCATGATCAGCAATTCATGTCATGGCCTCCACGCTCCCCCGACTTAACCCCATGCGATTTCTTTCTGTGGGGTTATGTGAAAGATTCAGTGTTTAAACCTCCTCTACCAAGAAACGTGCCAGAACTGCGAGCTCGCGTCAACGGTGCTTTCGAACTCATTGATGGGGACATGCTGCGCCGAGTGTGGGAGGAACTTGATTATCGGCTTGATGTCTTCCGAATCACTAAAGGGGCACATATCGAACATTTGTGAATGCCTAAATAAACTTTTTGAGTTTTTGTATGTGTGTGCAAAGCATTGTGAAAATATCTCAAATAATAAAGTTATTGTAGAGCTGTGAAATCGCTTCAATCATTTGTAATAACCCTGTATAGGCGTTGCCGAATCCAGCGCGGTGTTCAGCCTGCTACGTATCTCTGTGTTTGATTACGCTTCCCTGTACCAGTTTGTTTGGCGCTTGTAAATGAAAGTATTTATGTGCGTAATATTTCACTCAATTACGATAAGCTTGCATACGCTAGTCACTACCAAGCCTTGCTCTAAACTCTACGCAGTCTGAAAAGTTCACACACACACTTCATTCATAACCGTAGCCAGTTTACCGTAATCCTTTTCCGAAAGTTTACCAACGGATTGTTTCTTTTAGAATTGCTCTCTGAAATGTTGCTAATATTACTGTCATGGAACAAAATATTCAACTTCGCGAGCAAGCAACACGCCACGCGGTGTTTACGTATTCTAAACGACACTAAAAGTTCTGAATTTCACACCGTGCATTAACTCGAATTCACTTCCACTCTTTACGCTACTTCTCAAACATCTTAGTACAGAAATGTCAAAATATTAATAATTTTTCAACGGAGCACATATCAATACCTCTGATCGCTGTGACATCCAAGTCCCGACTCTGCTCTCTCTATAAAAAAGAAGCTTCTATTTCCCGAAACACGCGCGAATGTGCCACTTTCTGACTGAAAGAGAAATATTACAGCCAATAAAAAAGCAGCATAGAGCCCGCTCAACACCGCGCGTGTATGCAGAATCAATCAAATTTCGTCACTGAATCATAACAGTAAATTACCGCCAGTAAATTTTGAAAACCCACAAACATAAAATTAATTCCCTCTTAACAAAACTGCTTTACCGAAATCATAATCTCATTTCCGCAGTACCATAAACTGACGATACAGTTTATAATAAATTCTCTGTTACGAAAGACTAACACATACGTCATTCTCAAGCAAGCTTTACGTAACTTTTTACTTCAATCTATAGCATAAAACTTTACATGAAACGGTATTTCACATTCACTCCTTCTTTCACTCTCATAACGGAACTCAATAATAGTAGTAATCAATAAACAATTAGAAGATCAAACAAAGAAAATCGGAAATAACACTATTTTGACTGGATCTCCAACACTGTTCGTCAGCTACTGACCTCTATCGTATCGCACAGAAACTACATACACTCGAGTAATCTGAGGCCACCCGTGTGGCGCGTGACTCACGTTGCGCGCCTGTTCACAGATCTCACGTCTCAATAGAGACGATGTTGAGGCGCTATGCCTCAAAGTATTGCAAGGTGTCAAACCCGAAACAACTTCTGCGGTATTTCGGCGACGTTTAACGAAACAATTAAGCAATAAGAGGCAAGAATTTCCTCTACATCACAAACTGAACTTGGGGAACACCGTATTGGACGTCGTCGTGTTTAGTTGAAGCCCACATTTGGTGGGCTTTATAACTTACGTAAAAAAAAAAAAAAAAAAAAAAAAAAAGGAGGTTCAAATGGCTCTGAGCACTATGCGACTTAACATCTCGGGTCATCAGGCCCCTAGAACTTAGAACTACTGAAACCTAACTAACCTAAAGACATCACACACCTCCATGCCCGAGGCAGGATTCGAACCTGCGACCGTAGCGGTCGCTCGGTTCCATACTGAAGCGCCTAGAACCGCTCTGCCACACCGGCCGGTGCCGTTTCAAAGCATCTACACTTAGAAGACGCCTCGAAAACGCGCCGTTATTGGTAAATGCCTTGCAATAAATAACCGGATGCGTCGCATTGGTTGCTAAAATTTTTTTAATATTCAGTTATTTTCGTATTATAACTTGCGTGGTGTGGAAGTACGCCATTCCAAGGTAATGAGGCAGTGAGGTTTCAAAAAGATGCATTGTTCTTGGTACGTAAATGTCAGTTAATAACATATCAGCGATTAAAGCCTTCGGGAGCTTGTAAGATAAAAGGCATAGTCGTATATTATATAAGTGCGGCGCGGTGCACTGGAGAAAGGCGTTGAGCTAAGAAGTTATGTGTAGGAGGTTCAGTCGCGCTATGTCATTTTATTGACCTTCACGTTTTCTAAAAGGTTCTGGAATTCTGTTATTAATTTAACAGGAGTACGTCCTGTAATATTTTATGTTCTAAGATTGTAAGTGTGCTCTTTCTCCGGAGTGATTTTCTTCAATTTTGTGAACTTGCCGAGGTACATGGATCGACAAATTTTAAAACTGCCTTCTATGTCCTTACCTGATTTAATCGCAATTCATTATTTCTTTACTCTTTCAAAAACTTTCAACATTTTGTGACAGATAATACTCCAATAAATATTGTTTATGACTGTGTGAATACATGTGTGTACACACACAAACACGGTCGCACGCACACAAACACACACACATACACACATAAACACACACACTTACACTGAAACGTGTCAGGCTAGAGCCAGACCGACGGTTTCATTTTTGTCCATAGTACTAAGTTCGGATTCAGGAGATAGAGAGATATCCTTTCCATTTTTTCTGTTAATTTAATGCGGACTTTGATATGAAAACAAATCTTACGTGATGACTGCGGGGGTTACAATTTACCTCTAACAAAATATTTTCCATTGATTACATATATTGGTTTGCTCGTGTGGTCTGGCTTGTGCTTTTTCTGAGCTTTGCCACTGCTGTTGACTGGACTCTGGAGTCAAGTTGATCATGGGGTTCAGAGTGTGTGGGCGCACTATCACGCACAGACTGTGTTGAGGGATTCCAGGCAGTTGTGTCGAGTGGAGACAGCATCTGACAGAGGCCGTGGCAGGGCAACTGCGTGCGCATTAGTCTCGCTTGGAACTCTACCATATCGCCAACGGCGACAGCGCGACGTGCAGAAAGGACGCTCCAGGAAAATTTGGGCAGTAGGTTGGACGGCAGACAAGATCTTACAGAGGACGTGAAGCACTATCTCGCCCTCTAAGCTCGTACCTGAATTTCACCACTGCCACCCTGGTGCTGACAGTCTGACACTCTGAGATTACTGCTACAAGCTCTTAAAGGAGGAAACAGCGCACTGACTGATTGGACAATGTCTTAAAATTACTATGAGTGGGAAAACTGGCGGAGATTTTCTGAGCTGCGGAAACTGGAATTATCTCGCACTGGCCAGGTCTTCCACACTTTTTCCGGGCAGGCTTCTAGAACAAAATTGTTGTAAATTGATTTAAACTAAAAATTGAGACACTGGCTCAAGTAATAGCAAATGTTTGGGGAGAGAACGGGAAATGTTTACTATGTGGACTTCTATTGATGGGATTTGCAACACCCTGCCTTATTGTACAACCAATAATTTTTGGCCGTCTTTCCTCAGAGAACGTCGTTTGTAAAGTGTTCTCGGTCAGGACGCAAAGCAGTGAGGTACTTTTAGTTAAAATGCGAAGAATAACGCTACTCTTCGTCAGGGCCATGTCACAGGAGTTATAGTTGGCTGGATGGTAGCGAGACGAAAAATTAAACCTCTGTGTGGGCCACCGTAGCACCTACAATTTAGATGCGTTCTGGAGCTACTGACATCGGAATTCGTACTAACCGTGGTAAGTTGTGGCAGCAAAGTGAGACAGGATGTTTTTTTAGTGATGATACAAGAGTACGCGCGTTTTCGGTGAAAGCACAGGGGACCTCGTTTTGTGTTCGTGTGAATTTCCAAGGGACCAAACTGCTGAGGTTCAAAAATGGTTCAAATGGCTCTGAGCACTATGGGACTCAACTGCTGAGGTCATTAGTCCCCTAGAACTTAGAACTAGTTAAACCTAACTAACCTAAGGACATCACAAACATCCATGCCCGAGGCAGGATTCGAACCTGCGACCGTAGCGGTCTTGCGGTTCCAGACTGCAGCGTCTTTAACCGCACGGCCACTTCGGCCGGCAACTGCTGAGGTCATCGGTCCCTAGACTTACACACTACTTAAACTAAGTTATGCTTAGAACAACACAGAGGAAGAATTCGAACCTCCAACGGGAGGGGCCGCGCAGTCAGTCTGTTTTAACTCACGCTCTGGTAGTCGATGACTTAACCTGAATAAGCTATTTAGTCTCCCCCACGTATTTTTCTAAGCCACCAGAACGACGCAATCGTCACATCCGAAGCGAAGCCGTGTTCTTAATTTAATTTAATGACCTGGTCAGTAATCATGGAATTTTCTGTCGTTTCCCTACAGACTTCGTCGCCCAGTCAACAGTTTCATTATACGGGTTACATGTCACGATTTGTACTCATCTCCAAAGTATGAGAGTGTTGACTATTACGTTTCTATATCACATGCTGTTCGTTCTGTGCAATATTTCGTAATAAACGGTGGTTTACCTTATTGCTTTAAATTCAGTGTTTAGAGATGAACCTTTTATCTCTATTGTCGGTATTAACTTCGACATGAATCATATCCACGACTCACTTGTCATTTTCTTTGCACGCAGTTTTTTAAATACACCTAACTCATTGGAGGGCGATCTGCATATTAAAAATGTTCATCCGATTCAGATCAAAGACAATGTTTATGTTTACCCGGAGCCCAATGGGATCTTTCAGCATAGGTAGAGGAACTGTAACAGTAATACTGCAGTAAATAAATGGTTTTTTCTTTTATTTGTAGCTTGCACTACTTGAAATAGGATGCTTCGTATTTCCTTTCTTCAATTCTCATATTTCACTTGTTGTAAAAATTCTACTGTTGAAGGGCAACAATAATGAACTAAGAATAATTTTTATCTTATCTGGAAGACAATTGTAAATTTGTATCGCACTTTTTGTAGTGGAACTCTTAAAGCTGATATCCTTAGTGACGGGACATCAAACGTCCCTTTTTGCCTGAAAACTAGTTCAAGGATATAGAAGTTGTTATTTATGTATACTACAGACAGAACAACAAGACTAGCACATGGGCAATGGATAAAATCGTAATGAATTAAGCCTCTCCATTTTGTGATTTGCGAGCCAGATACGGCAGACAACTGCCGCTGTAGAGTGCTGCAGTCGCCTGTGATGTTGAGAAGCGGCTGCCACGTGATGCGGGTGACGGTTCCAGCGCCCGCATCCACGCCGGCGCCAGCTCCCTCGTCTCGTGTGAGGACGGCTGAGTGGGCGAGACTCTCCGCGTCGCCGGTACACGGTGCCGCCAGTCCCATGGCAGGGACACGTCTTCTTAAAACCACCGTCCCAGAAAGATCACGGAACTGACGGATGGTCTAAATCATATAGTTATTTTCGCTCTTTTGTTTTACTTCTTTCATTACCTACTTCTAAGAGCTGTGTGGAATGTTGTGCAAGTTTGTTCTTTTGAGCGAAATATACCAGGAGTCTCGGAGTGTGGCAGGAGGGTTACCAGTTGGGGATAACTGGAATTTCCAGTTGCGGCATGTGCCTGATAACCAGCATGTAAACGAAGCAGGTCTTTCTCCTAAGCGAATAGAAGAAAATTCGGAAACCTTGCACGTAGAAAAGAAAGAGAGGAAACTAGACTTTCTGGAAGGCTTCGAGATCGCCATTCACAAAAGAAAGATGGAAATATTCTTAACGCGCAAGGTAATGAGAATGGAATTAGATTTCTTCGCACATCTGCAGAAATTTTTAAGTCAGATACAGAAATTCACAAAGCCTCTTCGACGAAATAGCTAGAGGATGACGACCGTAGACTTAGGAGATGACCAAAATCTAGGCGATCAACAGAAAAGCGTTATGGTTGAGCCAGCAGCTGCCTTTACACAGTAATACGTAAGTTCCCCACAACCCTAGGATCTCTGCAGAAGCGTCAACCCGACACTCTTGGAGCCCATAGCAGATCAACAGGATACAGCCTCCTGTCTTGCGTGGCGTTAGTGGGGACAGCCACTAACAGAATCTGTTTTTATTACATTTTATTTTATGAATGGCGCAATTGTGTTAGTGGTACCACTAACGGAACTGCAAGTTCCCCTCAGATGGCGACAGCGGTCGTGCGGAATCCAGCGGACCCAGTGGGGGAGGCCCGCTACGCCATGCCTCCACAGTGGCCGTGGACTGCGAGCGCCCTCTGCAGCCACGGCGTGGGGCGGCCGGAGGCAGCCGGGCAGTCACCTCACGCTTGGAGCCTGCCCACTACGTGAAGCTACGCGGAGGCCACCTGGTCGCAGCTCCAACTCCATTCTTCATGCCTTAGTACAGAAAACCTCACCCCGACTGACACTGTGATAGTTAGACTCTGTTTCTCGCTGTATTATCTCTAATGAATCTTCGTATTTAAAGGCATTTGGCCATTTTCCACATAATAATGGCTATCACGAACATAAAATGGATAGAGATTGAGATTTTCACTCTGCAGCGGAGTGTGCGCTGACATGAAACTTCCTGACAGATTAAAACTGTGTGCCCGACCGAGACTCGAACTCGGGAACTTTGCCTTTCGCGGACAAGTGCTCTACCAACTGAGCTACCGAAGCACGACTCACGCCCGGTACTCATGTACATCGATACACTATCACAGCTAAAACTAACAACAAACAATGTGACACAGTTTTCTCACACAACATCCAAAAACCCAAGAACATAACGTTACCATATTTAGGTGTCATATCAGACAAAATAGTCAAGCTGTTAAAAAAAATAAAAAATAAAATAAAAAAACAGACATCAGGATCACATTTGCCACCGAGAACAACTTAAAAAAGAAACTAATACATGATATCTCACATCCCACAGAGAAACTTGACAAATCAGGAATTTATAAAATTACATCCAGTCATTGCAACAAATATTACATTGTCCAAAGGGGAAGAAATTTTATAACCCGCTTTAAACAACACATTGACTGTTTCAGACTTGGCAAACCGAATAAATCAGCTATATGGAAAAATATAAATGAAACAGGAAACAGTGTTACAATAGACAACGACCTCAAAGTACTACATAATTTAGAAAAGAGCTGGAAAATGGACATCTTGGAAGAAATGGAAATTTTCATCCATGGCCACATGAGGAATAACGAGATCCTGAATGAAATGACAGACTTCAAAAATTCACATTTCTCTTCCAATTTCACTACAGTACTCCTAGAATAAAAGATACATAACATGACAGTCGTTTAGGCCCAGCAATAGCTTAGAAATATGTAAAATAAATACTTTATATCATGATGTGTTCAATGATATTGCAACAGGTGCTCAATTTGTAATGTATTTCGTCAACCTACATCTGTAGTTCTATAACAAGTCGTGCAGAAGAATGTAAACATCTGACACCACATACATCGACAAATCGATAGTCAAATCGAAACCAGCTGTATTTCGACCGCCATCTTGTCCACTGCACTACAGAACTGTTTGTCTGCTATGTTAGTGACAATTTGTGAACAGTGACCGAGAGAGCCACGGACATGGAAACACCTCAACGCATCGCAACGAGACTGCCACGCCAGAAGAACAAAGAGAGTGAGCGTTAAAAAAACATATTCGTGCAAACATCACTCCAGCTTACAAATTGACATCACCTCTTACTAAGTTTTCTCTTCTTCCACAGGATGATCACAGAATTTACGAAAATACTATGTAACATGAGTATGACCTTATTGTAAAGTAGTTTCTGTAATGCCAATGCCTGAAGATGAGGTATAACCCTCGAAACATGTCGCTAAATAAATAAGTAATACAATAGTTGACAAAGACTGAGACTGGTACCAGTAATTAAAAAAAAACCTTTACATTAATCTTCGTATGCTTGGAGAAGTGCAAATTTAGTAAACTTCTGTTTATTGTGTTTTCTTGTTCATTAATCATTTCTGCTCCTGCCGCACCATTCTACGGTCCAGCTCCCCTTACCGCCGCGTACTAAGTCGTACACAACAGTGTTGGTAAAAGTTTTAGCGTTTTAACCTGACGAGGTGAGTTTTGTGACCTGATGATTAGGGCATTGTCTTTCGAAACGCTTTGTTGAGCTGTGTGTAGGGTAAAAATACAGTTAAATGTCACCAGTTAGTACTGTAAAACATTTGTAATGGAAAATATTAAATATAAAGACAAATGGAAAACCGGTAACTAGGACTTATCTAAAATGCTTTCATGCATATCGAGTCATTCCATATTTCTTCACTGCAGCCAAGAAGTGCTTTTTCAACAATACAGTGAAAGGCTGTTGGCACCTTTGAGTCAAACTTCAAACTTCTACATCGCGTTGGGAGGCAATTACAGGATCTCGAAAAAATGACGCGTAAGTTGTATTACGCAGTGTAGTAGAAACTTTCCTATAATGACATGTCTGGAAAACAGTACCTATTGAGCCATGGGATTATCTCATCCCCATCTGCCTGTTACCCAGAAGTTACCACTGTAGAAGTTACCACTATAGAAAGTGCTGTTTCTGGTTACCATGCATCTTCACATACCCTTCAGCCCGTCTTTGCAATGAATCACTCACTCTCTCAGATACACCCAGCTAGTCCCATGCGGATCACGTCGCGTGCACTGGTCACACCCTCCTGCGGTCTGTGCACACTGTTGATGGATTGGGGTACGTCACGTGTTGTGATGTGCCGTGGCCGCAAGTCCGACAGCTTCAGGACTGGTGTACCAGTAGACCATGTTATCACATCCCTTCGATCAACCATCGCAAAAGAAACCTTGGAATGAGGTACTGTTACACGATCCGCAGAAAATGAGTTTGTGTGCCGTGGTGCATACACGAGAGAAGTCGTCTTGCTGCAAGGCTCACGTGCTCCTGCAGCGGCGGTAATTCATCGTGCAGAGATCAGTGACACAGACCACCTATTAATCTGTTTGGTGAAGTCAGCAGCTCACGATCTTGTGGTTACTGGTGTGCACAAGCGGCCAAACATCCCAGATGGGGTGTCCAGCCCAATAATGCCATGGGCATATTTGATTTATTGATGTTTGATTGGTAAGGTGTATGACACTACGAGTCTGTCACAATTAAAACGGCCTCTCATCTCACCACGTAGTGGTTTCCGAATATATAATTATAAGTATGTTTGTTGTAGTTCTAATCAATTTAACCTCCTCTAGAAATACGTAACACCTATTTTCAAACAGCTTGTATCGAAGATAACAAGTTTCGACTTTAATGAGTCATCGTCAGAACTAAAGATCTAGGAAAAAAAACTGCTATAAAACATAAACAGTTGTACAACTGTTAAAAATTTCAACCTATAGAAAAACTAAACTCGTACTAGGATTCCACCACTAAAGTAGAAGTAGCAGTTCGAATGTGCGACAGCAGTGTCAACCGCGTAACATCTATAAAACTACACTACTGGCCATTAAAATTGTTACACCAAGAAGAAATGCAGATGATAAATGGGTATTCATTCGACAAATATATTATACTAGAACTGACATGTGATTACATTTTCAAGCAATTTGGGTGCATAGATCCTGAGAAATCAGTACCCAGAACAACCTCCTCTGGCCGTAATAACGGCCTTGATAGGCCTGAGCATCGAGTCAAACAGAGCTTGGATAGCGTGTAGAGGTACAGTTGCCCATGAAGCTGCAACTCGATACCACAGTTCATCAAGAGTAGTGACTGGCGTATTGTGACGAGCCAGTTGCTGGGCCACCATTGACCAGACGTTTTCAATTGGTGAGAGATGTGGAGAGTGTGCTGGCCAGGGCAGCAGTCGGACATTTTCTGTATCCAGAAAGGCCCGTACAGGACCTGCAACATGCGGTCATGCATCAACCTGCTGAAATGTAGGGTTTCGCAGGGATAGAGCCACGGGGCGTAACACATATGAAATGTAACGTCCACTGTTCAAAGTGCCGTCAATGCCAACAAGAGGTGACCGAGATGTGTAGCCAATGCCACCCCGCCAGTATGGCGATGACGAATACAGGCTTCCAATGTGCGTTCACCGCGATGTCGCCAAACACGGATGCGACTATCATGATGCTGTAAACAGAACCTGGATTCATCCGAAAAAAATGACGTTTTGCCATTCGTGCACCCAGGTTCGTCGTTGAGTACACCATCGCAGGCGCTCCTGTCTGTGATGCAGCGTCAAGGGTAACCGCAGCCATGGTCTCCGAGCTGATACTCCATGCTGCTGCAAACGTCGTCGAACTGTTAGTGCAGATGGTTGTTGTCTGTTGACTCAGGGATCGAGACCCAGCTGCACGATCCGTTACAGCCATGCGGATAAGATGCCTGTCATGTCGACTGCTAGCGACATGACTGCTAGCGATTGTTAGCGATACGAGGCCGTTGGGATCCAGCACTGCGTTTCGTATTACCCTCCTGAACCCACCGATTCCGTATTCTGCTAACAGTCATTGGATCTCGACCAACACGAGCAGCAATGTCGCGATACGATAAACAGCAATCGCGATAGGCTACAATCAGACCTTTATCAAAGTCGGAAACGTGATGGTATGCTTTTCTCCTCCTTACACGAGGCATCACAACAACGTTTCACCAGGCAACGCCGGTCAACTGCTGTTTGTGTACGAGAAATCGGTTGCAAACTTTCCTCATGTCAGCACGTTGTAGGTGTCGCCACCGGCGCCAACCTGGTGTGAATGCTCTGAAAAGCTAATCATTTGCATATCACAGCATCTTCTTCCTGTCGGTTAAATTTCGTGTCTGTAGCACATCATCTTCGTGGTGTAGCAATTTTACTGGCCAGTAGTTGTTTGGAGGCCAGTTCTCGGTGCTGAGAAGACGCAGAGAAATGCACTGAACTGTTTATTGGTCAAATGTTTGACAGGAGCAAAATCAAGACTCCCTATAAATTACACAGTGGGTTTGTGTCCGAACGTTCTCAGCCAAGCAAAAAGTGGGAAATGGATAATTTGTGTATCACAGTAGCCAGTTTGAGGTCAAGTTTTCCAAAAGAATATTTGATTGCTATAGTAATCACGATATCTAAGAAAAATTTAATCAGTGATTTGCGGGAAAATTGAAATATTTCACGAACAGCGGCTGATAGCTATGTGAATAATGTGTCAAAAAGTTCGCCTTTTCGAAGCGTAGCTATTTTGCGTAGAAAAGTTACATTGGTGGTAAAATTCGTGATGTGCACTGCGTCAGCTTGCTACAAATCCTGCAACACTGCTACGTAAGTGAGTATGTACTCAAGAGGTTTTCAATCGACAAGAAGAAATATGAAGGTTCGAGATTCATTAAATCAAAGGCTTATTTCAACTTAGTTCTACATTTTAATTGAGAAAGATAGCCGATTAAAAGATTATTATTTGGAACGGGATCATTTCTCTGTTAAATAATGTTGAACTAACAGTCGCTTTCACCTAAATATGGGAAAGTAAAACTGTGTTAATAAATTAAACAAGTTTAATTAAATCAGTTTCTGCAGCATTGATTTACTGAGTTCATGTTTGGTAATCATGAAATAGCTACCCAGACAATGTCCTGTTAACCAAGAACTGAATTTATACATCATAACTAACGAAATAAAAAAAATTCTCTACCGGTATCACTCAAACATTTGTAATCGCAGCAAACACAAATGCATTGACAGATATTACCTCATTCAGCGTAACCCAGATGGAATAAACGGCATCTCGACAGCTAAACGTCACACCGTCACTTCCAACAGTACAATCCAAAGCGAAGCACAAGCCTGACTAGAAGCAAGGCAGCCACACAAAAACGTCATCTACTCGAAAGATCACTAATTCTGGCGGCACCAAGAGATGTCCTCCACGCACGCACTCAAGAACGAAGCTCCTGGGGGCAAATGTTGCAGAGCAAAGAAGAATCTCGCGAAGTCTGGCCTGACAGTAAGCGAGTATTTGACCACTGAAAGACGAAACATTTTGAAGAGCGCGATTTCGAAATTTGGGTCACAAAATGTATGGACAAATGACGACAGGACAATGGTTAAGACCGAAAACGGAAAGAGAACAATTTGCAGTGTCAATGAATTCGAAAGGCTGTGATTTAGAAGCTAAATCATGTCAAATCTTGCTGCCACTAACCTGTATGTTTGTATTGTTTACATTGTCGACCATAACTTAACTAATGTATTATCGACTTTTTCGTTTCTCCCCATAACTTTTTTTATCTGTAATTGTTTTCTCATGTAATTTTATTATTATTTGTATTATCAACTTTTCGTTTCTCCACATAACTATTTTTATCTCTAGTTCTTTTCTCATGTAACTTTGTTAATTATTACATAAGTTAGTCTTACTTCCATTTTTAATTAGCAATTCACTATCGTATTTTAGCTGTTGTCCTCATAAGTGCCATTAATATCACACTCTGTCCTTGTCTTGAAAACCGTTACGTGCAGATAACTCCCGTTGTGTCTAGCGAGATTCTTTCCCTTGCTAGCACACGGCTACTTTCAGACCGTTGCAAACCTCGCTGACCTTGGCCACAGGTCCCGTCGCCTCCCCCAGGACTTACCCCCCGTCCCGCCCACCCCTCACGGCCGCTTTCCCTGCAGAGAATCGGGGGAACACTCCCTCCCCCTCCTCCTCCTCACGCCTTCCGCATTCCTCATGCCAGACCCTCTCGCAAGCCATAGCCACGACCCGCAACCGTCCGTCGGCAGCCTCCTCGGGCAATCAACACCCGAACGCACCAGGCTGCCTGCATACTGCACATTGCACGTGCTAATGTCCAGTATGTGCCAGCTCACTTCGAATGCATAGATCAAACAGCAGTAGAACGCACTGATACTTACATGAGGGGGAGAAAAAAGAAAAGGTCAGTCAGATTAGAAATAGTGTGCATAATTATGGCCATCAGATTCACATTAATTCATGTTAATCAAGTACTCTGACTTCCTCTTTGCCGTTCTGATCAGATATGAAATAACACACACTTTATTGTCACAGATCCTGTCAGTTTATGATGATTGAAATATATATTTCAAATTACTGACATACACGTAATACTTCTGTCAGAGACTTGGCTCAAACTAAGTATCCCACAACTACCGTAAACCTAGACGGCTATATCTTTCTCACGCACGACAGACGCAACAAATGATGGTGTGGAGTAGTGGCGTATATACGCTCCGAATTTTCACCTATTATGATACATACATCCGACAATAATGTAGACACAAAAGGAATATATGTTCATAGAGATCAAATCCCATAACAGAAAGTGCTTAATATGTGTCCTTTACAAACCTCCTAAAGTAGGTGGGCTCGCCTGCTTCGAAACTGCCCTCTCAAGTTTCGAACGGTCGTATGAACATGTAATTATAGCAGGTGACACTAAGAGTAATTTTCTGCGCAATAGTCCTTCCAGTGGGAAATTTAAGAGGATGCTTTCTTCCTCAAATATGACGCCACTTCACCTGGCACCTATTCATCACACGACCACTAGTCACACTTTCATAGATATATTCGCAACGAAATCTCCAAACAGAATAATCCGCACTTCTCAAATATCTGCGCCCGACTGTCTGCCCATGATATTATTTTCATGGTGTATTCACTAGAATCTCCTAGAAAGAAACAAAAACTGTCTACATGCCGAGACTTCAAACGCGTAAATTTGCCTCAACTCGAAACTGAGGCACAAGAAATAGTTTGGGGGTGACCACTACTCCCCTCATGGACATAAACTAAAAACTAAAAACGTCAGGATTTCACTAACAAAATTACTCAACTATATGACAAATATGCTTCAATAAAGACCAGAAAAGTATAAAGGAAACCAGCATCTTGGCTGACTGATGAACTAAAACAACTCATGACTCTCAGAGACGCTGCACATCGAGCATACAAGATACACCCTACACCTGAAAATCATACTGTATACAAGCAGAAACGAAACATAGTCAGTCAAGCGGTGAGAAACGCTAAGCTCAGACATGATCGTACGTTAACTGACAATAGATGTAGACCAGCTATCCTGTGGAAAAATCTCCGTAGTCTCGGTTTAGGCAAAATAAAAGTTGCAGAAAATCCCATGGTCCCACCTGAAGAACTAAATCGATTCTTCACATTACCTGCAGCCACATTTGAACCCCCCAAAAAACGGAGAATCATTGATTACTTCAAGGGGGTGAACGACTGTAACAAAGAAAAATTCTATCTACAGCACGTCACATGCAATACTGTCAAGAAAGCCATCATGAGGATTAGATCAGCATCTACTGGACATGATGGCATCACTATCCAGATGGTAAAACTTACTATTGATCCACTACTGCCCGCTATAACAGACATTTTCAACGATTCCTTAATGGCAAGTGTTTTCCTTGAGGCCTGAAAACTGGGACAAATTAAGCCACTGCCTAAAAAGGACATTGCCACAGCACCCTATGACTACCGACCCAACTGCATTCTTCCTGCACTATCAAAAGCCTTAGAATATTTAGTCCGTGACCAGATCACCAACTACCTAACTACTAACAACCTACTAGACGAATGCCAATCAGGTTTCTGTAAACATCGAAGCACAACATCCGCATTGATACAGGTGACAGATGACCTGAAACTTGCCATGGATAGACAAGAAGCAACTATCATTTGCCTCTTAGATTTCAGCAAAGCATTTGATACTGTCATCTTACTAGCCAAACTTAGCAGTCTAAATTTCTCACCAAGTGCAGTGCAATGGTTTCGCGCATACATGACGTCTCGTCAGCAAAGCTTGCTGTCCTGGAATATAAAATCAGAATGGCGACAGGTAGAGTCAGGCGTTACCCAAGACTCAGTATTAGGTCCTATACTCTTCTCTTTATTTGTCAATGATGTGTCATTGGTTCTGACCTATTGCAAATATCATATGCATGCTGATGACCTTCAGTTGTATCTAAGTGCAAAACCAATCAATCTTAAGAAAGCTATTGAAAATTTCAATACTGAGCTCGAGACACTATCAAAATGGCCACAGAACATAGGACTAAAATTTAACCTAACTAAAACCCAAGCGATACTTGTTGGTCACTCTAAGCTCATTAGCCCAAAACATCGGGAATCCATCTCTAATCCTAAATGGAACAAATATCAACCTCTCTTCCTCAGCAAAGAGTTTGGGAGTAATAATAGATGAAAATGTAAATTGGACAGAGCACGTAACTGCAGTGTCTAAAAAAGCATCAGCATCCCTTCATGTCCTGCAAAAAATATAAAAAACTCTTCCCTTTCGATCTGAAAAAGAAATTAGTACAGACGCTTATACTCCCAATCATTGACTACAGCAGTATTATCCTACAAGGTCTCTCTCTCAGGAAAATTCGTGACGTCTGGAACTGGTCATGAAAGTGACGTTCGACTTTTTTGGTCTCATTTCGCCAGCATATGCACAACTGTCCTGGGCTCGTGCAGACAAACGCAGAGATTTCCAAACACTCTGTCTCGTCTACTGTCTTGTAAATGTACACTGTCCCTCATATCTCTCCTCGTCCTTAACGCTCATGTCTAAACATCAGGACAGAAACTCACGTTCCCATTATAATAAAATCCTCCCTGTTCCACTACATCGCTCAGTCACCTTCTCGAAGTCCTTTACAATAGCAGGAACCCGATTCTGGAGTAACCTCCCTCGTTAGATAGGAGAACTTAAAAGTATGTCCGGCTTCAAAAGACAGTTAATGACATATCTACTTGAGCAACAGTAATGCCTTCCTCTGTACATGAATGCACTTCACCCCATTACTTCCTTCTTTCCTACTAGATCTTCCTCAGTTCCCAGTTTTTCTTAACTGATGCGGCCTCCTTAAATTTCCCTTCTCCAAAATTCGCTCTACCTGTAAACATCTACTTTATACACCAATATATTAATGTACATCTGCACAAATCTTCATCACTATTGCCAGTTTTTCTCATGTTTACAATTACTATTTCATTTTTTTCTTTTGCTGTTATTATTATTGCTCTTGCCATAATTTTTATGTATAGCAGCTGTTGTAAAAATACTGCCAATATTTACTTTATTAGGTCTTAGTCATTACTCTTTATTCATACTGTCACTAGATTAATCTATTTTTCTTATTCAAACAACTGTCTTGATGTAACTAGGACGTGTAAAATCTTGCATGTGTGGAACACTGGTCCGATGTAAGAGAGGGTCTGATGGCCCTAATCTGATCAGGTTAAATAAATAAATAAATAAGTAAAAAACGCAATTTTCTCAACAAAGAGTTAAAATTAAAAAAAACACACACACACAAAACAAAAATATCTGAAATACCGGTTCAATAGCCCGTCGAACTTGTTTCTGTTATTCAATTTTCGCATTTGGCAACAATAACAGGAAACAATTATCCATGAACCTGACGAAGAACGTTGCATTGAGTACAAAATAACGACATTTATATATTTTTTGACGTTTGTGCATGCAAACAATACTGCATCAGTTACTTCAGTTACTTAAAAGTGCAGAAATTACGTGATCAACAAATTTTTATTACTTATAAAATGCAGTTTACATTCTGTGAGGACATAAAACGCAGAATAGACTACTGCTGAATCATGTGCGGTTCTAAGTATTCCTGCCAATTATACCAGTACTACCGGTAACCCTACTATTTACCTCGTCGTTTAGTTAGTGGACCAAAACTAACGGAAAGTATTTTTGGTAGAGGGCAACACTGCCTTCCCCTATGCGTCTCCACTACGGAGCGGAGCAGCCTGGCGCTTAGGCAACCCTCCTTACTGTTCGGCGCCGCGGGCGACTGGCGCGATGAGTCGCAGGCAGCAGGCAGCGACCTCCCGACCCGCAGCTGGCGACCGTGCCAGGACGCGGCAGCATCCGCGTGCACGCCAGCCGGTGATAAATACGCGCGGCACACGTCCAAACGCGTTTTTAATGAGACGCGCCGCGGCGCGCCGTCACGCAGAAGTGACGCGCGGCAATTTCCTAATTTTCCGCGCCGCCCTCGCCGGCTAGGCAGGTTAATTTAAGAGGGTGTGCCCTCAACCCCACCCCCCACCCTAGCCGCTACCTTTATTAACTGGGGCGCTCCATTGTTCTCGGCCGACATTTGGCACACGCGACGGCTCTACAAAGCGACTGCACCTGTTGTGACAGCATGCGCTCGTCCCTCACTCTGGGTAACTAAACACTCTCCACCCTGTGGCTTCTTTGTGCTTTGGAGGTCCACTAAGGTATTCATGCTCATACCACAAGTTAGTGTCTAGGGGCTTCCAGTCCATTATTAGTTGCTGTCTCTCTCTTTCTCTCTCTCTCTCTCTCTCTCTCTCTCTCTCTCTCTCTTTCGCTTTGCTTCGCTTGAAATACATAACTTAACTCTAAAAGTTGCCATCATCTAGCGCAGTGGAATACTATGTTCATCATCCTGTCACCCAGAGCCACATGCTACAAGAAGGGTCTGCCTAGAAGAATTACTAAGCTGAAATCCAAATGAAACGGCCTCTCCAGCCGAACAAGAAGAAAGAAGACAACCTGGAAGAAGAAAGGGAACGTCTACCAAAAGTCTCCCACTTCCACGACTGCCAGGATGGTGGAGAAACCCGAATAAAAAAGAAACATTGTGCACCGAAAATGCATAATCGAGCACATCCTTCTGAAACGTCTCTGTGAAGTCGCTTCATAAGACGCTTGTCGAATTCGGTACAACCTATTCATTTTACTACCTGACTTTAGCTCAATTCATGAACTCTTCCAGAAAGACTGAGCACTCAAATAAGGCGTATTCATTATTATATGTGTGTTTTAATGTGGGTTTCGTTTTTGTTTTGTGGGAATGGCTGAAATGGTCATTGTCTGCTGGGAGCAGACGATGTTGCTTCACGTTCAAAGGAGAGCACAGGATGACCGACTTAGGTTTCCAATACCTGAACAGAGAGGTTTACCCATCTTAGTCGAGGGTTGTGTCGAAGGCTGTTTTTGTGTGTGAGTTTGGTGACGGAGGGCTACCCCTCTGGTAGCTTCCGCTGCACGAGGAGCTAGGTAATCTGGAAAGAGAAAGGGGCACTCTTCGGTGAACGCTTGGTGAGTACGGATCGTAGCTCTTAAGGGGGGGTTTCAGGTGATAGGAAGCAGGTTGATTTAGGACTTCGTTACGTTTAAGTGTTGAAATACTTAAGAACTTCAACTTAAATTAAGCGTGTGAAGCGAGTATGACTTTTAATCTTATATTTTGTGGACATTGCTTTTGTCTTTGTGTGTCGATTGTGTGCCACGTGTGTGGTAATCAATGACCCTTCTGGTCCACCACGGCACCGCAATAGGCTTTATGTTAGCAGTTTGATTGTTTAATGAGCTATAATTGAAAGGGTACAGTACCGCCCGAAATTGAAAATAGGTACAACATTCTTCGTTATTCTTGTCAGAACAACATATTTTTTGTAATAATAACTCAATTTCACTTAGTACACCGAAGCCGGATACCAGTGTAGGAAAGAAGGACAATTTATTTATTTAATTGATCACATATGCACTCCCACAAAATAAATCCCTACATCCAGTTTGGTGAGATCTGCGAAATGAATGAATGTATGGTCGTCTGCTAACCACAGATAGTGAATGGACAATATATGATCATCTTTGAGATGGTCCTTTGGTCACCTTTGTGTAACCAAAGAGATTAAATTTATCTGAGCTTTGAGCGCCTGAAATGTGGCTGACCAATACGATAACATGGTGTGCCCCCACCTCGACGGAGGTGCGAGCTGACCGGAAGAACGGCAATGTTTCAGCACTCTGGCGCTGGATCTAGTGTTGGTAAGACCTGTCTTGGGTGGCTCCGTAAAGACAAAAGAGTGGAGACATGGTATGCATGTGAAATACTTACGAGTAGTTTGGAATAATTATTTCTCTGTTTCAGGAAATTTGGGGGGAGGGAGGGAGAATTAAATGACAGGCAGGTAATATTAAGGGGATCGTAGTAACCTTCGGAAGTGACCAACGGTCACAATGAAACCACGTGTAGCAATAAGTTGAAATACTTCCGAGTGCTTAAGTTAAGCTGAATTACTGGCATGTGTACTATAAGTTGGAAATATTTAAGAAATGGCGTGTGCACGACTTGAAATTAGAGACGAGTACTTCCACGTGGTGAGTACTGTGTGAGTCTCAATCTGTGTATGAGACAAAGGATAAAGAGAAGTAGTCGTCCATGGTATCAGTTGAGGACTCGCGTGTGTGACGAATATGTTCTTAATATTACTTTGCGTGTTATGTTTTCGTGTGACGCTTGATTCAAACTGTAAGACTCTGAGAGTAAAGCAAGGTGAGTCAGCCGTCTATCCAGCAAAGCCGCTTGGCTTGCATTGCACAGGAAGATGTGCGTATATCCTCCAGAGTTCATAGTAGGAAAGAAAAGTTACGAAGTGGGGCAGTGTCGTGTGAAACTGGGATGAATACTAATTGAAGTGGGAAAGCTGAAAGTGATGTGATTATAACGTAGTGACTATTCCTTGTGTTGTATTCCATGTCGCCAGTGTGGTGTATTTCATGTAATTTAAGTATGTGTGGTTTGCATGGGAGAGTAGCAAGATAGGTTCAGAGGCAGTGGGTAATGCATGTTCCTTTTTGTACCGCTCAGTCTGGAGGAAATTTTCGTGATGATAGGTGTGAGAGTCGAAGTGTGAGATATAGCAAAAGATCCACCATCCTATCCAGAAAGTGCACTGTAGTGTTAAATAATTACGAGACTATAAGATAGAGAATCACCAATGTAAATCCATGCCCACTGGGCGGAGTTTCTCATGTGTAATTGTTGTATAAAATGTAATGGTGTGTTTAGGTTATAGAATTTATCGGAATAAAAAAGATAGTGAAAAGAAAAAGATTGGTGGCCTTGTTCTTCGAATAGTGTGTAACCACGATATCCAGAATTTATAATGTGTGCGCCGTTCAGATTCAGTGCGATAGCCACTTGTTGATCAAAGCCGTTGAATAAGAAAGAAAATGTGGTATTGCCAGTGCATAGTGAACAATCAGAGTTGTGTAAATTTTTAATAGTCAGATGTGCGTCATCCGTTTCCGTTGCGTAATATTCAAACAGGAGAATAACTTGTAGCTTAATTGTGGGTACTAGAGCTCACAATCAGTCATTGATGTTTTGCGATAAATAAGAATACATCCACTCGCTTGGCAGACCACTCTTCTTGCAGGCCTGACTGCTTGATGCCACAGTATGAGCAAAGCAAGTGGGTGCCTCTCATAATTTCTGCAAGAATATCTGTTCTTTCGTGCACGTGCTACAATGCAGCACAACAGTTTGATTCGGAATGCACCACGTGCTCTAGTTCGGCCGTTTGCAAGCAGCAGACGCAGTTAATATGTTAAATAATTATCGCACAGCCTCGTGTATTGGTTAAACCTCTGTCCAGAATAGAGCATGCGTAGAATCGTAATGCAAATCTCACTTAGCTATTTTTATGGTGTTAATGCAAAGGAGATGATAGTATAATTGTCTCCCACCCCCGTCTTCTGTGTTTCTTCTTGCTGTAGTTAAATTGTGGTCTGTTTCACTCTCACGTAATTCTTACTTAAATATTTCTAGTCAGGCACCAGTTGTGTGTAGTTAGGCTGTGCAACCAAATATTTAGTTACAATAAATAATTTACGTGAAAGATAAGATCTTTGGTGTCGATATTACCCCCTTACTCTGATTTCCATTCCTGAATTAATCAAGTTGCTTCATGGACGACATGGAGTGCTATTTATCTGGCTGCTTAAAGAAATTTGCGTATTTGTAATTAAATTATTAAAGTAATTAAACTAATAATTTTCCAGCTCCGTTTTTTCTAAATGGTTAGGAAGGGCTTGGGCTGGCGGCGACCCCGAATTTCTGAATTTTTATCATTATTTGTGTGAGAGAAGCAGCTAGAAATGCGAGATAATGTATATGGCTCGATGAGCAACTCCGTAAACATAGTAATACGTTACATAAAATATGGAGTTTCAGTCTTCGATCGCTATTCTTTATTTTCAATTACCGGTTTCGGGCTAGCTGCCCATCTTCAGATCTGTTAGACAATGTTAAAAATGTAATTAATAAGAGAGATACAGTTAGTGAAAAACTATCTTAGTTTACAAAATGAAATTTTGGAACATATAAAACGCCAACATACCATATGTTGTAGTTACAGAGTAACTTGTCCGTACAGAACACACTGTTCGCTGTCATAAGTAAAGTAAATTTCAATCTGTTAAAACATTATATCGCAGTATATAAGAGTAATCTGATTGGTAACAGTAAAAAGTGCCCTCTACCTATAACAATTGTGCATCTGTTATTATTTCGCCGTATATATTATTGGCGAATATTCTTTTTAATAAAACAATTTTTAAGGTAATAACAAATGAGACAACTATGTCTAGTTTTGATAATACGTTACACTTGTCTCAGTCAAAGGCATTTACAGATGAGACGGAAGTGCGGCAAGGCATGCAGCACATCGGCCAGGCACAGCGTTGCGTCCCGCAGTGCTATACAGAGTGTATTAAGAGCGTCCGCCTTTGCCAAACAGACAAGCTCTCAATGACATCAAATCTTATACGAATGCATGGTGTCTTCATGTCCGAAAGAACAGACAGAATACATTTGTGTAAGTGATTGACCTAGATGGGCGATGAATCCACAATCTTCAGCGCAGATGCACATTTACGTTCGACTTCCAGCAGGAATGTAAAATTAGCGAGCATGGAGGACGTAGACTGGGTCTGCAGACAGATGGCACTAGGTGGGAATGTGAGTCGATCGGGGGGCTTGTCGAGGTAGTGTGCGCATCTGCAGTAAACATTTTGTCAGGATGGCGCAGCGGCTAACACACCTGCGTGGTAAGCAGGAGATCCCAGCTTCGAGTCTCAGTTCGGTACACATTTTCACTCGTCACCGCTGATTCCGCAGAAAGCCCCGATGCAGCTGATATCATTAGTTCCTTCCCTTTCTTCTCCTTCTCTCTCTGCACCACCATCAATTTACATAATATGAATAACAATGTTCGGCTTTGAGCAGAGGAAGGTACTGTTTATCGACAAACGGTTCTGTGACTCTTGTCTTCAAAGAGGTGATGGAAATAAGAGTAAATGAGAATCTGACAATTTCAACTAAGCTCTTCGTGGTATTTGGCGAGAGCGAAAATTCGTCGAGAACGCTCCATTGTGAAAGCGGTGGGTGAAATGGGCAGACACTGTGGCGCCGCCCCCTATCGCCTCGCGCCACCCCGCCCTGCCTTGGGCACACGAGCGGTCCGCCTTTTATAGCCTGAGCTACAGAGGATTGCACACCACAGGAAGCCTACCTACCCTTTGAAGATGACCAGTAGGAGACTCGTTGAAACATTGCTACAAGACGATGCTGCCACTTCGCTGATCTTACGTTGTCCAAACGGTCCTGTCACGTGCTACAGAGGCATAAGAATAGTTTCACTATCTCGATAACTACTTACGTGTGTCTCGGTGCGTAGCATTGGGAGAGGCGTTCGCACAGAGCTGGTATAACGCCTCTGCCGTAAGCTGGATAGCAGACTTGGCAGCAGTGAGAGGAAGGCTTTAAGAATACCCACAGGCGCGTCCGAATGTGCCGCAAAGAGCAGAGTGGGTACATAACACAACCCTCCTAAGGAAATGATACTTGGCCCACATATGCACATGCTACAAGATCAGGCGTTTAAGAAATGCCTGCACTGCGGATTGTGCAAAAAACTGAAATAATGAAAGACTGCTTAAAGTTCTAAAAACGACGTATGAAAAAGAAGGAGTCAAAGTAATAGCCATTAGGCAAACTCCATTGCTCCTTTGAAGAAACGTGTGTTGTATAATCGAAACTACGCGACGGAAGCTCTTGCAAGTTATTTAATGAGAGGCACAGCACTGTGAGTCGAAGAAGCTCCCACTGATGTACAGACTATGCCGGCACCTACGACACTTCCGAACATTCCATACCGAACGCAGCTTTTTTCCAAATATCGCCGGCCGGAGTGGCCGTGCGGTTCTGGGCGCTACAGTCTGGAGCCGAGCGACCGCTACGGTCGCAGGTTCGAATCCTGCCTCGGGCATGGATGTGTGTGATGTCCTTAGGTTAGTTAGGTTTAATTAGTTCTAAGTTCTAGGCGACTGATGACCTCAGACGTTAAGTCGCATAGTGCTCAGAGCCATTTTTTTTTCCAAATATCACTGCGCAGTACATCCCTTACTGTAGCTTTACTTTTCGAACTATTTGGTGCTTACAGAGACATCATGAGTTGTAGAATGACTCAGGAATGCACATGACGGTCACTGTGCTAAGATCTTCTGTTAGAGTCCAGATGATTTCCTCAGTGTGCCTCCTGAAAGGATTTGCACTGCACCATATGTAAGGGTATTTACTATGTTTTCTGCCTCATTCATTTCTGGAATAAATGTCTACAAGCCCTCAGCTCTATCTACTATGCACGAGGTGGTAAGTGAGCAATTGCATGTTCGACTGCTGTGCGCCTTCAGTTGCTGACCGCTAATGCCAGGCTTTTTACAAATCATACTACTTACGAACTGCGTGGTATATGTGTTTGTGAAACTTTAATTATATGAATATAAAAAGTTTAGGGCTCTCAACTCTTAATTTTTACGATGTTCACATTCCTCCGCCTGTCTCAATTTCAATGTATTCTCGTTTCGTTATCATAAAGCATACTTTTTAATGCACAGAAGCAAAGTAACGCATGACGGAATAACTGGAGCAGAGCAAGCAAAGAAAGCACTTCTAAGCGAAAGAAGCCCTTACCTTGTAGAATAAACATCCGGGAATGTATGCCTGGTACACAGCATTGTATGGAACTGAACCTTCTACTGTGGGAAAAACGCAAAAGAAGGTTATCTAAACGTTTGAAATATTGCTTTGCAGAAGAATGCAAAAAATTATGTGGACAGATAAGAACTGGATTTTTTTTAAATTGTATATTTCAGCCTCAGGTCACACAAATGGTATCACGACCAGTTCGGACGATTTAGCAGATCATCGCCTGATGATGACTTGGTAATAAGTCGAAGCGTCGTTGATGATGACTTTGTAAGAAGTCGAAACATCATCTGATAATTACTTGGCCACAGTTTGAAACATCATTTGATGATGACTTGGTAATAACTCGTAACATCAATTGACGACGACGTAATAATAAGTCGAAACATCATGTGATGATGATCTGGTAATAAGTCGAAGATCGGGACTGAAATACATTATCAAGAAGAATTTGCAAGCAGCCAGTGTGTTTTCCTAAGGCAGTATCCCTAGACTATATTAGAAATGAAGAGAGGGCTGTGTGCGACACAGTAACTGGAAGAATGGACTCGGAGGAGAAAAACGTTTGGGGAAGACAGAGGTTGGAATACATACAACAAATAATTAACGTAGCTGGGTGCAAAGATAGTTGCTACTCTGGGACGAAGGAATTTATCAGTACAGGAAAAACTACCACGGAAGGCTGTTGTTAATAAAAATTACTGGATGTTTCCCACACGCAATTACATGTATTTCTGAAGTCGAAATAGAAAGTCTCGTTATCTGTTACATACCGATACTACGACAAACTTTCTTTCTTTGTAATGTGCGACACACGGAAGAATTCAGTTTTAAATTTTAAGTTTGACCACAAGTGTTCTCACATGTGCAACGTCCAGAAATTGGCGAAAATATTGTGGAAATTCAGTTCCATGGCTTAGGGAAACTTATTCGTTTCCTGTTTTGCTTGAAGACAAGCTACTTAAAAATAAAAGTAAGGAAATTCTGAGAGGTAATTTTTTTCATTGTCTACTTCAACTACAATTTCATGACTGGTATTAGCAAAACTTAACGGTAATTGTAGAATCACGGATTCTTGTCACTACCACAGATATAGTTGTTGCAACTGTCGGAAAGGATGTATTTTGGAAAACAGGTATTGGTAGTATCAATTGCAAGTTTTACTGCTTTCCTATCTTTAAGCTAAGAAATGAATTAGGTATGAATTGCCGGCCGGTGTGGCCGAGCGGTTCTAGACGCTATAGTCCGGAACCGCGCGAGCGCTACGGTTGCAGGTTCGAATCCTGCCTGGGGCATGGATGTGTGTGTTGTCCTTAGGTTAGTTAGGTTTAAGTAGTTCTAAGTTCTAGGGGACTGATGACATCAGAAGTTAAGTCCCATAGTGCTCAGAGCCATTAGAACCATTAAGGTATGAATTGTATTTGTCAATAACAAACGTTGGAGATCTTGGGCAATTATCACAGAAATTTAGAGAAATGAGTGCTCAATATCGCTTGTACGGTACTATGAGAAGATCTGAAACATATTTATGTCTTTTCCAAAATAGCGGATATTATTAAATTATGCAGAACTTTTGAGCTACCAGTTCGTGGCTGAGATGGAGCAAGTGATTTCTCAAATCTTCAAATTTTTTTGGGTATTATAAATTTCATTACTGAACTCGATGCCGCACTAATCAATAAATTTCCCGATGCTACACTTTTTCAAGAAAAGCATTTAGAAACACAAAAAACAAGGGTAAGTGCGAACAGGACTCGCGCACCGAGTGTACCGTACAAACTGTACATAGACAGTTCATCCGTCCTGGGGATTAGAGAATCTGGACGATTTTTGCCTGTTATAGATATCGATATTGACAATATATCGGTCCCAGGAATTCCAAGATTCTCGAAGATGTCTTAATTTTAAGTTTTAAGTTTAAATCTTTTGTGTAATTTCACATTCGTTATTGTAGTTTTTCACTTATTTTATTATTTTTGGTGTTATATTAACATATGCTGACTGGAAATTGCAGATTACGTTGACTTGGCCTGATCTCGTCCCCGTTTCGATTACTGGTAAGACTTGATGGAAGTTTCCAGAGAAGAAAACAATACAGCAGATAATATCGAATTGTTCTGTAGAACGTTTCAGTGGATTTTCCTGGTGTATCGGAATCTCGTCCCAAACAATCCTGCGTCAACTGCCAATACCACTTTGCTTCGAAACATTACAGATGCTGTACAATACCAGAATGCAGGCAACATGACGTCAGCAAGACCCTGCCTCCCAGGAACGCTGACCGGCTCCTCTAGCTGCAGTGATACAGTCCAACAAGCAATCTGACAACAAGCAGCTCACGCACAATCCACGCGATAGTTTACACTGAGTAACCAGATTTGTAATGAGATTGACGTTTATGACGAAACCGCTGGCATGTCGCAGGCCAGAGACCGCAGTGGTTGGTCTAGGAGGCGCCCTCGATGCGCAATAGCAGCGGCAGCTTCTGCACCACCAACAACCCTCGCACCATTGCACGAGCTGTATCTTCTCGCAGCATCAAGTGGCAAAGGCCATCCAGACTGCCGTAGAGGTTTTCTTCCCATCGCTTACCGTTGCAGTTTTTTCCCTCTGCCATAAACTGCTGTCCTTTAAATGTTTCTGTGTACTAAATCCCAAATCGGACCATATGAATGGGTGATCCCTCCCAGACGTATGGACATCTGCAGATCTGCATCCTGCAAATCCAAAATTAAAAAAAAAACTAATAACATTTTGTGATGGTCGTGAGAGTCTGAACACACAGGATGCAACAATTTTAGTAATTTTACAAGTACTTCCCTAAAGACTTAGAGACTTAGAGAAAGCTTTTGACAATGTTGACTGGAATACTCTCTTTCAAATTCTAAAGGTGGCAGGGGTAAAATACAGGGAGCGAAAGGCTATTTACAATTTGTACAGAAACCAGATGGCAGTTATAAGAGTCGAGGGACATGAAAGGGAAGCAATGGTTGGGAAGTGAGTGAGACAGGGTTGTAGCCTCTCCCCGATGTTATTCAATCTGTATATTGAGCAAGCAGTAAAGGAAACAAAAGAAAAGTTCGGAGTAGGTATTAAAATCCATGGAGAAGAAATAAAAACTTTGAGGTTCGCCGATGACATTGTAATTCTGTCAGAGACAGCAAAGGACTTGGAAGAGCAGTTGAACGGAATGGATG
Organism: Schistocerca cancellata; assembly: GCF_023864275.1. Classification (NCBI taxonomy): domain Eukaryota; kingdom Metazoa; phylum Arthropoda; class Insecta; order Orthoptera; family Acrididae; genus Schistocerca; species Schistocerca cancellata. The sequence continues at coordinate 614,158,020 of NC_064633.1, read as the reverse complement.
GTGTCTTGAAGGGAGGATACATGATGAACATCAACAAAAGCAAAACGAGGATAATGGAATGTAGTCGAATTAAGTCGGGTGATGTTGAAGGTATTAGATTAGGGAATGAGACACTTAAAGTAGTAAAGGAGTTTTGCTATTTGGGGAGCAAAATAACTGATGATGGTCGAAGTAGAGAGGATATAAAATGTAGACTGGCAATGGCAAGGAAAGCGTTTCTGAAGAAGAGAAATTTGTTAACATCGAGTATAGATTTAAGTGTCAGGAAGTCATTTCTGAAAGTATTTGTATGGAGTGTAGCCATGTATGGAAGTGAAACGTGGACGGAAAATAGTTTGGACAAGAAGAGAATAGAAGCTTTCGAAATGTGGTGCTACAGAAGAATGCTGAAGATTAGATGGGTAGATCACATAACTAATGAGGAAGTATTGAATAGGATTGGGGAGAAGAGAAGTTTGTGGCACAACTTGACCAGAAGAAGGGATCGGCTGGTAGGACATGTTCTGAGGCATCAAGGGATCACCAATTTAGTATTGGAGGGCAGCGTGGAGGGTAAAAATCGTAGGGGGAGACCAAGAGATGAATATACTAAGCAGATTCAGAAGGACGTAGGTTGCAGTAGGTACTGGGAGATGAAGAAGCTTGCACAGGATAGAGTAGCATGGAG